>NC_141143.1:78092964-78412076 GCF_053477565.2 Lygodium microphyllum
GAATTTCTACATAAAGTGCATTGTCCTTGCACAAGTTCTTGCTTAAAATGCATTTCAAAGGACATTGAAAGAAACAAGTGCATGTCCGTATTGCAAGATGGATTCTAAGGTACATGAAATTTTTGTAGAAAAGATTAAGGTGCAGCTAGATTCATACAATGATCACATAAAGTTAGATCATTCAAGAAGATTATAGATCATGTAAATAATTACATAGAGGATAATGTTAAGATTGCATGCATAGAAAGTACCCTCGCACGTGTGGCCTAAAATAACGCATGGATTATATAAAAATTGTAAGTATTGAAATGAAGGCATGGCATTACGTTGTGTGCCTTAAAGTTGTTGGGAAAATTCAATGTTGTTTGTAATTTATCAAATGGGACTGCGATTCATGAATCCCATGTCAAAGCCCTTGGTGACTTCAAGAGGGGTAGGTAAAGGCTTAGTGCTTGTGAGCACTATTAAGAGGGCTTAAGAAGGTTATATTTAAGTCGGAGTAGGAACTACTCCAAACAAAACTCTCTTGACTAGCCATGGTCAAGGGGATAGATAATCTTGATCAATTAAGATCAAAGATAAAGGTACATAGGTACTTCGAGGGATCTAGGAGATAACCAGCAAGTTGACCAACTGTGGACAACGGGGTTGTCCATGATCTATTTTACAAGAAGACCTAAGGTAAGGATAATTAGGTCGGTAGGGTACAAACCCTAACCCAAAGATAAAAGGGAAACATGCAACCTAACTTGCCAAGCCCTTGGAATCTTGTCAAGTTGCGAACGATCTAGGATCGAATACTGGGAGCATTCGGAAAGAAGGAATCACACCTTAGCAGTTGGTCATACAAACGACCTCTGAGATGATCTTGATTGTACACTTAGGTACATTGTTTGAACTTATTTGCTCAAGGAACTAACTCAAGGCAAAACACTTAATGCTTCAGGTTAAGAGCTTGGAGGGAGAGGCAGGTTCAGTTACCTCCGACTGTCTGCCTCGCCCTATCCAAGGGGGTTGTTAGCCACGCCTGGTATGTGGACCAAACCCACCATGAGAGGTCTCTCCGTGGGTGTTGCTTAGAGTGGGAGGACACTTGGGTGCTAGGGGAGGCTTTTGCTATAAATTCCTTGCCTCCGGATGCCACATAAGAGGCCGACGTGACTCGAGATGGGATCTCAAGGCCCGTGTACTAGTCTACAAGCGAAACTTGGAGCAGCAATTCTATAGATTGCTGGGATAGCCTTCGGGCATGATACTTGATGTATTCTGGGACTATGATAAATAAAGATCAGATATTTGAAAAAGGAACTTGCTTGACTTTGTTTTTGTGTCAGTGCCTAAGTTATGTGAAGGAACCTATGTTTAAATTGATTAATTAAGGAAGCTACTTTTGCATGTCAAACATAATGTGGTAGGTAATTAGATAACTAAGCAAGCCGAGGAAAGTGTGGTGGATGTGACTTGGGTCTATCCTATGGAAGGGTGGTCCCGGCTAGTTGGGAACTTTTCTCAAAAGATGAGATAAGGAGACTATGAAGTCCTAGCATCAGTAGAGTTAGAATCCTGATTTATGCTATTTTAGGAGAACATAATGGGACTATGCCTTATGGGCAGAGAGGTTGAGCTTAGCATCCCTCTCGTTTCCCATTCTCCCTGAACCAAGTGCAGCATAAATCCGCTTCAACTCTGTTGTTCCTATGCAAAGTGGTTCATCTGGAGCTCGACGCTAGCTACTTCCTAGGGACTTTGCTGATAGGAAAGAGACCCTGACTTCAGGTTGGTCCTAAGTGAGAACGGCCAGATACTTCCACTCGGGGCAGACTCAGGAAGAACTAGATCAAAAACCTTGTGACATTCCTTGTGAGTGCCAGGACATGATTTCTAGACTCTCTTCCCAATGGGCTGCTAAGACGTGTCCCCCCAAGTAGACGAGTGAACACGTTACAGTTGGTATTAGAGGGAACCAACAAGATCTAGAGATTATAAGGAGATTAATGGAGGAAAATAAAGGAAATTAGGGGATAAACAGAGAAGATGAGTGGAATAGAGTAGTGTTTTCTGTTGAAAATATTTCTTTACTCACTTATGGATGCTAGGTTGCAGAGTCACGAGGCATGGAGCAAGTTCTTGGTGTTCCAGGTCATGTTCATGACTGCAATGCATGCTTCCAATTATCGCCAGAGGCTTGGCATGATGGATATCTTGGACCGCATCTATAATCCTTTGCCCCTATATGCGGAGCGGAGATGGACGGGAGACTCAGGAATATACTACATAGCAGCCCACTGACTCTTGTACCTTTAGACCAACTTGAAGAGAATCAAGTGGATGGAGGATTTAAAGATTGTGAAGCTGTTTATCTTTGCCGAAGCTCATGTAAACGCAATTTTGCACATTAGCAGTCGGCAAGTCAAGCAGAACAAGTATGTCTATGAAGAACTGACATGAGTGATCTTTGCTGATAGAATCAAAGTGTTAGGGTGCTATGAGAAGAACAGGTATCAAAGGAAGGGATACCCCAAGCTTCCTATGACTTACCGTTTCCTAAAAATCCATGACCCCATTCCATATTATTATTCCGTCCTTGAAGCCGATTGTAACACAATCCTATTTTTCCCAAACTGATGTATGAATCAACTTGTCCTACTTATCTAAAATAAATGTACCCAAGGGGTTATGCCTTCATGAATAAATAATACTTTTTACCATTTTCTATCTTGATCATAAATGTTAGCTAAGTTGTTAAGTGATTAAATCACCTGGCTAAAAGTTGTGCTAGACATATTAACGTAATATGGAAATGTATGATAAGATGTTAACATAAAGAATCTTATTGTTCAGACGCAACCCCAAGCGCAGGTTCCAAACCTAACTCCTACACTAAGTCCAGCTGTGGTTCAAGAGAAGAAGTTCCTTCTCAAACAAATTAAGCCACTCGATTTTGATGGCAAGGGAAGCACTATTCAAGTTGACGCCGAGATCTGGACTGAGTCCATGGAGGACTATTTTGAGGCAGTAGGAACTGCACATGCTCGCCAAACTTAAGCTTACAAGCGAAGCAAGACTTTGGTGGAAACAGTGGTGCAGAGACCAAGCGATCTCGGAGGGGACAGTCATTTGGGATAAACTTAAGGAAGCTATGGGAGGGAGGTATCTGCCATGTGCCTATTGCACACAAAAGATGAATGAATTCTATGACCTGAAGCAACTAGGATTATCCCTCGAAGCATATTATTCAAAGTTCGTTTCACTCCTAAAGTATGCAACCCCAATGGATATGACACAACATGTGTCAAAATTCTTTGCTGGGTTGAATCCACCCATAAACACTCGATTGGAATCGATGCGCCCAATGGACCTACAAGACATACTCATTCGAGCTACTCCAATAATACAAGAGGTGCAAACCAAACCAAGGAACAGCAGGATTTGGCCTTACAAAGATCAGAATAAGAGCATGTCTAATGCTCAGACTAAGAGAGCGCAGGGTCAGAATCAGGGCCAAAGAAAGAAAGCTAGGACCAGTGCTGTCAACAACTTTATTCCAACACAAAGCAAAGATCGCAACCCATGTTGCTTCCATTGCAATGAGCCCGGACACTTCAAGAGGGAGTGTCCCAAGCTTCGTAGAGGGCATCGCCAAGGGAAATTCCAATGTCAAAATAGAGATGCTCACGGCCAAGGAACCACCGTTATGACTAGAGGGAGAACCTCCAGTGTTTCCAACAAGGAGCTGGACAATGAAGAAGATTCGTCCATGGATGTTGACATTGAGAGGGCAACAGTTTACGCCACTCTTCACAAGAAGGGTCCGAATCACCAATTCTCGGTGATTCGAACTCCATCAGAATATCAAGGTAAAAGCTTCAAAACCTTGATTGACTGTGGCATTACACATTCCTTCATCTCATCAATCTGTGCAAAAAGATTAGGGATAACCACATTAGATACGCCTACTTTACTTGTGGAATTAGCAAACGGTCATGAAGTCACTTGTACTAGGCAAACCGCTAAGGTGAAATTCCTACTGGATGGGAAGCCAACTTCTGTAAGATTCAGGATAATGAACCTAGGTGTCCACGAATGTTTACTCGGAATGGATTGGCTAATATCAAATGATGCCCACATCCATTGTGGGAAGGGCCAAGTCTCCTTCCGAAATTCTGAAGGGGAACTAGTCACGACTCAAGGTGAGGCTGGTAAGCTAAAAATACAGTTGGCAAAAGCAACATGGATAATAAAAGGTGTTCAAAAGGGTCTACCTGTCTATCTGATTAAACTGAATAAGCTAGATCAGAATCAGGAATTTGGAGAAGAACCTTCATGGTTAAAGGAATATGCAGACGTATTTCTTGAAGATCTGACGGAACTTCCTCCTCAAAGGGAAGTCGACCACGAAATTAAACTTATGCCAGGAGCTGCACCGATCGCAAAGAGGCCATATAAGATGTCCATCCCGGAAGCTATCGAACTGAAAGAGCAACTCAAGCAATTGTTAGATTAAGGCTACATCTGTCTTAGCAGTTCACCACATGGGGAGCCCCAGTGTTGTTCCAAAAGAAGAAAGATGGAACGCTATGCATATGCATTGACTACAAAGGGTTGAATCAAGCAACCATCAAGAATAAATACCCCATTCCAAGAATAGATGAATTACTTGACCGTCTTCAAGGGGTGAAGATCTTCTCAAAGATAGATCTCAGATCTGGATATTATCAGATAAGGATCAAAGAAGAAGATATTCCAAAGACTACATTCAGTACAATGTATGGACACTTTGAATTCCTAGTAATGTCATTCGGGCTGACGAATGCTCCTGCTACCTTCAACAGACTAATGCAAGATATCTTTAGGCCCTATCTTGATGACTTCATACTCGTTTTCTTTGACGATACCCTAGTCTACTCGAAACAGGAAAAGGACCATGAACCCTAGGTTTGCATTGTTCTTGAAACAATGAGAGCACACAAGCTTTATGCCAAGAAGAAGAAGTGGGCATTTTTCAAGCAACAGATTGAATATCTGGGATTCATTGTATCAATGGAAGGAATTTCAGTAGATCCAGCTAAGGTCAGAGATGTTACGGAATTGCCAACACCAACCTCTATCAAAGAAATACGTAGTTTTCTTGGGTTGACTGGATGATACGGGATTTTCATCAAAGATTATGCGTTGATTGCAGCACCTCTGGCTGATCTACTAAAGAAGCAAGTAGCAATTGTATGGTCACGTGCTAAACAGACCAGCTTTGACAAACTAAAGCAAAGCTTAGTATCAGCACCCATCCTGAAACTTCTTCATCTTAGTAAGGAGTTTGAAGTGGTAATTAATGCTAGTGCACTTGCTTTAGGTTGTGTAATTATGCAAGAAGGTCATCCCGTAGCATATTCTTCCAGAAAATTGACGAGCTATGAAAGGAACTATGTTACCCACGACCCGGAGTTGTTGGCTGTCATCCATGCTCTCAAACTTTGGAGAAATTACTGGCTAGGTAACAAATTTTCCTTAGTAACGGACCACAAGAGTATTAAATGGATCTTCACCAAGAATGAGCTCAATATGAGGCAACGTCGATGGATCGAAGTGCTGGAAGAATATGATTTTGAAATCAAATATAGGCCCGGCAAAGATAATGTAATTGCCAATACACTCAGCCCGCAAGGCATTTCTAAATTCTCTCATTTTATAAGATCCATCAACAGCAAGGTATCTAGCCACAAAGGTATCAATGCCAAACAACCCGATTCTTGAGCTAGCAAAAAAAGGGGCATATCATGACCCAGTCTATCAGAAAATGCTAAGGGAGATCCCCATCAAGGATCAGGACCTGAAGCTAGAGATGAAGTATCAAGAATTCTCCATCAGTAGTGGACTTGTCTACTTTAGGACAAGATTATGTATCCCTGCAAGCCAAACTCTCAAGCAGAAGATACTTTGGGAAGCCCATGACTCCCCTTTCTCAGGACATCCTGGTTATGCCAAGACCCTTAATGCGGTGAGGAAGAGCTATGATTGGGAAAGGCTCAATGGTGACATACTTAAATATATCACTGAATGTTTATCTTGTCAACGCATTAAGGCAGAACATGTTAAAATGCCTGGGAAATTGCAACCACTTTACATTCCACAAATGAAATGGGAGTTCATTAGTATGGACTTCATTGTTGGCCTACTCCAAGTTCAGGGAGGATATAAAACTATTATGGTTGTACTAGATATGCTCACCAAGATCACACATCTCATCCCTGTCAAGACAAACTATAACACTTCAGACATTGCAAGATTATTCATCAAGGAAATATTCAAACTTCATGGGTTACCCACAAGAATCATTAGTGATCATGACTCTCTTTTCACATCACACTTTTGGAGGGCTATCTTTGAGGCTATTGGAACTCAACTTTGTTTCAGTACAACTTATCATCTCCAAATTGATGGTCAAACGGAACAAGTCAATCAAGTCATTGAAGATATGCTTAGGGCATACTGCTGTCGTGAACCCAAAAAGTGGATTCAATACTTACCACTGGTTGAGTTTGCGTATAATGCTTCTTACCAACAGAGTATTTAGATGACCCCTTTCCAAACATTGTATGGGCACGATTGTCGTACCCCTTTGAACTTCTCAGATCCAACCTTAAGGGTAGAAGCTTCAAGGCAGATGCTAGAAGACATGGATGATCAAATCAAATCAACAAGACAAGACATTCAAGCTGCCAAGGATAGACAGAAGGCTTACATTGACTTGAAACAGCAAGACAGATCCTTCGTTGAAGGTGATATGGTCTTCATCCGTGTACGCCCTAAAAAGAGTTTACTATCCTTGGGAGAGTACAAGAAGCTAAGTCCGAGGTATTGTAGACCTTATAAGATCACCAAGTGCCTAGGGCCTAATGCTTATAGACTACAGTTGCCCGTAACTCTAAAGATTCATAATGTATTCTACGTTAGCCTATTGAAAAAATACCTACCTAATCTGAATCATGTACTTGATGAACAGCAAATTGTAATGCCTAGCCAAGGAGTCCTTGAGCTATGGCCTAATAGAATCCTAGATATTAGGGACTTGGCTCGTGGCATTCTCAGCTTCCCATTGACTCTCCACTCGCGTTGGGTCTAGGCCTAGGTAATCAAGGTTTTCACAGGTCTAGGTAATCAAGGTTTTCACAGGTTGTGGGCAATCATAACTCACACCTCTTGGAGCTTGCTTCACCTGGATCTTGCTTCCAGCCTATCAAGGCTTGGTGTAGGCCTTCTTTGGCCCCCCATTTGTGCCCCCTTTTGGTCCCATTATTGACACGTGGGATAGCAGACCCCCCAGCCAGCTCACGTTTTTTTTTGCGCTTGTTTCAAAATCTGGCCCAAAAATCACTCTTTTTGTCATATCTCGGGCATTCGGAACCTGATTCAGGCAAGATAAGAGTCTAAGTTGGGGTTTTGGCATGCTCCAAACATGATGGTGATGTCGGATTTTCCAAATTCTAATGACAAAATATTCTACAATAGATTTCAGGTATGAGATAGCATGTATTTGTATGCTTATGGCTTATGTGATGCTTCTACTGATGTCTATTGATACCGGATCACTTGTGGATGTTATGCCTCTTATGTGAGATACATTTGGAGCTGATTTAGCTCGGCCATTGACTATTTTGAACAATCCCAGATCTATCCAAAATAGGGCAGCCACGTGTTACTTCAAATTTATGCTTATAGGTCTTGGCATTTGATGCCTGATTATGCCCGGTTGGTGCTTATATATACGGAAATGTATGCCTATGGTTTGCCTATGGATTTGAGCTTGGATTGAGCACTGATATGCTCAGTTTATAGAGGTTATATGTTTCTGGAAACTTCAGGGCTGAAGCTATTTATGCTACAGTTGGGTTATGCCTATTGGTCATAGGGTGCTCCTGGCTACTCGATATGATGTCATGATGTATTTGGACTATGCCACATGTCTTGTTTATGCTCTAGAATGCTTTTGAATTGAGATTAGAGCTTGATTTGGGCTTGACTGTCACTTCTTTGTAGCTAGCATTTCATCTATGACATGGTTTATGCCTAGGCTACCCAGTAGGGGTTATGATGTCTTGGTGAATGCTGTATGCTTTGGCTGTGGATGGCAGTTGTTTGAGCTCGTCTCGACATTCATTTGAGTATTCCCTTGAGCAGTTGGACATTGACTTGGATTTTTCCGTTATGACTTGGCTTTTTCCATTACGACCTTGGATGCTATTGAGGCATTGTCCTAGTTACCTATCTTGGTACTTTGATTTGGTTTGCTTGAGCTGTTGAGCTCTTTTATCCGCCTTTTGAGCCAGTGGGAGCATCTTCTAGAGCATGAGGTTTATGCTATTTGAGCATTTTGCAAATACTTGAGACTTTGGGATCTCTTACACTTACATATTGCATGGTTCATGTGCTGATATCTTGGAATTGCTTTTGACCTGAGCTTGGGCTTTGCACTCTAGTGAGCATACACCTATTGGTGTCAAGTCTTGCCAGTGCTATGTATACTTTGCCCTACTGTCCAGGGGGTATGCCTACTCACTGACGGATGCTTTGGTGACATGTTTGGGTATAATTTTCTCAGGGTCTTGATGACTGTTTAGTGTTGATTTATGCCCTTTTATGGGCTGGTCATGTCTTGGTTGTCATTTATTGACTTGGTGCAGTGATTTGGTCAGCAATTGCCTCTCACAATACCCTGGTATCATTTATTACAGCAAGCATATAACTCTGGACTGACATGGATTTTTCATGCTGAAATATTCTGAAATGACGTACTTTCACTAGTACTTGGTGGAAAGTAGCTTTGGTTACACTTTTCTTGCCATTTTCTCTCGATTTTGGTGATTTTTTTGTCATTTTCTGCAGTAAATAGTAAGTAGTTTTGAACTGTCTACAGTCTTCCAGCCTGGATTATGGCGAGTTCATCCACTGATCATGCTATTTTAAACATCACTAAGCTTGATGGTATGAATTAATCTTATTGGAAGAGCTAGATTTGACAGGTGTTGGTGGAGAAATCGCAGATCAAACCATTGAGGTTGAGCGGGCTTCTGTCTACAACTATGCCAGATGAGGAATGGCTTGACCTTGATGAGTTATGCAAGTCCACTACTGTATTATCTCTCATAGAACATGTTCATTACAATGTAGTTGAGGAAGAACAGAGTGCAAGGCAGTCGTGGGATAAAATCAAGAATCTCTATGACAAGAAAAGTCTAGCGAGTCAGATGTATTGGCTGAAGCAGCTTATGGATCTATGCATGAAGGAGAATGTGACTATGTTTGCTCACTTGAGCCAGCTCCATGCTATACTCAAGGACTTGACTTTGCAGGACATCACTTTTGCAGAGGATATCACTCCTCTTTTCTTGCTTGATACTCTTAATGAGTCATGGGATGTATTCGGCACTACGTTATGTGCCTCTACTGCTACCTTCAAATTATCTGATGTTGAGAGTACTCTTCTGCAGGAAGAGGTTAACCGTAAGAATTTGGATGCCTCTCATGTGTCGCTTGCTATGACACTTAGAGGCAGGAATGATGGATATGGAAAGCATGGAAATGGCAGTGGCTGTGGATGGGATTCTCAAAAATCTCGGTCCAAGTCTCGTGAGAGGTCACGTAGCAAATCCCGTGGCAGGAATGTAGATGTTACTTGTCACCATTGTGGGAAAAAGGCCATATTAGGCCACAATGCCACGAACTGCGCAGTGAAGGTGCAAAGATAAGGGAAAAGACAAAGTGTAGGATAAGTCTTCTGATCGCAACATAGTGCCTACAAAGTCTAGTGTTAAAATTGAAGGGATCAATATTATGCAGCCTGAGGATATTGATGATGATGATTATATCCTTGTAGTTTCTTCTAGTGCTTTGCAGATGACCGAGATACACTCTATGTATGCATAGTGTTGGCTCTTGGACTCAAGTACATCCTTTCATGTGACACCTTGCCAAGAGTGGTTTCATTCATATCGTACTATTTCGGGTTCCATGCACTTGGGTGATGACAACTATCTTGACATTGTGGGCATTGGTGATATTAGGTTGCAGTTTCCTTCTACCAGCAGTTTTGTTATGCAGGATGTAAGTCATATACTTGCTTTGATACGCAATCTCATGTCAGCTGGATAGCTTGATGATGTAGGTTATCATGTATGTTTTAGAGACTCTGCATGGAAGATCACTCGTGGCAGACTTGTGATTGCGAGAGGTGCCAAGGCTGGCAGCCTCTATCCCTTGATTGTATCCGCTTCTTCCCTTGATCATGTATTGTCTATGGGTTCTATCCCACATGTATCTCTTTGGCATGCCCATTTGGGCCATATGTATTTGAAGGAAATGAAAATGCTTTCTGGTTTGCAGTACTTACCCTTGATTATGCATGTTTTGATTCATGTGAGCATTGTCTTTATGGCAAGAAGACTAGGTCTACGCATAAGAAGTCTAGTAGGCCACTCATGAGTGAGCCCTTGGCATTGGTACATTTTGATGTCTATGGGCCCATTCCTTTTCAGTCTATGGGTGGTGCAAAGTATTTTGTTACTTTCATAGATGATTTTTCACGGAAAGTTTGGGCTTATCCCATTAAGCTGAAATCCGATGTCTTGGCTGTGTTTCATAGATGGCTTGCATTGATTGAGAACCAGTCTGGGTATAGGCTAAAATGCCTAAGGACAGATAATGGGGGTGAGTATGTCTCATGTGCTTTTGAGAAGTTATGTAATGAGAGGGGTATTAAGCATCAGTTGACCGCCCCCTACACCCCCCCTAGAATGGTTTGGCTGAGCGGATGAATAGAACCATCCATGAGCGTGTATGCAGTATGCTTAGCCATGCAGGCCTACCACAGAGCTTTTGGGCTAAGGCAGTTAGTACAGCTATGCATATCATAAATAGATCACCTTCTAGTGGTTTGGATTTTCAGGTTGCCGAGGAGGTATGGACTGGAAAACCTCCCTCTTATGCGCATCTCCGTGTCTTTGGATGTGAGGCATTTTTCCATGTGCCCAGGGACAAGAGAAGTAAGCTAGATCCTAAGAGTGTCAAATGCATTTTCCTTGGTTATGGGGATGCATGCGAGATGGGTTACTGTCTCTAGGATCTGCATGCAGGGAAAGTCATCCGCAGTCATGATGTAGACTTCTATGAAGACAAGATGCATCGACAGCCTGAGAGAGTTGTTGAGATCCACAAGGTCATATTTCAGGAGGAGCTGAGAGCTCCCGCATAGCCAGTTGGACAACCTACAGCTACAGCAGATGCTCATGGTCAGGGTGTTGGACAGGCAGCTGGGCAGGCCGGAGAGCCTGCCGTGAGACGGTCTACTAGAGATAGACATCCACCTGATAGATTTTAGCCCCTCGATGCATTATGTCTATGGTTAGAGATGCAGGAGAGCCTTTCACCTATGATGAGGCTATGCGCAAGGGTGACAGTCACTCCTGGGAGAGGGCTATGTAGCTTGAGATGGAATCCTTACATAAGAATGAGACTTGGGATTTAGTTTCCTTGACTTAGGGCAAGAAGTCTTTGCCATGCAAGTGGATGTACAAGTTGAAAAGTACCCCTGGATACCCCAAGCCGGCATACAAGGCTAGATTGGTAGCAAAGGATTTTAAGTAGGAGCATGGTGTGGACTTTGATGAGGTATTTTCTCCTGTGGTTAAGATGACCACCCTGCGCTTAGTCTTGACTTTAGTTGCTCATCTTGACTTGGATTTATACTAGATGGATGTCAAGACGGCTTTCTTACATGGGGACTTGCATGATAAGATATATATGGAGCAGCCTAAGGGCTTTGCAGAACCTGGCAGGGAGCACCTAGTGTGCAAATTGAAGAAAAGTCTTTATGGCTTGAAACAGGCACCTAGGGAGTGGTATCATAAGTTTGATACCTTTATGCAGTCACAGGGCTACAACAGGAGTGCTATGGATCCGTGTCTTTACAAAAGAAAGCCCGTGATGGTTCTTTATTGATTTTGGTACTCTATGTCGATGATATGCTAATAGCAGGGAAAGCTCATGATGAGCTAGATGCTCTTAAGGATCAACTTAAAAAGATCTTTGAGATTAAAGATCTGGGACAGGCCTCTCAGATACTTGGTATGCGTATTAGATGCGACAGGCATTAGGGACTCCTCTACTTGTCCTAGAGGGAGTACATTCATAAAGTCCTTGAGCGCTTTCGCATGCAGGACATAAAGCCTATTGGCTATCCATTGCCTTCTTATGTAAAGGTATCACAGGCTGATTGTTCGCAAACAGATGAGCAGAGGGATGAGATGGCCAAGATTCCCTATGCATCCGCAGTGGGCAATCTTATGTATGCCATGATCGCCACTCGTCCAAATATTTCCTTTGCAGTTGGTATTGTGGCATGCTATATGGCTACACCTGGAAAGAAGCATTGGGATGCCCTGAAGGGTATCATGAGATACCTGAAGGGCACTGTAGATATGTGCATATGCTATGGCAGCCAGGATACAGGAGTTGTGGGGTACACTGACTCTGATTATGCAGGACATGCAGATAGTAGGAAGTCCACTTACGGCTACGATTTGGGGGGGGATGGCGATTTTTTCGGCGCCATTTTCTACAAGCCATCACCATATCCACACCACGTTTTTAAAAAATTGAGGGAGGGGGGTTAAGTCCCAAAGGGCACCCCCTTTTGGCCTAAGTTTTTTCCACCTTTTCATTCTTGGCCAATTTTGGGCCTCTTCCGCATTTGGACTCCGTTTCGACCTCTGAAAAATCTTCCGCGTCCGTCTCGGCATCCTGCACTAAACTGGCAACTCCCGCATCCAGCAGGGCAATCGAAAAAATTATCAAAAATCCGTAAGTGTTGCTCGAGTGCCTTTTAAAAGACGCCTTTCACTTGGTGCTTAAAATCGTCCTAGCTGTAGCCGCCGCCTTCGATATCGAATATTTTTCCCCTAAATTCTGGATTTTTTGGTAAATTTTAGGCACATCCCGGGCTCAAAACTCCGCTCTCATTGGCGACCACAGGATAGGGCGACTCAGCCCGTCAAGTCCCACAATAGATCTGCACAAAAAACAACCAAAGGAAGCATCAAGCTGATACAAAATAGATACATATTAAAACACAACACAATGCTCATCCTACCCCTTGACAAAACCAAGGCATGAAATCCACAAGGAGTAGGCCTAGCATAATCTGATAGAAGGTCTGAAGCTAGTCACTAAACTGACTGCTCCAAAATGGCCAAACTAAAAAGAACTATCAAAGAAGTCGCCCTAAGTGGTGGTCTGAACTACCTACCTAACTAAGGACAACACATCCAAAAGCTCCTACTAGGTGAGGACTCCTATAGCATGATCAAGAAGTATTTTCTTTTAGTACATTTCTTCTTTTAGGTTTTTATTCCCCCATACTCGGGCATGTAAAAAGGAGGGAGCTGAGCATAGTGACCCAAGGAGAACAGGGCATCGACCTGGGGTCCTATCTCGGTACCGAAGAACCTACCAAGCCCTCGCGAGACGACACTTAATCCTTTTCTGACACTCACTTTTATTTTTGCTCCAACCTTCCTTACTTTCTTCTTTTCCAGCAAGACACCACCCCTAGGAAGACAAGGCATCGGCCCCGGGTCTGACTCGTCCCCAGAAACCTACCAGGCCTTCGCAAGGCGATGATCAACTGCTTATAAATTTTCCTTTCTTTTCTTTTCTATTTTAGAGGGGTTAGAACCCCTTTTTACACACCTTTGTATATATTTATTTTCTTTGAGATATTCAGGGTTTTTTCCTCTCTATCATCATCCTTTCCCTTCGGCAGGCTTCTCTAACTACTTCACAACTAACAAGAACTCCTAGAAAGGCTGCCTAGTAGGCTAGCAGAACAGGATCACTAGAACTGCCTTCTAAAATAGGTCTTTCGATGCCTGGCAATGTCTTTACAAGAGGCAACAACTACTCAGACCTCCCTCAGACATACCTAACCTAAACTTGGGACTTCATGCCTTGGACGCCGGTCCCCAACAAGAAAAGAAAATGCCCTACAAGTACACAAACATATATAGCATAAAAACGCATGACTCGTAAAGTAGAGATATCACTTGGATAGGGCCACGAGAAATCTCCGCACGACATAGGCTCTTTCCAAGCTCTTCTTTGAACCTGTCTAACAAAGGACTACAACAAGAAACCATTAACCGCACCCATACTAAACAGACGACTGGCCCTCTTGGCCTAATGAAATAAAGCATTTCACTAAAAAAAACTGATATGCCCTCTTGGCCTAATGAAATAAAACATTTAAAACCTCGCAAAACTGGCCCTTTTGGCCTAACGAGATCAAATAGAATAGCACCTACACATTCTTCCCTGAAATAGTACAGATATACAATAATATGCTCCCTTCCAAGGAGGAAAAATAGGGCTCACAACCCTAAGCTAAATGCATAAGATTATGACCCATCCCTCCTACATATATAGCAAGAGGTGTACGCATAACATGTTGTCTAATCAGCTTATGGGTCCAGGATAACAACGGTAGATGGGTCTCGGCTACTCTTTGCATCACCCATATCAACCATTGCCTTCCATATATTGCATGCTCTGATAACATTCCCCACAAGCGGCCGGGTCCTATCTCATTATTGATAGCAATATCCAAACTAGGACCACAGTTGAAGAAAATGTCTTCTTCATAAGCAAGGTTTGCCAATGAATCTGCAAATTGATTCCAGTAATGTGGAATTAGCTCAAGAGACACTCTCTCAAACTCCTCAAGTAGGGTCATGGCAGTTCGATGATACATACGAAGGAGGGGATTCTGCACTGTGTATGTCCTATCTAGCTGATTCAAGATCAACTGGGAATCCCCTTTTACTAACAACTGCCGAATACCACCTTGTTTGGCAATATACAGTCCCATAATCAAGGCTTTATACTCCGCCATGTTGTTAGTGAATCCTATCCCGAGATAAGCAGCTAACTTCATCGTAACTCTACGTCGGGGATCTCGGATTACTACTCCAACACTCCCTTTTTTATTAGGGCCCCTAGACGCTCTGTCAAAATATCATGTGTACGTCCAGAATGGGTTTACACAGCCTGCCATCACGAACTCCTCTATTTGTAATTATGGTAGTCAAAATTTAGCATGTTTAGAGGATGAACTGATGGCTCCATCCCACCTTCTTCATTGAACTCAACAGGGATACTTGTTAACATTCGTAAGCAGTGATGGTAGAAGACTTTGATCTCCCACACAAAGGTTCCGTCCTCTTGCTCAATCACTTTGTATCCTTTGCTCCACCAGATAAGTTTTCCCTTATGGTATCTTGCTCCAGATATGGGTGCTCCAAATAAGGAATTAACTGCCCCATCAACCAGCTTTAAGCTCTTTTGCAGGTCTCAAATCAGCCCCAGCATGGACCTGCAATGCATTTTGTCGTGTTAGCATACTTAGAAAGAATAAGGTTTAATCTTATTAAGATTAACCTTATTTTTAAATTCTACTTCCTGCAGATCAGCTAGTAGAGCCATAGACCTATTTTTCCCTATCCTGTCAATCTTGTAGGGGCCATCCCATCTAGGTTCCAGCTTCCCTGGAAACAAATCCCTATGCGCATCGTAATACATAACTAATTGCCCTTTTTTAAAGGTATATCTCTTTGCTTTAAGATTGTGCAATTGCTTCATCCAACGTTTAGCTACCTCCTGGAGTAATAAGCTTTGCAATTTCAGTTCATCCAGGTGGGCTATGGTCATAAAACATTCAAAGAGTGCATCCTTATCTCCCAAAGAGTGGTTAATTACAAACCGTATGGTTGGCAACTCGATTTCGAGGGGTAACACACACTCTTCCCCATAAAATAATTTAAATGGAGTATGGCCGGTAGCTCGCTTGAACGTTGTATTGTATGCCCATACTGCCACATACAACTTCCTGTCCCAGTCTTGTTTCTTCTCAGAGACTATTTTAGACAAGATACCCACAAGCTGCTTATTAGTACTTTTGACTTGCCCGTTGGCTTGCAGATTATAGGGGTCATTTTGTTATGCTTGATTTGCCAAGCTTCAGTCAGGCTTTATTCAAAAAGTGGGTTCCACGATCCGACACTAGTTCCTTCGGTGGACCGAAACGGCAGATAGTCTGCTCTAAAAGGAAACTTGCAGTCTCTTTTGCATTGTCCTACCCCATCGCCCACATTTTTGACCATTTTGTAAAATATTCAGTTGCTACTATAATTTACCTCTTCTGAGTAGTAGACGACGGGGTGATAGGACCCACAAAGTCAATGCCCCATTTCTCAAATGGAAGGATAGCCATGATAGGCATAAGTGGGTGTTTCCTATTTTCTCTGCTGTCATGTCTTTGACAAGTATCACATCTCTTAACGTACTCAAAGGAATCTTGGAAGATGGATGGCCACCAATATCCAGCTCTTAAAGCTTTCTGTGCCGTCAACTATCCAGCGAAATGCCCTCCACACGCAGAGTCATGGCACTCTTCCAAGATGAAAGGAACCTTGTCAGGCATCACACATCGGCGATAGATATCATCAACACCCTACCGGTATAGTGTTTCTACGAAATTAAGGAAAACTTCAAAGCCTATTGTCTGATTTTCCTCTTTTCAGATTTTGATAAACCAGCTCCAGTCTCTCCCGTTGATAGATAATGCGTGATAGCAGCATACCAAGATGGGATAGAAGCTGTATCAATTTTAAACATTTCTTCGATATCACTTCCTTCAGCCAGAGTCTTTCGGCTCCCCAAAATCCACAAGGCATTCCACAATCCCCTACAACCTCAGTGGTTTACTCTTAATCTCATAATCGAACTCCTGCAAAGTAATTAACCGCTTTGCTAGACGATTAGGTGGTTGTAGCTTGTTCATAAGAAATCTAAGCCCTTCCGCTTTCGTATAGAAAACTATCTTCTCATAGAGGATGTAGTGCTTGAATTTTTTAGTCGCAACGACCATTGCAAGGCACAACTTCTCCATGTAGGTGTAGTTAATTTCTGATATGCCCAAGTTTCGACTAGCAAAAGCTATTGGATGATAGCACTTTTCCTCCTAGATTTGGGCTAAACAACAGTTGATACTATGCATGGTGGCTGTTGAAAATATGTAAAATACCTCGCCTCTTTTGGATGCTTTTAAAACTGGTGCTTTTACTAGCTCATGTTTCACATCCTCGAAAGCTACCTTACAAGGGTCACTCCATACAAATAGATAGCTAAAGGATAATAAGTTCGTTAGTGGCAACGTCCTTTCTGCCAAGGCATTTATAGACCTCCGATAGTACCCTACCAATGACAGAAAGCTATGTACCTCTTTCGAAGTGCGTGGTGGACTCATAGTGACTATAACCTTGATCTTTTCAGGGTCAGTTGCGATCCCTACTGAACTAACCACATGGCCTAGCAATAGCCCATAAGGCACTCCAAAGACACACTTCCGTGGGTTAAGAGCGATACAAAATTGTCTGCAGCGCTCAGAGCACTTTCTTAAGATAATCAACATCCTTTCCCTTACAGTGGTTGCCCCCAGGTCATCGATAAATACTTTCAACTCATCTGGGGAGATGTCACCAAAGGTCTTGTCTACTATTCGTTGCCATGATCCAGGTGCATTGCACAAACCAAAGGCCATCACATGGTACGCAAAAGTACTAAAGACAGTAATGAAAGTCATTTTCAACTTGTCCTCTTCTACAATTGCCATCTGGTTGTATCCTGCAAAGCAATCCATAAACTAATATATTTCCCTACCCGCTAATTGATCCAAAATCCGGTCAATAAATGGCAACCGGTAGTAATCCTTAACCGTCTGCTTATTCAACTCTCTAAAATCTACACATAGTCTGATCTGGTTGTTTTTCTTCTTCCTAATGACCTGGTGAAAACCATTCTGTGTGCTGTACAGGGAAGATTAAACCAGCTTTCTGTAACTTCAGTAACTCCTCAAACAGCCCGTTCCTCAATTCAAAAGGCATACGCCTTACCTTCTGATGCACATGATGACTACCTTCTTTTATAGGAATAGTATGAACAGTCAGGCTGGGGGGAATGCCTCTCAGCTCATCATAACTCCAAGCAAAGATGTCGTGGAATTCTTGAATCAAGGACACATAGTCCTCCCTTTCTGCTGAACTGAGCATGGAACCTAATTTAATTGGCCGTGAATCATTTGGCGTGACAAGGTCCAACTCAATCACATCTGCGTCTCTTATCCTATCTTGTAGCTCTATCGGCTCATTCAAAGTTATCTGATAAATATTCTCTGTAGTGGACCCCTATTTAGATTCATCGCTGGATGATGTCTCACTACGAGATGGATAATCTATTGTCTCTAATTCAGTAGAGGATAAACGAGCTCTCTCACTCTGAGGAGACTTAGGGTAAGCATCGACTATTACTCGATTAGCACCTCTACCTAGAACCACTCGACCGGTGGATATATCGACTTGATAGTCTGTTCGTAAGATCCAAGGCCTACCTAGCAAGACTCGATAGTTAGGACGTCCTGCAAATCTTATTACCCTAAAGTCCAAGAAGCATTCTACACTTGCAACTGTAACATGGACTTTAGTAATGCAACCTTCTGGTTGCCTTAGACTATCATCAGCCATTCTAAGAAGGTGGAGCTGTCTTTTTGGATGCCTAGACCCAACCTCTCCATCAACTCTGAACTCATGATATTGACGGAGGACCCAATGTCTACAATAGCATGCTCCACTAATATTCCATCCACATATGCTGAAACCCTAGGGCAATTCTTTTCAGCACGATCAAACCAATCTTCCCCTACTCGTGCTATGTCCAAAGGTTCTACAACATACCCAATACGCAGGATCTTCTTGAATTCCTTGCGTATACCTGGAGTTAATTTAGTCAATTGTAAGAGGTTTACATCTGGTTTGACTTCGCAAAGAGAACTTGCTAAATCAAAATCATGATAGGTAGCCAAAGCTCTCTTTTCTCACCAAACCATCCTTCTTTTGGTCTCGGGACCGGCTTTGGTGCTTCTCTTTTAGCTCTTGCCTTCTTTCTTGGCACTTCCTCATCCTTCTTAGGATTTATTTTTCTATCAACAGGCCTTAGAGGTCCCCCTTCCACGCTAGGATTTAGGACTTGCGTTCCCTTATCCCCTTGCTTAGGGTTTTCCTCGACCGGTTTTGCATTATCTTTATCACCCTCTTTAGCCTTTTGGCCTCTTGTCATGGCTCGTAGGTTAGAGGTTTCAGCGCCATAGACGCGTACAACCTCGATAAGGCAGACTCCCTTGCCTTGTGGAAACTCCTCTATAGTGGTCTTTCCCCTTTGCAGTATTTGTCTTGGTCCATCATTTTGCTGGAGGTTATTACCTTGCGCTCTATGATTAACTAGACCTGGCTGTTTACTCCCTTGTTGGAGGGAACTAATCTTACTCCAACAGGTAGCGGCTAAGTGGCCCGACTTCCCACAAATATCACATTTAACATTTGGATAGTTTTTAGGGAAATGTTGTCCACCACACTAGTTACAGCTGAATCTTGAGGGACCACCCTCTTCAGGGCGTCGACTCCCTATCAGATTCTGCTGCTTCTTCAAGAAATTGACGTCAACAGCTATTTTTCGATATTGTTCAGAAATCATGTCGGTGTAGTGCTTCATCATATCCTTAACTTCGCCAAGGATATTAGAGGCACTCGACTCATAGCCTTGATCGTCTATCCGTCGTTCCATTGGCCTAACAATTTGATTGGGCATTGGTTGTTGACTCACAGGAACAACATCAGGGTTCAAACTTGGCCTCCAACATTTGGTGGAGCCAACTGACTGGCCATAGGCATAGTCACACTGGGAGGAGCTGGCTGCAAAGGTACATTTTGAACCATGCTTCCTCTCCCATTAGGGTTATTCATAGGCATCCCTTGACTTCCATTCATCAATGGTAAATTGCCTCCAGGTACTAGACCCGCATTAAGATTTATTCGAGAGGAGTAGGCCATTTGTAATCGTGACTTTACTCCTGCCCACGTGATGGTGGTGTCTATATTAGCCAAAGCCACACTGCTCAATTGTACCTGAATATTGAAATCCAATCCATGCAAGAAGAAATGCAATTGGGCAGCCGGCAGAATGGGAATGTAAGTTTGTAACTTACGAAACACTTCCTTAAGCTTCTTGGAATAGACTTTTACATTCTCATAGGGGTCTTGGCGTGTTATATTCAAAACACGCAACCAGTATTGGCCACCTCTTTCAGGGACATATTATCCTTGGAAAGCTGCATAAAATTGGTCGATTGTGGTTATGGTTCCAGTCTCTATGCTATGATACCGTACTGCAGCCCTTCCTTTTAATGTCATGTTAAAGAACATCATAAGATGTCCCTCATCTTGGATGCAGTAATTAAACATTAGACTTTGGAATTCACAAATGTGAAACTCTGCATCTTCTTCGGCTAACCCATTATAAATGGGCAAAAGAACTCCTAAAGCTAGTAGATCTGGCGTCCCTGCAGGAATTGCAATGGGTTGTGCCATGACGACAATCGTATTAACAATAGGATTCGATTGATGGGATCACACTCCCACTTGAAGTTAGTTGGCTTGGTGGAAGAGAGGAAGAACTTGCACTTCCTCATGCACCTAAAGGACTATGTGCAGCAGTTGGGTTACTAATACCACTGCCTGTTATGCGTATCGGGCTACTTCTTTGAGGAGAATAGTGACTTACAATCTCCGACCGCTGTCTAGCCCTCTTAGCACATTTTCTGCTTTTTGTATTTTGGCTTGATGGTTCTTGTCAAAGGACATAAACCAATTTTTTGGTCCCTAAAAACCCTAGATTCGAGAACCACCACTTGTTGGCAGCTCCCTGCAGATGCACCACTGATGGGACCTCAAATGGGCCAACACTGGCTATAGCACTAGCCGGATCTCTTCCTCATAACAGACAAACACACTCTCACGGCCTCGCGTGCTAAGAGCGTCTATCTGTTGCTAAAGGACAAACTGTCCTAATGCCTAATCTATGTGTTTATAGTTTTGTAGTCCAACATTTCCCTTTCTATAAACTCCACAGGGGAGAACCCATACACATTGGCAATAAATGCCAGGATAATCACATACATGGGAGGCAACCTCTCGGTAGAATCACCGCGGCCCCACTGTAGCTCTCTTACATCACAGGGATTAGTCCCTTGATGCGCTGCTTAACATATAGAACAAACGAACAAACTCCACTCTTTCATTTTGAACGTATTCCAGGAGATACCATGTGTCCTTACCAAATAATTCCCCAAGAAACAAACGTCTATCCTACGGCTTAGGTTGCCTTTCCACACTCAAGCGTGGGTCATCATAATCAAAAACAGGTGCTATGCATCCAGTCCTTTGTATTCTGATACCATGGTTGACATGCACATGCAAAAGTGGATGATCCTAAAGTGCTTAAACATAATTTTCAATCAGAAACATGTTGTGCACAACCACGCTTTCCAATGCTCATTTACTAACTCGTTGCGGCGATGTAAGGATAGCACCGAGACAACACTCGTGCTACTATCCTCTTAATTAAAATACAATGAACTCTATGTCTTGATATACATAAGAAAATCAACAACAATCAGCACGCAAATCGCACCATTCAAATATCCCAATCCCCTACATTTAGGTATTGCTTTCATTGCATAGGTGTAAGGGTTCATTTTGTCATGTTTTGATGTATGAAAAGCGGTAAATCACAAACTTTGACAAGGAGATAGGGCAAACTAAGGCTAAACCTCATGCTTTGCCACTACACACATCCACAAACAATCATTATATTTTTTCTTATTTTTGTGAAGCGTATTTCTATTTTTCCCCTTATTTTTTCCATTTTCTTGATTTATTTGCAATAAAATATGCTATTTTTTGATTTTTCTTGTTCCAATCACTTCAACATACTAACATTCAATTAATTTTCCATTTTTTCCCCATAGGAACACATTTCACCCACTCGAAATGACAAAACTATCATTTTACAACTTAAAAACCACATTTTGGGTTTTACGAGAATTAAATAGCGCATGTAAATCATTGAAAATCAAAATTTTCTGATAATTAGCAATTAATCATGATGCAACCAGCACTCAAACAAATTTTCATCCAATAAGAACATCATTACTATCATAAAATACCAAAAATCCTTCATTTTCTTCATAAAAATGGTCATACCGTGTTTTTACGAAACTTAAGACGCATTAAATGACTGCATGATCCACGGACGGAGCCTCCATTGCTCTCAATCCAATGCTACATATCAATCTTTAGCATCTCCATCAATCTCCATCACCGTTTGCTTCAATCTTCTTCCCGATTCCTCCTTCAAGAGAGTGTGCATGAACAACCCATAGAGAGCAGAGAGAGGGAGGAGAGAGAAAGACAAGATTCTGATCTCTTCATTCAGCCAGCCATATCTCGCGTGAAGACCAGTGATAGGATCAAGGAAGAAGGAGAAGTTGCCAGGCAATGTCTGATCCATGGGATACTTGCAGCCCCGAAAATCGATTTGGGGGGAGGGGGGGATGGCGATTTTTTCGGCGCCGTTTTCTATAGGCCGTCGCCATATCTACGCCAGGTTTTTAAAAACTTGAGGGAGGGGGGGTTAAGGTCCCAAAGGGCACCCCCTTTTGCCTAAGTTTTGTCCACCTTTTCATTCTTGGCCAATTTTTGGCCTCTTCCGCGTCCGAACTCTATTTCGACCTCTGAAAAATCCTGTGTGTCCGTCTTGGCATACCACACTGAGTTGCAACTCCCGGCATCCCGCACGACAGTCAAAAAAATTATCAAAAATCCACAAGTGCCGCTTGAGCGCCTTTTAAAAGCTGTCTTTCACTTGGTGCTTAAAATCGTCCTAGCTGCAGCCGCCGCCTTCGATGTCAAATATTTTTCCCCTAAATTCTGGATTTTTTGTTAGATTTTAGGCACATCCCAAGCTCAAAACTCCGCACTCATCGTCTATCAGCTTGATTAGCTCTGGCGGCATCCAATTCTTTATGTTGTGGTCCTCCGGATCTTCGTGTCCTCTCAGGGCCCTACAGATGGGGTTCCCTAGTAGCCTGCTATGCTTTGGGATCCTCTCCTAGTAGTGGGTTCCTTGATATTATTATGTTTCCTATTAAGCTCCTTATTACTAAAAACCATCGTTAATCTTATCCACAACTTGTGCTTCGTGCTTTCTAGTACTCAGTGTGGAAGCAGGCTTTTCCCTTCCTTGTAGTGCACCCTAGTTGATGAAATCAGAAGGTGAGGTGAGGATGCACTAAATGCCTGATGCAGGCTCCACCCCACTGCCTATGGTTGTGACCTGATGTGGCTTTTGGTACAGGTCCTGGCCAATCTAAAGTCTTACGAAAAGACCCTGTTGCATTCCCTATCCTGCTTCAGGGTTGGTTGGTTGGTTGGCTGGTCACCGAACGTCGCATCCGCTTGGTTTCTAGCTATTTGGGGTGCATCTTCAGTCACCTTGTCTGGTATCTAGCTTCCAAGATCAAACTCGGTTCCCTAGGGGGTCAGAGACGTGACTAGGGTACCTAGGATTGTGGCCTAGGTGGACCACCTTCTATTCAAGCTCTAGTGCTCTGGTCTGATTCTGGGAATGGGTTTTGTCCGATTCTGGGAATCGGACGGGTCTAGTCCGATGTTAACCCTCAAATGAACAAAGGTGGAAAATATAGAAAAGCTAAAGCAGAAGACAGAGGCCAAGGCAAAGTGAAACAAAAGACAAAGACACACAAGGAGAAAAGTCCTAAATAAGGGAGAAAGGCGCGTAAGGAAAAGTGCAAGTCAATACTTTCGTAAAAGAGTGCAAGCGCATCATGGTTTAATTCAAGGAGCGCCGAGCTCTCACCCGTGCAATTTGTAAATGTAGACAGGCGGTGGAAAGGAAGCTAGGAAGATAGAAGGACAATGGGAAAAAGGGCCGGCCATGTAAAAAAGGCGAAAAGGGGATGGCCGCCCAAAAGGGATTTAGGGTTTTGTATATAAAGTTGAAAAGTGAATGAGAAGCTCATTCTTATGTGTGGCCAAAATTAGCTCTCCTCTTCTTCTTGTTCTTCTTCTTCTTGCTTGCTTGAGCTTGTGCTTGAGGGAGGGAGTGTGAGACTATGAGGGAGTGAGTGTGCGAGGGTGAGGGACTGGGGAGGAGAAGCTCTCCATCTTCTCCTCTCTTCTTCTCTTCTCTTCTCTTCTCTTCTCTTGCTCGCGCCAATGGAGCTTGGAACATGGAGCTTGAGGATGGAGCTTGCTTCAGGCTTGCACTTGGATCGTGAAGCTACCAGAGCGCGCGAGAGAGGAGGTAACTCGATCGGCATGGAGATAAGCTCACTACACCCATAGATATGGATGGTGCGTTGGCTATGTGAGAGGTAGCCATTAGTGCTCGGCTTGGAATGCTTGAAACAATAAGCAGTCCGAGGGTCTTGGCAGTTGAACGAAAGCTCCCACATTTTGGTTCCGTTGTCGGGACCAAGAGATTCAAGCCTTGAGCGCTTGCATGCTTTGAATCGAGCATTGGAGGAGGGTTTTCCCCGAACCAGTGCTTGAGGTAGATAGGTAGGAAGCAAGGGAGTTTGAAGAGGTATTTGATCTCTTTAGCAAGTAGGTTTTTGATTTGTTGTTGAATATTGGAGTAGGACAATCCATCTCCATCTCTGGTTTTGATTTTTGTTGCATTAGGATAAGGTTAGGATAGGAAAAAATAAGGAAAACAATAGGGTTTTCTGTTGCTATATAACAATAGGGTTTTCTGTTGCTATATAACAGGGTTTTCTGGCTGGAAGAGCATGAGGGACTAACCTCTGAGGTCACAACAGGCTGGGATGGGGCAATAAGAGGCCTAGGGAACCAAGACATGCCACATTTGACATCCTGCCCTCTGAGAAGAGAGTGAGCTTGAGAGCCAGGGAGAGAGAAAGAGAGAGAGAAAGACCTACGGGGAGATCTGGTTGATTCAAGTGCCACACCATTTTCAGGTACGCCAGGTGTTTCCCTTTGTGGCTTTGCATCTAATTAGGTGGCACGGCACGATTCGGTGAAGTAGACGTCAGCCTAGAGGCATCATGTGCAACCTGCGGGCCGTCGGCCACGCAGTTGGACCAGTTCGTCTGAGTCCTAGAATAGGATTTCCCTATCTCTGGAGTCGGACCGTCCGACTCCAAAAATTGGACCACCCTCCTGTTCTGATTCCTAGAATTGAACCGGACCAGTCCCAAAATCAGACCAGTCCTAGAATCGGAGCAGTTCTAGAATCGGACCAGTCCTAGAATCGGAGCAGTCCCAGAATCAGACCAGTCCAAAAATTGGACCACTTTGAAAATCTGACCACCCCCATCCGACTACTAGAATTGGACCACCCTGTCCGATCCGACTCCTAGAATTGGACCACCCTGTCCGATCCGATTCCTAGAATCGGACCATTCAAAATCAGACACCTGTCAACATCCAACATCTGATCCCAGAAATTGGACATGACCAAAATTAGACCACTAGGCCGATCGAACCAACCCAAAATCGGACGTCCGATTCTGTTAATCGGACTCTTGAAAATCAGTCATCCGAGAATCAAACAGAAAACTGTTAAAATCAGACAAGTATCTAGAATACAAATTTTGACGTATCTAAACCTCGAAATTGACCCTAAAGGCTAAGTAGAGCTAAAGGCACATCAGAGATCCATCACTGGGCTGAGACTTAGAGCAAGTAGTTCAAAATCTGGCTATAAACGGTCCTCCAAATTGTGCATGGTGTTTACCGTAACGGCCCTGTAGGTCGAGGGGACTGCCCCCCCAGACCCCCGCAGAGGGGGCTCCTCCACACCTCCCCCAAGTAGGTTGGAGAGAAAATGCGCACCGTGACAGGTCCTCCAAATTAGACCCTAGTGTAGTAATGGCTCTACACGAGCATGGATCCTCACTTGTAAAAGAGCAACCAAAAGCCCATACCTGAATAGAGAGAAAGAGAGACCCTTGAACATCAATGGGCCAAACAAGCCATCAAGGTCAAAAAGGCCACACCATGAGAACACAAAGACATTGTATTCAGACTGTGTCTAGTCAGAGTAAAATGCAACATCAGCAAGCTACAAATGCAAAGATGACTAGACATGGCACTCTTGATGAGAGATGTACCTTGAGCAGCACTGCACAGACGACCCAATACATTGGTGGAGAATCCACATCTGGTCGTGCGGTTGGGGACTCAAGGGCATTTGTCAAAAGGCTTAAATTTACAAGCCAAGACCCGGAAGATGAAGACATAGTACCACTTGCTTATCTTAGGGTCAAACTCACCGTGAAAAGAGAGCATACTATCAATGCTCTGATTGATGAAGGAGCAGATTTTAATATCTTGACCTATGAGGCATGGACCCTACTAGGCCAACCAGATCTTACACCGACTAATGCAACTCTTAGCCCTTACGGGGACACCCACAAGCACTCATAGGGAAGTGCAAAATCCTTGCAAAATTTGAAACTGAAATCTTACTCAAGCGAAGGAAATCGCCGAATCTAGAGCTTTAACGAACAAACAACAACAGGTGATTTCCATCAGAACGAATTGATGAGGCGAGAGAGTACTTGCCGAATCTAGAGCTGAAGCAGCCAATGTATGCACCCACGCACAAAGACAAGCCTTCCTCAGCATCGTGCTACATGTCACCCAAGCACAAAAGGGTGAGAAGAAAACTGGAATTGACTACCCGGGCACTAAGGTACGGCCTTCAGGAATGAGAGCTCCCCACCAGCACGGGACTCACCAAGGAACAACAATTCAGCTACTTGCGTAGTGCCAGCCTCTCCACTGTTGAGCTCAAGGACCTAGGATTTAAAGAGCAGGAGCCGCCCGTACCACCATCGCAAACTATCTTAGCCATGACTGAACAAGATACTGAGGATGGCCCTGATTCAGACCAAGAGGCCAACAAAGAACTATAGAAAGCACCCAGTCCCCCTCTATCAGACCTCCCACCAGATGAGACTGAAGATGCCCACATGTCGGAGCGCATTGTGGCAGCCACAAGAAGGAGGCAGGAGCTGGCAAAGGATGCACAATACAGAGCTCGGTCACTACCAAGATAATTCTCCATTGATTGGCCGGTACTACTACGAAGGGCCAGTACTACTACGAAGGAAACGCAGAGCCAGTACTACTACGAAGGGACCCCAACCCCATTGATTGGCCACAGGAATTGGTCATCTAGCATGATTGGGAGTTCTAGACGAGGTGATGGGACCTGAAATGGGCTGGAACTGGCTATAGCACCAGCTGAACCTCATGCTCATGACACACAGACACCCTCACGGCCTCGCGGACCAGGAGCATCAATCTAATGCTAAAGGACAAACTGCCCTAAAGCTTAATTCATGTGTTTATAGTTTATAGTCCAACATTTTCCTAAAACTCCTCAGATGGAGAACCCTTATACATTGGCAATGCCACGATCACACACATATGGAGACACTCCACTGACTAATAGTCGGAGCCCCACTGCAGCTCTCCTACATCTCAGGGATTGGCCCTTTGATGCGCTGCTAAACATATAACACATACGAACACAAACTCCTCTCTTTTATATTTCTCGTATTTCCAAGAGATATACCATGCTTCCTCACTTCACAGTCCCTTAGGAAACCGACCCTCTACCCTACGGCAAGGGATAACCTCACACTCTCAAACGTGGGTCAAAGTCCTAAGAAAACAATTGCTATGCAGTCCAGGAGATTTTCCTTCGATACCATGAACCATGCATAGTGCATAATGTGAATGGTTTAGTGCACAAACAATAGAAAATCAGCATTGTGCATCGTGTGAAACCAATCTTTTCATGATTTCCATGCTAACGTTTATGTAATGAAACGAGGAGAGACACCGAGCCTTACGCTCATGCTGCCTTTTCCTTTATTTTAAAACAAGGTGATGCAACACATAAATCAGATTTAAGAGTGTACTTTGATCCTCAAACTCCCCTCTCACCCTACCGTTTAATGTTTTGCAATCATTGATAGGTGTAAGAGTCGTTTTATGTGTATTTCTTTGTAGAGAAAGCAATAAATACCAACAAAAACATAGAAATGAGGGTAAACCGAGGCTAACCTCGTGATCTACCTTCATTATACATTGCACAAACACTTATGTGATTTTTTGGATTTTTCTTTTTATCGTTTCCTAATTTTCTCCCATTTAAAACCCATTTTTTACCATTTTTTGGTATTTTTCCTCTATTATTTTCAATAAAAAATGACTAGAAATTAAGACTGATTATGGGCTGTGGCCCTTAGGTTCTTTGACAGCAAAATTTCAAGTTTTATTGATGTTATATCTCATGTTTCCCCTTTATTTTGAAAAAAAACCCCATTTTGCCTCTTAAACATGTGTTTTACGGGTTTATAACACTTATGATTTTCTGATTTTTTGAGCATAAACTGATCAAACTCATAGCAAACAACAACATAATGCATAATCATCCCATGGGAACAATATTTCATCAACCAAATAGCTTAAAAACTCATTTTTTCTTCATAAAAATTGAATTACCGCTTAGGCTTTGTGTCTCGGGATCTCGGTTTTGCTATGGGACTGCGTGTCAGCTCTCATTCAATGTCCAGCATCTTCAAGAACAGCATTCTTCATGTCTTCATCCACCCAGGAGCAATCCGGTCTCATCTGGACAAGCTTTCCTCCATCATTCTTCATTGTCTTCTTCCACACAAGAACAGCCTCTTAAAGGAGAGAGAGGGAGGAGAGAGAAAGACTGAAATCAGTGATCTCCATTGAGGCCACCATTTGACGGGCGAAGAGCGGCGATAGACTCAGCATCCAGAGGGGATTCACTACCAATGATCACTTGGGTGGGTTGCATTGAGGCTGAAGATTGCATGAGCAAGGATTGAGCGCAAATTTCGGGCGCACACAGGTGCCATCTCCCCACGTTTTTTCCTTGTCTTGGATCCACGATTTCATGCTACACTAAAATGCTACATGTCCCCCCCAAAGGTCATGACCACTTGACCAAAGTTTGGTCCACCTTTTCAAATCTTGCCCATTTCTTGGCTCCTTTCCCGTCCAGACTCCGAATTGAGCTCTGAAAAATCCTCGGCGTCCGGCTTGACATCCCGCATTGGCCAGCAACTCTTGACAACCCACATGGCAGTCTGAAAAATTATCAAAAATCAACAAGTGTCGCTCGGGTGCCTTTAAAGCACTTTGACGCTTATAGCTGCCGCCTTCGACATTGAATATTTTTCCCTTGATATTCGTAATTTTTAGCTATTTTTAAGCACTTCTCGGGGTCAAAATTACGCACTCATAGGTGACCACGGGATAGGGCGACTCAGCCTGTCGAATCCCACACCAGATTTGCACAACACAACCAAAGGAAGCATCAAGCTGATACAAAATAGATACATACTAAACACAGCACAATGCTCACCCTACCCCCTGACAGAACCAAGGCATGACATCCACAAGGAGTAGGCCTAGCATAATCTGATAAAAGGTTCGAAGCTAGTCACCAACCAACTGCTCCAACACAACCAAACTAAAAAGAACTATCAAAGAGGTTGCCCTAAGTGGTGGTCTGAACTACCTACCTAACTGAGGACAACACAACTAGGAGCTCCTATTAGGCGAGGACTCCTATAGCCTGATCAAGAAGTATTTTCATATAGCACATTTCTTCTTTTAGGGTTTTATTTTATTGACATACTCGGGTATGTAAAAAGGAGGGAGCTGAGCGTAGTGACCCAGGGAGAACAGAGCATCGGCATCAGGTCCCGTCTCGATACCCAAGAACCTACCAAGCCCTCGCAAGGTGACACTTAATCCTTTTTTGATGCTCACTTTTATTTTCACTCCAACCATCCTTACTTTCTTCTTTTCCAGCAAGATGCCACCCCTAGGAAGACAAGGCATCGGACTCGTCCCCAGAAACCTACCAGGCCCTCGCAAGGCGATGATCAACTGCTCATAAAATTTTCTTTCTTTCCTTTTCGATTTTTATAGGGGTTAGAACCCCTTTTTACACACCCTTGTATATTTTTATTTTCTTTAAGATATTCAGGGGTTTCTTTCCCTTTACCATCATCATTTTTCTTCTGGCAGGCTTCTCTAACTGCCTCACAACTAACAAGAGCTCCTAGAACGGCCGCCTAACAGGCTAGCAGAACAGGGTCACTAGGACTTCCGTCTTAAACAGGTCTTTCAAGGCTTGACAATGTCTTTACAGGAGGCAATGACTGCTTTGATCTCCCTCAGACATACTTAACCTAAACCTGGGACTTCATGCCTTGGACGCCAGTCCCCAATAAGAAACGGAGAATCCCCTACAAGTACACAGACATGTATAGTATAAAAACCACGGTACCCATAAAGGAGAGATATCACCTGGATAGGGCCACGAGAAGCTTCCACGCAACAAAAGGCTCCTTCCAAGCTCTTCTTCAAACCTGTCTAGCACAAAACTAAAACAAGAAACCATTAACCGTACTTGCACTAAACAGACAACTGGCCCTCTTGGCCTAATGAAATAAAGCACTTCACCACAAAAAGGATCGTCCCTCTTGGCCTAACGAAATAAAACATAGTAGCACCTACACATCCTTTCCTGAAAGAATCCAGATATACAATAATAGACTCCTTCCCAAGGAGGAAAATATAGGGCTCGCAGCCCTAAACTAAATGCATAAGGTTATGACCCATCCCTCCTGCATATATAGCAAGAGGCATACGCATAACATGTTGTCTAATTAACCTATGGGTCTAGGATAATAACGGTAGATTGGTCTCGGCTACTCTTTGCATCACCCATATCAATCATCGTCTACCATATATCGCATGCTCCGATAACATTCCCCACAAGCGACCGGGTCCTGTTTCATCATTGATCACAATATCCAAACTAGGACCACAGTTAAAGAAGAGGTCTTCCTCATAAGCAAGATTTGCCAGTGAATCCGCAAACTGATTCCAATAACGTGGAATTAGCTGAAAAGATACACTCTCAAACTCCTCAAGTAGGGTCATCGCAGTCCGATGATACATACAGAGAATGGGATTCCGCACTGTGTATGTCCCATCTAGTTGATTTAGGATCAACTCGGAATCCCCTTTTACTAACAACCAATTAATACCACCTTGTTTGGCAATATGCAGTCCCATAATCAAGGCTTTATACTCCGCCATATTGTTAGTGAATCCTACCCCGAGATAAGCAGCTAACTTCATCATAATTCTATGTCGAGGATCTGGATTACTACTCCAACACTTCCTTTTTTATTAGGGCCCCTGGATGCTCCGTCAAAATGTAATATATACATCCACAATGGGTTTACACAGCTGGCCATCACGAACCCCTCTACTCGTAATTATGGTAATCAAAGTTTAGCATGTTGAGAGGATGAACTGACTCCATCCCACCTTCTTCATTAAACTCAATAGGGATACTCGTCAATAGTCGTAAGCAGTGATGGTAGAAGACTTTAATCTCCCACACAAAGGTTCCGTCTTCTTGCTCAATCACTTTATATCCTTTGCTCCACCTGATGAGTTTCCCTTGATGGTATCTCTACTCCAGATATGGGTGCTCCAAATAAGGGATTAACCACCCCATCAACCAGCTTTTAAACTCTTTTGCAGGTCTCAAATCATCCCCATCATGGACCTGCAATGCATTTCTCTATATTAGCATACTTAGAAATAATAAGGTTTAATCTTATTAAGATTAATCTTATTTTTAAACTCTACTCCCTGTAAATCAGCTAATAGGGCCGTAGACCTATTTTTCCCTAACCTGACAATCTTGTAGGGCCCATCCCATTTAGGTTCTAATTTCCCTGGAAACAACTCGCTACGCGCATCATAATAGAGGACTAATTGTCCTTTTTTAAAGGTATATTTCTTTGCTGTAAGGTCATGCAATTGCTTCATCCGACATTTAGCTACCTCCTGGTGTAATAAGCTCTGCAACTTCAGCTCATCCAGGTGGGCTATAGTCGTGAAACGTTCGAAAAGGAAATCCTTATCTCCCAAAGAATGGTTAATTGCAAACCGTATGGTTGGCAACTCAATCTCGAGGGGTAACACACACTCTTCCCCATAAACCAATTTCAATGGAGTATGGCCGGTAGCTCGCTTGAACGTTGTATTGTATGCCCATACTGCCACATACAACTTCCTATCCCAGTCTCGTTTCTTCTTAGAGACTATTTTAGACAAGATCCCCACAAGTTGCTTATTAGTACTTTCCACCTACCGATTTGCTTGCGGATTATAAGGAGTCGTTTTATTATGCTTGATTTTCCAAGCCTTAGTCAAGCTTTTGATCACCTTATTCAAAAAATGGGTTCCACGGTCCGACACTAATTCCCTCGGTGGACCAAAGCGGCAGATAATCTGCTCTAAAAGGAAACTTGCAGTCTCTTTTGCATTGTCCTGTCTCGTCGCTCGCGCTTCTGACCATTTTGTAAAATAATCAATGGCTACTATAATATACATCTTCTGAGTAGTAGACGATGGGGTAATAGGACCCACAAAATCAATGGCCCACTTCTCAAATGGAAGGATAGCCATGATAGGCGTAAGTGGGCGCTTCCTATTCTCTCTACTATCATGTCTTTGACAGGTATCACATCTCTTTACATACTCGAAAGAATCTTGGAAGATGGACGGCCACCAATATCCGGCTCTTAAATCTTTCTGCGCCATCAACCGTCCCGCAAAGTGCCCTCCACATGCAGAGTCATGACACTCCTCCAAGATAAAAGGAACCTCATCAGGCATCACACATCGGCGATAGATATCATCAACACCCTGCCGATATAGTGTCCTTGCAATCAAGGAAAACTTCAATGCCTGTTGTTTGATTTTCCTCTTTTCTGATTTTGACAAACCAGCTCCTGTCTCTCCTATTGATAGATAAACATGTCCTCAATATCACTTCCTTCAGCCAAAATCTCTTTCGGCTCCCCGAAATCCACAAGGCATATCACAATACCCTGCAACCTCAGTGGCTTGCTTTTAATCTCATAATGGAACTCTTGCAAAGTGATTAACCACTTTGCTAAACGATCAAGCGACTGTAGCTTGTTCATAAGCAATCTAAGCCCTTTCGCCTTCGTATAGAACACTATCTTTTCATAGAGGATGTAGTGCCTGAATTTCTTAGTCCCAAAGACCATCGCAAGACACAACTTCTCAATGTAGGTATAGTTGATCTCTGAAATGTCCAAATTTTGACTAGCAAAAGCTATCGGATGATACCACTTGTCCTCCTAGATTTGGGCTAAACAACTGATACTATGCATGGTGGCTTGCTGAAAATATATAGAACATCTCTCCTCTTTTAGGTGCTTTTAAAATGGGTGCTTTTACTAGCTCCTGTTTCACATCCTCAAAAGCTACCTTACAAGGGTCGCTCCATTCAAATGAACAGCTAAAGGATAATAAATTCGTTAATGGAAACGTCCTTTCTGCCAAGGCATTTATAAACCTTCGATAATACCCTATCGACGACAGAAAGCTATGAACCTCTTTCGGAGTGCGTGGTGGACTCATAGCAACTATAACCTTGATCTTTTCAGGGTCAGTTGCGATTCCTACTAAACTGACCACATGGCCTAGCAATAGCCCATAAGAAACTCCAAAGACACACTTCCGTGGGTTAAGAGTGATACAAAATTGTCTGCAGCGCTCGAAGCACTTTCTTAAGATAACCAACATCCTTTCCCTTACAGTGGCTTCCCCCAGGTCATCAATAAATACTTTCAACTCGTCTGGGGAGATGTCACCAAAGGTCTTGTCTGCTATTCATTGCCACGATCCAGATGCATTGCATAAACCAAAGGCCATCACATGGTACACAAAAGTACTGAAGACAGTAATAAAAGTCATTTTCAACTTGTCCTCTTCTACAATTGCCATCTGGTTATATCCTGCAAAGCAATCCATAAACGAATATATTTCCCTACCCGCTAATTGATCCAAAATTTGGTCAATAAACGGCAATGGGTAGTAATCTTTAACCGTCTGCTTATTCAGCTCTCTAAAATCCACACATAATCGGATCTGGTTATTTTTCTTCTTCCTGATCACAACTGGTGAACACCATTCTGTGTGTTGTATAGGGAAGATTAACCCAACTTTCCTTAACTTCTGTAACTCCTCAAATAGACCATCCCTCAGTTCAAAAGGCATACGCCTTACCTTCTGATGCACAGGACGACTGCCATCTTTTACAGGAATAGTATGAATAGCTAGACTGGGAGGGATGCCTCTCAGCTCATCATAACTCCAGGCAAAGATATCGCGGAATTCTTGAATCAAGGACACATAGTCCTCCCTTTCTGCTGAACTGAGCATAGAACCTAATTTAATTGGCCATGAATCATTCGGCGTGCCAAGGTCTAACTCATTCACATCTGCATCTCTTATCCTATCTTGAGGCTCTATCGGCTCATTTAGAGTTATCTGATAGATATCCTCTGTAGTGGACCCCTCCTTAGATTCGTCACTGGATGATGTCTCACTACCAGATGGATCATCTGCTATTTCTAATTCAGTAGAAGATAAAGGAGCTCTCTCACTTTGAGGAGACTCAGGATAAGCATCGACTATTACTCGATTAGCACCTCGACCTAGCACTACTCGACCGACGGGTATATCGACTTGACAGTCTATTCATAAGATCCAAGGCCTACCTAGAAAAACCCGATAGCTAGGACGTCCTGCAAATCTGATCACCCTAAAGTCCAAGAAACATTCTACACTTGCAACTATAACATGGACCTTAGTAATGCAACCTTCTGGTTGTCTTAGAATATCATCAGCCATTCTCAGAATGGTGGAGCCGTCTTTCTGGATGCCTAGACCCAACCTCTCCATCAATTCTGAACTCATGATATTGACGGAGGATCCAGTGTCTACAATGGCATGTTCCACTAATATTCCATCCACATAAGCTGGAACCCTAGGGCAGTTCTTTTCAGCATGGTCAAACCAATCTTCCCCTACTCGTGCTATGCTCAGAGGTTCTACAATATACCCGATACACAGGATCTTCTTAAATTCCTTGCGTACTCTTGGAGATAATTTGATCAATTGCAAGAGGTTCACATCTGGTTTAACTTCGCAAAGAGAACTTGCTAAATCAAAGTCATGATAAGTAGCCAAAGCTCTCTTTTCTTGCCAAACCATCCTCTCTTTTGGTCTTTGGACCGGTTTTGGTGCTTCTTTCTTTGCTCTTGCCTTCTTTCTTGGCACTTCCTCGTCCTTCTTAGGGTCAACTTTTTTGTCAACCGGCCTTAGCGGTCCCCCTTCTATGCTAGAATTCTGGACTTGCGTCCCCTTATCCCCTTGCTTAGGGTTTCACTCAACCGGCTTTGCATTATCTTTATCAACCTCTTTAGCCTTTTGGCCTCTTGTCACGGCTCTTAAGTTAGAGGATTTAGCATCATTGATTCGCACAGCCTCAATAAGGCTGACCCCATTGCCTTGTGGCAACTCTTCTATATTTGGTTTTCCCCTCTACAATATTTGCCTAGGTGCATCATTCTGCTGCAAGTTATTTCCTTGCGCTCTATGATTCACTAGGCCCAGCTGTTTACTCCCTTGTTGGAGAGAACTAATCTTACTCCAACAGGTAGCAGCTAGATGGCCCGACTTCCCACAAATGTCACATTTCACATTTGGACAGTTTCTGGGGAAGTGCTGCTCACCACACCATTTACAACTGAATCTAGAGGGTCCACCCTCTTCAGGGCGTCGACTCCCTATCAAATTTTGTTGCTTCTTCAAGAAATTAACATCAACAGGCTATTTGTCGATATTGTTCGGAAATCATATCGGTATAATGCTTCATCATGTCCTTAACTTCGCCAAGGACATTAGATGCACTCGACTCGTAGCCTCGATCGTCGACCCGCCGTTCCATTGGCCTAACAATATGATTTGGCATTGGCTGTTGACCCACAGGAACAATGTTAGAATTTGAACCTTGGCCTCCAACATTTGGTGGAGCCAATTGACTTGCCATGGGCATAGTCACACTGGGAGGAGCTGGCAATAAAGGTACATTCTGAACCATACTCCCTTTCCCATTAGGGTTAGTCATAGGCATCCCTTGACTTCCGTTCGTCAATGATGGATTGCCACTAGTACTAAACCCCCATTAACATTCATTCGAGAGGAGTAGGCCGTTTGTAATCGTGCTTCTACTCCTTCTGCCCGCGTAATAGCGATATCTATATCTACTAAGGCCACACTGCTCAATTGTACTTGGATATTAAAGTCCAACCCATGCAAAAAGTATTGCAATTGGGCAGTTGGTGGAATGGGAATGTAAGTTTGCAACTTACGGAATACTTCCTTCAACTTCTTGGCATATGCTTTCACGTTCTCGTGAGGATCTTGACGCGTTACATTCAAGACCCGCAACCAATATTGGTCCCCTCTTTCAGGGGCATATTCCGCTCGGAAAGCTGCATAGAATTGATCAATGGTGGTTATGGTTCCAGACTCTATGCTGTGATACCATACTGTAGCCCTTCCTTTTAATGTCATATTGAAAAACATCATGAGATGTCCCTCATCTTGGATGCGATAATTGAACATCAATCTCTGAAATTCACAAATGTGAAATTCCGCATCCTCTTCCGCTAACCCATTAAAAATGGGTAAGGAAACTCCTAAGGCTGGTAAATCCGACGTCCCTGCAGGAATCACAATAGGCTATACCATGGTGATAATCGAATTAGCAATAGGAGCTTGAACGGGTGAATTCACCCCCCCACTTGAAGTGGGTAGACTTGGTGGAGGAGAAGAAGATCTTACACTTCCTCCTGCACCTAATGGAATAAGTGGAGTAGTTAAATGACTAAGACCATTGCTTCGTATACGTACTAGGCTACTCCTTTGAGGAGAATAACGACTTACAATCTCTAACTGCCATCTAGCCCTCTCAGCACGTTCTGCTTTCTGGATTGCGGCTTGACGGTCCTTGTCAAAGGACATAAACCAACTTCCTTTTGGTCCCTAGAAACCCTAGATCAGAAAATCACCACTTATAAGTGGCTCCCAACAAACGCACCACTGATGGGACCTGAAATGGGTCGGCACTGGCTATAGCACTAGCCAGACCTCATGCTCATGACACACAGACACCCTCACGGCCTCGCAGACCAGGAGCGTCAATCTAATGCTGAACGACAAACTGTCCTAAAGCTTAATTCATGCGTTTATAGTTTATAGTCCAACATTTACCTAAAAATCCTCAGAGGGAGAACCCTTATACATTGGCAATGCCACGATCACACACATATGGAGGCACTCCACCGACTAATAGTCGGAGCCCCACTACAGCTCTCTTACATCTCAGGGATTGGCCCTTTGATGCGCTGCTAAACATATAACACATACGAACACAAACTCCTCTCTTTTATATTTCTTGTATTTCTAAGAGATATACCATGCTTCCTCACTTCACAGTCCCTTAGGAAACCGACCCTCTACCCTACGGCAAGGGATAACCTCAAACTCTCAAACATGGGTCAAAGTCCTAAGAAAACAATTGCTATGCAGTCCAGGAGATTTTCCTTCGATACCATGACCCATGCATAGTGCATAATGTGAATGGTTTAGTGCACAAACAATAGAAAATCAGCATTGTGCATCTTTTGAAACCAATCTTTTCATGATTTCCATGCTAACATTTATGTAATGAAACGAGGAGAGACACCGAGCCTTACGCTCATGCTGCCTTTTCCTTTATTTTAAAACAAGGTCCTATAGCCATGATGCAACACATAAATTAGATTTAAGAGTGTACTTGGACGCTCAAACTCCCCTCTCACCCTACCGTTTAATGTTTTGCAATCGTTGATAGGTGTAAGAGTCGTTTTATGTGTATTTCTTTGTAGAGAAAGCAATAAATACCAACAAAAACATAGAAATGAGGGTAAACCAAGGCTAACCTCGTGCTCTACCTTCATTATACATTGCACAAAAACTTATGTGATTTTTTGGATTTTTCTTTTTATCGTTTCCTAAATTTCTCCCATTTAAAACCCATTTTTTACCATTTTTTGGTATTTTTCCTCTATTATTTTCAATTAAAAATGACTAGAAATTAAGGTTGATTGTGGGCTGTGACCCTTAGGTTCTTTGACATCAAAATTTCAGGTTTTATTGATGTTATATCTCATGTTTCCCCTTTATTTTGAAAGAAACCCCCATTTTGCCTCTTAAACGCGTGTTTTATGGGTTTTATACCATTAATTTCAGTCATAACACTTATGATTTTTTGATTTTCTGAGCATAAATTGATCAAACTCACAGCAAACAACAACATAATGCATAATCAGCCCATGGGAACAATATTTCATCAACCAAATAGCTTAAAAACTCATTTTTTATTCATAAAAATTGAATTACCGCTTAGGCTTTGTGTCTCGGGATCTTGGTTTGCTATGGGAGTGCGTGTCAGCTCTCATTCAATGTCTAGCATCTTCAAGAATAGCATTCTTCATGTCTTCATCCACCCAGGAGCAATCCGGTCTCATCCGGACAAGCTTTCCTCCATCATTCTTCATTGTCTTCTTCCACACAAGAACAACCTCTTAAGGGAGAGAGAGGGAGGAGAGAGAAAGACTGAAATCAGATATCTCCATTGAGGCCACCATTTGACAGGTGAAGGGCGGCGATAGACTCAGCATCTAGAGGGGATTCACTGCCAATGATCACTTGGGTGGGTTGCATTGAGGCTGAAGATTGCATGAGCAAGGATTGAGCACAAATTTCAGGCGCATACAGGCGCCATCTCCCCACGTTTTTTCCTTATCTTGGATGCCATGATTTTCATGCTACACTAAAATGCTACATGTCCCCCCCAAAGGTCATGACCACGTGACCAAAGTTTGGTCCACCTTTTCAAATCTTGCCCATTTCTTGGCTCCTTCCCTGTTCGCACTCCGAATTGAGCTCTAAAAAATCCTGGGCGTTCCGCTTGACATCCCGCATTGGCCGGAAACTCCTGACAACCCGCACAACATTCTGAAAAATTATCAAAAATCAACAAGTATCGCTCGAGCGCCTTTAAAGCACTTTGACGCTTAAAATCGTCCTAGGTCGAGCCGCCGCCTTCGACGTTGAATATTTTTCCCTTGATATTTGTAATTTTTAGCTATTTTTAAGCACTTCTCGGCATCAAAATTCGGCACTCACGAGGTATTTTGAGATGTCCTTATCCTACCCACGCTCGCTGGATCGGGTGTTGCCGCTCAGTATCCTATCCAAAATCAAGGATCTAGCCAATGACCTAGCGAACAGATGGATGGAAGAAAGAAGCCTAATTATGACCAGGTGGAGGCATAAGTCTGTAGACTACTTGCAAGACAAGGTGAACCGGATTCCCAAATCCGTCCAAGGCTACGAGGTGCAGCCAAAGTGGCAGCAAAGGATTTGGGTCGCCAATTTTGATGCCTAGACAGCCTTCTGCAGCTCACTCCCCCCCTACCCTCGCCGACATGGAGTGGACTATGACCGTGCCATTCATGAGGATTTTGATTTTCCTAAAATATATAATGTAAATGCCCAAACTCCTGAGGAATGCTTAGTCTTTAGACAATAGGATATCCTTCCATCCATCACCCGCTTCCTTGCAGACTTCTCCTCTTGCCTGGCTCCTGCCTTCCTAACCACCTGCAACTATCTTTGGTTGCTCAAATTCCTATTAATACAGAAGCCTACCGCTAAAGAAGCTCACCTTTTCCCCCTCTTTTTTGACATCAATCTAGGCATCGATAGTAGAGCTATGACTTGATTAATGATGAGGGCATCCCTCCTCCCCTCCTTTTGCTTGGAGCTCTTAAAAAACATGAATGACACCCGCTTCACAAGGTGTAACCACCCCTTTTTGTCATCCACACCTCTGAAGGCCCGATCTGCAATTAAAGAATATCTCCAAAGTCGTGCCTTTCTATCCCAATGCCTGTGACCTCCCCGCACTTTGGCTGATGGTGATCGGCACTAGCCAAATGCCTTCTATATATAAATTAATAATAATAATAATAACATTTTGCTCATCGCACCTAGGGATCATCCCTAGCCCCTCTCCCCACTGCACGCTTAGGGCACATCAAGGGCAGGACTTTCAGACCTGTCACCCTAAGCTATGCACTGCACTTCACCTCCAACAACGCACAAACTGGGTCCTCAAGTGTGAGACATTACCAAGGGCTTGCCCAAGGTTAGACCCACCTCCCAGTTCCACTGCACATGCACTTACACCTCACCGTGAGATAGATACACCCCTTAGGGAGTGCACAACTTTCTCTTGCAGGTTGTTCATAACTCAATCGGGCCCGCCATTGGCTACATCTTAGCACCATGTGTTCTTCAACTAATTACGGAGCCCCAGTTTTGACAGTCATCGCCGACGACAAATTCCAACTGTGTAACCAAGGCCGAGCATCTTCATGCAGATCAAAGCAAGCCGGAATCTCTCCAAATCACCAGGAATCAACATCCCATCATCTCTCATCAGAGCACCACCTTTTTGACAGTGGTCATCTACCCACCATTTCCACTTACCACCAATCCCAACTACCCTGCTGCTCCCCACCCTAGTGCCATGGGACTGGCACTTCGCTAGGAGGGGGGTAATGTTTACCGCAGCACAGAGGAACAAAAAATGGAGCAGAAGTGCAGGAAAAATGGAAGAAGGAGACAACCAAGAAGGCACATGAAAAAGGAAGAAAAAGGCGTCCTGGATGGAGGTCAGACTCTGAAAATCTGGATGACGATGTGGCCTCGAGAAAATAAAAGAGTAAAAGCGTTCCATTAAATATGAAGGCGCTCCCGAATCCTTGTAAAAAGAGCGCCGGGCTCACTCCTGTGCCAATTGTATGCATTAGTGGGAACGGGATAAGTTAGAATGGTGGGAAATAGGAAAAGAGGGCCTAGGCTAATGGCCGGCCATGTAAAAAGTGGGGATGACCACCCAAAAAGTAGGGCATATACATAAAGTTCAAAAGTGAATGAGAAGTTCATTCTTGGGTGTGGCTAAAGCTTCTTCTTCCTCTTCTCTTGCTTCTTACCTTCTTTCTTGTGCTTGAGTGAGGGATTGAGGGAGTGTGAGGGAGTGAGGGAGTGAGTGTGTGAGAGTGAGGGATCGTGGAGAAGAAGCTCCCCATCTTCTCTCTTCATCTTTCCTTCCCTTCTTCTCTTCTCTCGTCTCGCGCGGCTATGGAGGATGGAGCTTGACGGAGAGGGATTGAGGTTGCTTGAACTTGCCACAAGGATCGTGGAGCTACTGGAGTGAGAGAGAGAGAAGGAAACTCAATCGAGCATCAAGGTAAGCTCACTACACCCACAAGGTAGGCATTGCGCGTCGGCTATGTGAGAGGTAGCCATGGCCGCTTGGCTTGAAATGCTTGATCAATAAGCGGTCCATTGGTCTCAGGGTAGAGCTACGTAGCTCCCCTACAGTGGTTACATGCCTTGGTTATTTTAGTGGCTTACGTAATTATGGGCTTGACAAATCTATTGGGTTTTATGCTTCTGCCTTATGCTTCATATATCTTGGATACTCTGATGTCATGTACTTGATGTTTTGAGCTTGCATTGCTCATCTAGCATTCGATTTTGTTCGAGTGGGAGTTACATGTGCTACTTTTGATATTACATAGAGCTTTGTATTAATGTAGTTGATCTTCAGCTTACTTTCATCGAGACTGTGGGACACTTGCTTCATGTACATGCTCTCTTGATATGTATTGGGGATGCAGTTACTCTACAATGGGATGATTCGATCACTTATTTTGAACTTGACACTTATGTCTGTTAGTAATATCTATATGCTTCTAGGTTCTGTATTGAGATTTGGTCACTGTGGATTATATATTTGGCAAATCTCTTCACTTTACCTTGAGATCTCCTATGTGCATGATGTCTATGTCTACCGCATATATGGTTATTGACACATTGCGGTTGTGATAGCCTTCAATGTGAGTTGTTCTTGGTTTTTCTTTCTTGGTTGCTCATCCTTGGTTACTGGCATTTTGCCATAGTTTATTGTAGTAGCCAATCATTTCAATTTTATGCATTCTATTTGAGGGTAGTCACTAGGATTTAACACTTACTTGATTAGAGTCAGTAGATAGCTCATCTTTCAAGTAGTTTCTCTTGCTTAGCCCTTGATTTGACTGTAATATTTTGGGCTGATTTTATGTCATTTACAATAGTGTGTTTGTCTTGAATTGTGCTTTTATATATTGCATTATGGTTCATGGATCAAATGATAGTACTATCTTTAACATTGAGAAGTCAAATGTCACAAATTATAGCTATTGGAAGGTACAATTCTGACATGTTCTAGTGCAGAAATTGTAGATTAAGCCATTGAGACATGAGGGTGTAAGGCTTGAACGCTTTGATGCAGAGGATTGGGTTGAATTGCATGAGTTACGTAAATCTACAATCTTTTTGTCACTCTCTAAGCAGGTCTAGTATAATATTGTCTTTGATGGATAGATTGCTTAGCAATTATGGGATGAGATTCGCAATGTCTATGATAAGTAGAGCCCTACCTCTCAAATGTATTTGTTGAAGCAAATCATGGACCTTTTTATGAAGGAGGGAAACCCCATGTCCGTTCACTTGAATGAGTTTCATTCTATCTTCAGCCACTTGTCTTTGCAGGAAATTGAATACAAGGACAATTTTCCTCCCTTATTCTTATTGGTTACACTACCTGAGTCAAGAGACACATTTTGTACTACTATGTGTGCAAATATGTCTATTGATGGGATGAAATTGGAAGATGTAGATGATGCTCTTTTGAATGAAGAGGTTAATATAAAAAATGTCGATTTTTTTGCACCTCTTATGCTTTGATAGTCAGAGGTAATAATGGTAGGAGCGGTAATGACTGTCGTGGGAGAGACTCTTGAAAGTCTTGTTCTTAGTCATGTGGACAGTCTCCCAATAAGTCATGTGGTCATAAGTCCACATTGAGTTGTCACTATTATGGGAAGTAGGGTTATATTTTCCCATAGTGCCATAAAATGTGTAATGACAAGCGCAAGGAAAAGGGGAAGGATAAAGTGCAAGAAAAGAATGATGATCAAAGCATTGTCCCTAGCAAGTCTAGTGGCAAGATTGAAGAGATTGATGTTGTGCAGATTGATTCTGATAATTACTATATATTTGTAATGTCTTCTCTTGATGTTTTGTACTTAACTGATGCCTCGTCCACCTATGATCAATGTTGGCTACTTGATTTAGGGGCTATATTTTATGTCACCCCTCATCGAGAGTGGTTTCACTCCTATAGGAGCATGACAGGATTTGTCAGATTGGAAAATGACATGGCATTGGATATTGTTGGTATTGGAGATGTCCAATTGTAATTTTCTTTAGATAGTGTTTACTTTGCATGATGCACGCCATGTTCTGGCTTTGGCTAAAAGCCTACTTTCAGTTGAACAGTTGGATGATACAGGTTATGTTCTCTCTTTTGGTGATTCCTCCTGGAAGCTTATCCATGGAAATCTTGTCTTGGCATGAGGTGCAAAGTTTGATACTCTTTACCTCTACTTGTATTTGGGTCTATCAATCATGTTTTGGTAGTGGTTGCGGTACCACGTGTATCGTTATGGCATGGTCGCCTTGGGCACATGTCACTAAAGGGAATGCTTATCCATTTGCAATATTTTTCGCTTCTTGACTATAAGTGTTTTCATTCTTGTGATCATTGTCTTTATGGTAGACAAATTCATGACTCATATAAGAAGTTTGACATTATGTGTATAGATGAGCCTCTAGATCTTGTTCATTGTGATATTTATGGACCTATGTCTTGTAAGTCTTTAGGTGGCGTGAAGAATTTCATTACTTTCATTGAAGATTAATTGCATAAGGTTTGGGTATATCCTATAAAACAAGTCGAAAGTCTTGGCTATATTTTAGCATTGGCTTGGTTTTATTAAGAACTAGTATGGGTATGGGCTAAAATATATACGATTTAATAATGGGGGAGAATATGTATTTAAAGACTTTGAGCACTTCTATGACAAGAGGGGTACTAAGTGTCAGCTGATCACCTCATACAATCCACCCCATAATGGTATTGTTGAGCGGATGAATAGGATGATTCATTTGCGAGTCCACAGAATGCTTAGGTAGATAGGGATACTGAGCACTTTTGGGCTGAGGCAGTTATCATTGTCATACATTGATTAATCGATCCCCATGCATTGCTCTTGACTATTAAGTTGTAGAGAAGGTATGGTTTGAAAAACCTCGATCTTATGCTCATTGTGTATCTTTGGTTGTGAAGATTTTTGCCATGTTCCCAAATACAAGTGCAATAAGTTGGATCTTAATTTTGTAAAATGCATATTTATTGGTAATGGAGATGCAGATAAGACCCGCTATTGCCTATGGAATTTGCAGGCTCAGAAGGTCATCTATAGCTGTGATGTTGTTTTCCTTGAAGAGAAAATGAATAAGTAGGCTAAACAGGTCGTTGAGGTACAGAGGGTGATATTTTAGGAGGAGTCTCATGTTACTGTACAATCGGCTAGACAGCCTTTAGTAGTTGATGCTCTAGTGGCCTAGGACCTTGATGTTAGAATAGGGTGTATAGGTTGCATAGCTTGTTTTATTGTGGTCTACTAGAGATAGATGTCAACTTGATTGGTTTAGCCCTCTATGGATTATGTTATGGTCACAGATGTTGGTGAGCCTCTTATATTGATGAGGCCATGCGTAGAGGTAATAGTCCCTCTTAGGAGAGGGCCATGCAATTAGAGTATGTCTCATTGTAGAAAAATCATACGTGGGATTTGGTTCCTAGGTCTAGTGGAAAACGTGCTTTGCTATACAACTTTTAGAGTATCCCTAGATGCCCCAAGCTAGCCTATAAGGCTAGATTGGTTGCTAAGCATTTTAAGCATGAGCATGGTGTTGACTTCGATGAATTTTTCTCTCCTGAGCATGGTGTTGACTTTGATGGATTTTTATCTCCTCTTGTCAAGATGACTACCTTACACTTGGTTTTGGTTTTGATTGCACCAGCCGGTAGCTCGCTTGTACCTTAAGGGCACTGTTGATATGTGTATATGTTATGGTGGCCAGGATACAAGAGTCGTGGGATACATTGACTCTGATTATACATGACATGTAAACAGTAGAAAGTCCACCTCTGGCTGTCTTCACCTTTGCTGGAGGCATTGTCTCTTGGATATCTAGGGTGCATGAACACACAGTCTTATCTACTACAAAGGAAAAGTATGTTGCAGCCAGTGAGGCTTGCAAGGAGGCTCTTTGGTTAGGCTATTTGGCCGTAGACCTTGGTATTACTGATGTGGTCCTTAGACTACATTCAGATTCTATGAGTGCCATTTAGTTGGCCAAAATCCTGGTCTTTCATGTGAAGACAAAGCACATTGAAGCGCGCTATCACTTCATCAAGGAGGTGGTAGAGGATAAGTTTGTTGAGCTTTTTAAGATCTCGACTTATGAGAATCTTGTAGATCTTCTCACTAAAAGTCTCTTAGTAGATCATTTTACCTTCAATAGGAAATTGATGGATGTTGGATGAGATGAGGTCTTTTATCATGCTATTGTACTTTATGTATAGTTGTCCTTTGTTATTTTTTTCTTGTTCTCTCCTCTCACTAGGGAAAAATTCACCTTTAAGTGGGAGGTTGTTGGGGGTAAAGGTGCTTGGGCCTAAGCACCCATGTATTCATTACACTAATAGTACTCATACACTTGTACACTGTAGGTGGCAAACGCCCATTAGTGTCACTTCATTGTTTATTCTTGCAGTGATATTTAAATAAGGAAAGGTTGGTTGAACATTGGTGATTGTTGGAGTTCCGACATATGGCATCTCTCTCTCTCTCTCTCTCTCTCTCTCTTTCTCTCTCTCTCTCTCTCTCTTGCTCCATCTGCCATAGCTCTTGCTTCCACTTGTGTGCTTCCAATCAGACTCTAGCTTCCATAGCTGAATAATGAGACCTCACGTCATGCTAGAGCTCAATACTGTCTTAATACATCATGTGCTTGATGCCTTAAGACCTGAATCGGATGATGAAGAGCAAGAAGAAATGATTCCTTGCACGGAGATGGATATCCCTTGTTTTGATGTCTAGTGCAACACTGATGTGCAAGTCGCAACCTTGTTAAACATAATAAAGATATCTCCAATGTTGTGATGGAATATAGTGAGCATATCCCTAATGTTGTTATGGGTGATTCTCAAGCCCCTCCACAATTCAAGCATGTGCTCATTCCTATGTGCATGTGACTTGTGTGGTAGACGAGTCTTAGGACTTGGATTGAGAACATCTCTTGGAATTTGCCAATATGCTATTGGGTGAATATGGTCAACACAACCACAAATTCTTTCCAGCCAATGGATGTTCTGGATGAGATCATGGATACCAATACTATATTGTGCTCTTTTTTGGCCTTCTATGAAAGAGGAATCATCCTCTTTTTCATTGACAGGATTCCAATACTCTCCTAGATCCACCAATGGTTAAAAACTTCATTTTGCAGGGCAATTGTGTAGAGGAAAATTTTCTTGGCCCACAAGGCTTCTATGAGATATTTCTCAAATTGATAAGTGCTCCAGATGTTCTTCTAGCTAGAGTTGCATTTTTCTTTGATAAATGCATGGTGCATGTAGTTTCTTGGAGATCTTTGGTGGACTTTCAATAGTTGTTACGGGGTAGGAATGTTTGGTATGGGTTGAAGTTGAATGTTTTCTTGTAGTGTATTGGTTGTTGCTTAAGGATGCTATGGAAGTAATTGGCGCAGTATTAGTTTCCCCTAGCTTGTGGGTTTCCAATTGCAATTGCTTGTGCATGTTGTGGGGAGACCATGCGTAAAAAGGCCCAGCAAGCTACACTTGAATTGTCTTGGAATGTCTATGTTACACTATTTTTTGACAAGGCATTTTTTTTCATGTGGAAAATTGGGGCATTTCGTGGTTGAATGTCTAGAAAAGACCATTTTTGTGGAGGGGGGTTTGGCTTCAGTAGTCCATGATGCTTCTATGGTCATGGTCCTCAAGGAAACAAGGCTCCAATGCCCCCTATTCTAGATAAAGGAAAACAACCTATGAAACCTTTGGATTCCCTTGACCAAGATTGGATTGATGTCTATGCCAAAAGAGAGAAAAAGTTTGATGTGTTCTTGGTAGCAACTATGCCGAGTACTTCACAAGACCGCTTATGCACATATGTGCGCCACACAGATAAGACATTGTTGATATCTATTGTTAATACCATAGTCTTGATGGGTCCTTGAAAATTCTTTGCTCTCACCATTCGTGGGACCCTCTTGTGTAGCTTGCTTTTGATCCTCGTGGTATAAAGTGATCACCCATTGGGATCGTTGATACCCAAGGGCTGCTCCAAAACAAGGATATGATCCCTCCACTTCAAAAGCGGAGTATAGGGACTTAAACTCATTTGCAATATTTGCTAACTCTCTAGATGAGGGCACACTTGATATTTAAACTCATTTGCAATATTTTCTAACTCTCTAGATGAGGGCACACTTGATATTTTGGTTGTGAAAGTGCGGTTGAGGCAGAATCAGCTTCGACATTGAAATCCTTTAGTCCATGACATATGAGCCTTGCCACTTGGAATATGTGTGGCATGTTTTCATGCAACAAGCAACATGATATGTGGTGTTGAGAAATAGAAAAATGATGTATGGTCAAGGAAGAGATGTCGTGAATCGCGTATGCACAGTGAGGAGAGTGGAACAACCCAACTTCTATAAAGCGTTGTACTTTAATATCACTTTCATGATGCTGAATACAATATCATGATGCTTTCCTCTTTCAGTTGGTGTCATTGTTAGTCCAATACACAAGATTGTCTTTATGAGTCCAAGCTTCCATATTGGAACCTAATTCACTTGTGTAACAATTTTCTACTCATTATCCATGTCAACATGAAGTTACTCTTCATCTTCCAACCTCCATAGCTCTTTCCATTCTCTAGATCTGACATTTTAACATGTGGTACATTTTGCATGACAATCAATGGGATGTTTTATGTGCTATTGAGCATAAAAATTATAGTGAAGTTGGAAAAATTGTGGATTGCCAAAAGGGATGGGAGGTATGAGGGAACCACCAAAGGAGAGGGTGGGGGATGAGATGGAACTTGTGGATAAATTTTGTATAATTGGGAAAATGTGTAACAATAGAAATCTACCTGAGAGGGCCTTGCATAATGGAGCATAGATAGCCCCCTTCTTCAGCCAAATTGTCACAAAAGTGGCTCCTATAGAAGAATCCTCAACAAAGATGGCCGATTCATTGAAGACAATGTGGGTTTTGAGTCTAAGAAGGCCACAAATTTAGAAGAGAAAAAGGCCCAAGTCCAAAACATGTAGGGTCTTAAAAACAGAGCCCGAGGGACGATTAGACAACAAAGGCAAGGTGGAAATACCACTAAGAGAGGCACTGAAGAGATGTCACTAGTAATGACAATGCCCTTTGACGGATGGAGATTGTGTAACAAATCACCTCGGGGAGTCATATGGGTTATGACTCAATGCACCACTGTCAATGAGCCAAGGTTGCCCTGAAGATGAGAGAGTCAAAGAAGGGTCCTCCACCTAATAAATGTGTAGAAAAACGGACTTGCTGGTAATAGTGGGTGATGAAGTAGAGGGAATTGAAGGCTCCAATGTAGATCCACCCTTCACTCCTAGAGGAAGGTGGGGTATATCCTCTAGCACTTCTCCTTGGGGTGTGAAGTCTTCCCACAATTAGGACACATGGGATATGCTCTACGCTTCCTATAAATAGTCAAAGGATGACTTCAACTTCTTTCTCTTTCCTTTCTTCTACTTGGCATGTCTTGTACTAGAAGATACAACCGCATAAGCACGGTCATGTGCATGGGCTCTACAAGAATTTGACTCAGTCTGATGTGCATCTTGCTCAAGCACCAATGGGACTAGGTCCTCCCAAGTGAGAGTCTCTCGACTACAAGAAGTGAGAATATTGGTGTAGAAACATCATATGCCGGTGATGGAAGATGTGAAAGAAGTGTCACAGCTAGATCCTTCAAAGAAATGTCTGTACAAAGGGATGCAAGCTCATCCCAAAACTCCTCTATCATATAGATGTGATCTCTCATTGTAGGGGAATTCGCTAGACGACACAAAGTTGTCATAGCTTCAACTCAAGAGATAATTTTTGGATCTGGAAGAGAGATGCCAATCTCCACCAAATATTTGTAGTGGTGCGGATATGTCTAACATGCATGAGCATATAATCTATACAACTCAAAAGAAGAAAAGAGCAGCCTTTGGCATTGAATCGATCCCATAAAGCTATCAAATATGCGGTCACATTACCATGAGGATCCATGGTAGGTCAGGTTATAGGGATAATAACAAAATCCCAAAGGTCACAATCGTGGAGGAGGCACTCCATGCGGCACGACCATAGAGGATGGTTGGTCCCATCTATCTTATCGGATGCAAAGAGAGAGGGTAGGATTGGCACTTGCTTAGGAGATGCCATCAATGCCAATCAAAGGCTAGAAGCCACAGAAGAATATAATGGAAAAGAGTGCTAGGATGGTGATCGATCTGAATAGTCCCGAATCGCAGGATCCCCCATAGCATACACATTAGCTATAGATGTCCTTCAGAAGTACTTGTTGCAAGAAAACAAAGAAGATGCTACAACTGGGGTATCCTCCACCTATACGACGTTTGTCATTAGGAAAAAAATGAACTCACAAATGGGCCCTTAAAAATAATATAGTTTAAGATGCGGGCCTTTTGGATTGTCCAATAGGAAGGCTAGATGTTGACATCCATGGAGGGTGAATCTTCTCTCTCAAAATCTTGGGTTTTCTATTAAAAAAAGGGGTAGTTGGGGATTAAAAAAAGGGAGAATGAATAGTACACAAAATTTGAGTTTCTCTCACCTCGTATTTCTCCTCTTTTTTTGGAGAATTTTCAATTTTGGTTTTTTTCCCTTTCACAAAATCAGTTTGACCCAAAAGTTGAGCAACAGACCACTTTCCCTCTCTTCTCTATACTCGTGAATTTTCGTCTCCATTGAAGCTCCCTGTTGAGAGTAATTAGGGTTTTGAGCGTTCTGCTTACCTCTGCACTTTCTTCTCCATGCAGCTCCAGATTTTGGGCAAAACACAGGTGCCCATCTCTCTTTGCATTTTCTCTTGTTTGCTATTTTTTCAATAGGGTTTGATGTCGTTTCTTGCCATTGTTGTTTTTTGCAGAGGTTGTTTGGGGCAGGAGAAAGAGGTGCTCATCTCTCTCTCCTTTCTTTCCCCCCTCTCTCTATGTGTTGTTTCTCTTTTATGTTGTGTTTTCAATAGAATTTGATGTTGGTTCTAATTGTTGTTTTCTTGCAGAGTTTATTTGGAGCAAGAGTTGTACAAAGGTGTTAATCTCTCTCTCTATTTGGTTTTTTGTTTTGCTGATATCTTTTCAATACAACACAATTTTAGTTCTAACCCTTGTTGTTTTTTTTGTTGCAGAGATCATTTTGGGTGACATTGCATAAGTGCTTATCTCTTTCTCCCTCTCTCTTTCTCTGTCTATGTTTCCTCTTTTCTACTATTTTTTTAGTATATCTTCATGTAAATACTAACTCTTGCAAAATTGTCTTTTGCAGAGATCAATTTGGGCAAGATTGGATAGGTGCTCATTTCTTTCTCTCTTCCGCGTACTCATGCAAACTCTCTCTTTCTTCCTCTCTGCATTATCCCTTTTCTACTATCTTTACAATAGGGTTTGATGCTAGTTCTAACTTAAGGATCAATTGTTGTTACAGCACTTAACACAAGGTAGAGCAGAGATTCTGTAGCTCAATTTACAGGTAAATCTACCACATTTTGTGGTGCCAAAATTTATTCATTTAATTAGTGACTTTTATATTTGATGGGATTGATGTTTTCTTATGTCCATCATTTGCAATGGGTTTTGATTAGCAATTATCCAATCTTATCTTCAACAAATCAGCTTATAGGTAAATTGGCCCTGTTTTGTAATGCTTCTATTCATGCAGTTATCTAGATATTTTTTGCTAAAAGGGATTCATGCAAGTATTTTTGTTAAAAGGGATTCATGCAGGTGTTTTTTTTGTATGTGCAGGTATTGTGCAAGGTTTAGGTGAAGCATATGATTCTCCATCAACTATTTTGATGTGGTGAGTGATTCCTTTGTGTTGGATGATATGGATCTACTGGAAGTCGATGGTTCAAAAATCCTCTGCTTTATTGGTCCTATGTGTCCATTTGGATCTCCATGCCAATTGGCAATGATCCATGAAACTCTTGTATCATATCATCCATATAACACACAATGTGTTGAGTCTTAGGATATCTCAGGTGCCAATCCAATGTGCCTATTAAGATTTGCATGCCATGTGGCTGTTATCCTTGTAACAACTACCTCTATAATACCTACATTTCATACAATGTATTGAGTCAAATCAAACTCCTCTTCATTATAATAAAATTTATTTTGGAAAAATTCTCTGAGTATTCTTGTGCTATTCTTTTCATTATATTTCATGTAAATGGTATGATTAAAGTAATGTCTTGAAATTAAATCTATACTTTGTGTTGATGTATATATCCATATGCATTTGGATATCGATGTTTATGTCTGTTTACAAAAGTGTAAACATCTCTTAATGCCATGTTGAATTGTATGGCATATTGGTGATTACTGGACAGACTTAAAATGCTTATTATTTAGAGGTTAATACATACTTCTTTACATCTAATGCGTAGGTTAAAATGCCTAAGAGAAGAACAAGCATTCTCTCGATAGAAGTACGCAACAGAAAAGATGAAGAAGGGAATTGGATCACTGATACGTATCATTGCTCGTCTTGGGTACATATGCGTCCAAGTATGAAAGGTTAAAATGCATGAGAGAAGAACAAGCATTCTCTCGATAGAAGTACGTAACAGAAAAGATGAAGAAGGGAATTGGATCATTGATACATATCATTGCTCGTCTTGGGTACATATGCGTCCAATTATGAAGGGAGCTTTTAGGGTGAAAGCATCTACAATTGCAAATGTATCAAAGCACTGGAAGTGTAAAATTTTAGCTCTCAGACAAAGGAATGTTGATTCTCACCTTGTAACAAAGGCGTTTGTACAACATGTATTCATGCAAAAACGAATACACATTGCGCCCACTGTGCCCTTTCAATGAAACATTGCAAACATTAAGTATTTGCAACTCATTGAGAATGAGAACTTTCATGATACCTATGTAACAACTTGTCTTGTATTTACAGAAGTATACCCTTCAGATTGATGTGAGTGGCAAAATGTTGAGAGTTTCACCGGTTCTTTTAAGTGTTACCACCTTGAAATCAGTAGATTGCTCTTTGAGGGGTGTACAATTAAGCAACTCGAAAGGAACCTTGTTTTTTTTCTATGACTCCAAGTACATATTACCCAAGGGGAGTGGAGAATATGGAACCCTTGAGTATATGCACATATCAAATCTCAATAGCATAGAATGGCCATTGTGTAGTAGCGACATTTTGCACATGTGTAGCACAAAAATTTTAGCACAGACATTGAATTCTATGAAGCCAAGCACCGGCTCAAAGAATATACATCTAAGCTGGTTCATACCGATTGCAATTTTTGCACTTATGTTCAAGGAATGTAAGGGTTTGAGATGTAGCAAAAGCATGTACGTCATAAAAAATACATCAGAGGATTATGTAACAAGGATTCTAGGCAAAACTTGGACATAAAAAATAACTCATAGTCCTGACAGAGTGGAGTGTCGAGTCACAACACGGGACATGGCTTTCAGGTAAAAATTTTCTCTCTTAGTTTACTATTATCTTACTTTGGGATGAATTGGCTAACTTTCCTTTCCATTTATAAGTACTTTGTCGCACGACAAACTTTGTGCCTAGTGTTCAAGTATCGTAGATGGAGGATGCTCAAGGGTAAATGGTTGTGCCTTGATCAAGACATGCGTGAAAGTGCAGCTGTGGATGTTACTGTCATTTCTGAGGGCAGCGAGCCCCAAGTGTTGCAAATGGATGATGTTTGGCCCTTGAGTATAATGCGCCAAGAAATTACAATGTTGATGCAGAATCCACCTGTTAGCTTCTATTTTAAACTAGATGGTAGGAAAATTCGAAGTCGAGCTGAGGATACTGTTACTAGCGGAAAGTGTGTGGCTCCACATATTTTAGAAATTATACTCTCCCTAAAAATCCCAATACCACAAGTTGTAATATCCAACACTTGTAAATTTTTGGATTTTTTTGGCCAATAGAATATTGTCACTTACAAACTTGCAATATTTAAATATTATGGTATTTATGCAAAATCATACACTTGTTGTACACTGTCCACATCAACACATTTATATATGCATGTAAACTTTACAAAGATGTAAGTAAAGCCATAACTAAATATCGTATGTGAACAACCCTTAATGGTTAAAAACATAAGGTTTTTAAGGTAGAACTAGTTTAGTTCTTGTTTCATTGTTTCATTTCACACTTTCTCTCTTCATCTCTTTATATCCACCACATCCCTCCTACCTGCTACGATGGATGCTCGTGCACACTTTGATGAGTGGATCCATGAGACTATCTTTGACAACCACGGTGACGAGATATGCCAGGTTTTCTCTAAAAACTTCAACCTTGAAAGCATGCTCTCATCGCTGGGTCCCCCCCTTCAAGTTTTGGAAGACTTTGTGAGCACCATTGCTACATGCACATACTCCATCAAGGGATCCTACATGACTTAGGTGCCTCTAGAACAGCTCATGGTATTTCAAGCAGGGAAGAGTCACCAAAAAGTGGTGAGTAGGTGTCTGGCCCATGTGGATCCTTCGCATAGAGTATGCATTGTTCCCATGGGAAGTGCACCAAGTACATCACTTTTGGATCTCGTGGAGTGTGATTGCACACTGGTAATTTACCTCCTAGAGGAGAAGAGCGATGAAGATACAACTCCACAAGTTGTTTCTATCACATACATGGAAGAAGAATCGATTGAAGAGCTCATAAATGTTGAAGAGGAACATTGAGTGGTGACAGAGCAAGGGTTGGCTCTCATGGTGCCATCTTCTTCAGAACAGCCACAAGTCGACAAACCCAACCTTACCTCCTTGACACCCATTGAAGTAGATGGTGTACAATACTTACTTCTATCAGATGTACTACAATACTTGGAAATGAAGGAAGAAGAGTTGTTTTCTATCCTAGTCAGGGATTCAATGGAAGATCCGATCGATTATGATTACATGGATGTGCATCCAACAATGGCAGAGATTGGAAGATATGATGGCACAAACTTAGATACTATGAGTGCAATCATAGCAGCACAGGAGCATATAATCTTGGTTGAAGAAGATTACCTTGTGCCCGATGCTGAATTTAAAGCACTATAGTATGATTTGTTCGAACCAAGGCCCCAGCTTCCTACCGAGGAGTTTGTAGATCCCTCTGCCCAAAGAGGTGCCTTCCTGACACACGAGGAAATGAAGATACAAGATGATTTGGAGAAGGTGAGATTTCTAACTACCATATATTTTAATGCAACGAAACGTGGCCCCAGACGCCAGACTTCGGGCAGGGCAGCTGCATGCATCATTTTTGGCTAAGATTTCACTGGTGTACTTCGGGGACCCAATACACCCTACCATCAAGTTTCATTGCTTTTTGATACCTCTAGGTTAGTCGCTTAATATATTGTTTGATTTGACTTTGTCATTTAGCGCATACTATCTATAGATGACTTTGCATCAAGGCAAGGAGGAGCTCAACATGCGGACCGACACAAGGATTCAGCTCTTAAGGAGTATATCTGTAACCTTGTTACAGATTTGGTGGTCTTCCATAAGAGGTGTTCACCAGGAGGGTAAGAAATAATTATGAAAATTCGATCTTTGACCAAGTTTGGACCTTTTCAAGCAATACCTGTGACATCTAGCTTAGAGAAGGTGGTGCTAATCAAGCAGTCAAAGCTTCTTTATTTGTTTGATTAAACACGGGTGGAGCTATGTGTGTGCTTGCGACATTAGGCGACCTCACTAAAGTGTCGGATCTGCTTCTCCTGGAGAAAGAGATGAAGGGGGAGCGCATCATTTTTGAAGCAAAGAAGGAAATTATATTTTCATCGGAAGCTGGCCCCTCCTCTCCACTGAAGAAAAAGTCAAGGAACAATTGAGAGTTCTTGTTGGCTATGGGCTTTTTGTATCTACCATCACTAACAACCATCACATGTATTTTTCTTGATGAATATAAGATACTTTACTTTGTCCCTACAAATAAATATTTATTAAATAAATGTGTGGTTCATATAAGTGTGATGATAATGTGTGGTACATGAATGACGCATTCTCATACATTAACATAATTCAATGTATAGTACTGCACTTGCGATTGTGTAAGTGTGACGATAATGTGTGGTACATGAATGATGCATCTGCATATATTAACATAATTCAACGCGTAGTATTGTACTTGCGATTGCGCATAAGCAATAATGTAACTTGTATCCATATGTATTACTACTTTTGATGCGTTTGTACGCTAAACAAAAATTAAGAGTCATGAGTTTCAAGAAACAAAACAAAACAACTTTACTCAATTATTTGAATTCAGTACACAGAGATATTATGTATATATAAATAAATATTCCAATGTGGCAAAGTACAAAATTTTTTGGGCTTCCAAGATGTTATGGCACTGTAATACTCATTACAAACCTTGCATCATTAATGTAGTAAACTATGGCGGGGTCCCCTTTCCGTGTCGAAGTCGAATGATAAAGTTCATCTCTTTGCTTGTGATTGTAACACACTTTGCATGGCTGGTTGCAAGCTATGTATCATCGAACAAGTCGATGAGAAACCCCTCTCCAGCGGTTTGTAGGGCCTCCATGGTTATAGTAGTCCACCTTCCTGCTAGTGGACCATCCTGCATTCATGCCCAAAATCTTCCCATCCCTTTTAGCTCCAAGTCTTGCATGACTTCTCGAAAAACTTTATGAAAATAACTTTTTGGGATGAGAAGCTCGTATCCGTGTTGGATTCTCCTTATCTCTTGAAGAGCGACAATGCCCGGTTTCCATCTCTTCTTTTATGGTGGTCCTTGTGCTCTACGGGGAGCACCTATTGCTACACTAGAGGAGGCTCCACCTTGTGCTCCAGGTGGCGGGCCTTGGCGTGATGTCTTTTCGAGGCCAAAACGGCGACATGCTTGTTTGGTCCGTGTCATGCAAGGAGGGCAAGACGACGGAGAAGAGACAGAGGTTGGGGATGTGAAAATGGAGGAAGAAAAGAAACCAAGATGTGAATATGAGAAGAAGAATGAACTTTTAACCCATTTAAACCCCAAAATCGGGTTAATGGATCTTCATACACACTTTCCATCGTATGATCGTAAATCCATGACCTTGTATTGGAATGCAACAAAACCTACACGCGCACTCATTTGGTGGCTAAGAGTCCAAATTATTATTTTTTTGAAAAAAAGTGCCTGCAAACCCTTGGACCGAAGCCTGGCATTTGGAGCCACTTTTTAGCCACCCAACGAGTGCGCGTGTGAGATTTCGTTGCATTTCGATACAGTTTAATATTTTAAAAATTATCCCACACCAAAATTATGGATGTTTTGAAAAAAAAGTGCCTACAAACCCTTGGACCGAAGCCTGGCATCTGGAGCCACTTTCCTGCCAGGAAAGTGGCTCCAGATGCTAGGCTTCGGTCCAAGGGTTTGCAGGCACTTGTTTTTCAAAAAAAGGGCTCTTAGCCACCCAATGAGTGCGCGTGTGAGGTTTCGTTGCATTCCGATACAGTTTAGTATTTTAAAAATTATCCCATACCAAAATTATAGATGGATTGATAATTGAGAAATCAACTTCACGACTACTGGCCCTTAGAAACTTCACACCATATAAACTATACAGAGGCATCAGGAGTAAAGTCTACAACAAGAAATGGCAAATGTTTGCATGTTATTCCTATTAAAATTGACAATGCTAACAAAAACTATAAGTAAGAATAGAAAATATAGCAAAGATGCACAGTCAAAGTTGAGAGCGAAGGACAAGTGTAAAATTTTGCATTGGGACATAGTCATATGTCCAATGCACGAGGATAACACTATGCCAAAAAGGATAGCATTGCAAACTGTGTTCATTCCATTGGAAATAATGCATCCTTCATTGCTTGAAGATTTCTTACAAGTTGGAAGTCCTTGGGAGTTACAGTGATGCGCTTCGCATGTATTGCACAACGTTGAGCATCAGTTATCAAGTCAACTAAAAAGGCCTCTGCAGCACACTGAAGAGCATGAAGACATTCTTTTGTGAAGCGATCAGGACTATCTTGACCTTGTACCAAAAACCACCTCCTGCTTTCTGTGCGGTAGAGGTCTTGCACAATCTCGCAAACAAGTCTCGAGAAGCTCGCCTTTGGAATGATGAGATCAAAAGAGCATTGATACCTTCTAATTTCTCTCAAGGCCACTATACTTGGCTTCCACTTGCGTTTCTTGTGGGGATGCTGAGGAGGACCCTTGTGAGGGTGACTTGAGAAAGGTGGATTAGGTTGAGAAGGGGGTGCATCTGAGCTAATAGATGCTCCAAGGGGCTAAACACAATATGGGGCTCTGAGCGGAAGCTTATTTGCAACTACCTTAGACCTAGCCATCTTTCCTGCACAAGAGATGTGAGAACTCAATGAATAAGATAGAAAGTGAAACCCTCTTTTATATAACCCTAAACTGTGAGACTCATTCACATAGATACACACTCTCTCTTTCTCTCTTAAACTATGAATTGCATTCACACTGACTCACATTGTTTATCTTACGATCTTAGCTCTTTTCGAACCCATTTGATGCCTTGTCAAAGCCTTGTTTCTAGCCACTTGGCATGGTTTTCTTTGGCACTTGAGGCTTCATAACGCACTCTTTTAGTGACACGACGTGATTCCATCATGTCTACAGCCGATTCATTAGCACTTTCATTTGCTCTCTTTTGTGAGAGTTTAGCTTCATTTGCTACTATAATCCTATACCACCAAGATAGCAATTGGATCATTGGATTGCTACCATTTACCCATCCACCATGATTAGTTTTTCTTTGGTATGCACCATGTGCTATCCAATGTGAATTTTCCATCCCTTATGTGGACCAAAATCCAATGCTTCCCTTTTCTGCAAAGTATGGTCCATGTGCCTCAAGGATATGCTACAAAGACACGTATCACACATGAGTAAAACTATGCTCAATAGTTTATACAATTCATACAATTTTAAAATATTAACTTAGTACGCACCATATAATGTGTGATAGAGCTTTTGTCCCATGCTTCCACCATGTTTTCGTAGAAGCTATGCACAACATTGATAAATTCTTGCTTATCTTCATTGTTAAACACCATCTTGCGAAGTAAAGAAACCAATTTGTGAAGACTTATCCAAACCTTAGCTTTGGCCAATCTTAATTTTCCTCCATTACTTCGATCAGGAACTACAAAATGTAACTTTTTCCACCCATCGTAGTCCTATGGCCTACGATTACCATGACATTCCCTTCCTCATTGATGGGTACTAAGAGAAACTTCCTAGTCTTTGCTCCTCCAAAGCAAGGATTTTTTGGCAAGTTACCAGATTTTCCTGATCTCTTCTCATCTTTTTCAATCGTCACTTGATGCTTGTGTAGCCCAATTTCCAATAGCACTCGCTCCACATTCCTACACGTTGCAATGGTTTCTTTTTCTAGTTGCATCCTATAAGCAAAGAAAATGTATTCATATACAAGTTTTTTCATGATTCTGACAAAAGCATGCAATGAACACATGTGAATACGATCCAAGGGAATGTTCAAGATGTGATTCCAAGTGGGATCTTCTCTATCGCGCGTTGGTGCAGCACTTGTCACCTTTCGCCAGTTCTTCTTTCCATCCTTTCCTTCCACTCTCTCTGTCAAGCAATATACGCATGGATTCTTTGTATTTGCACCATTGGAGATTCCACACATGCATTTTAAAGTTTTCAAGTCTCCTGCAAGATGCCATTCAACCAAGTATTGACCATATCCTTCAACCGAGAGCATCTCACCATGTTCCTGACAATCGATGATGCTTGGAATGCTTGTGTGCATAAAAAATATTTGCAACACCTCAAATGTTTCCTTAGGAACTTCAAATGTAGCGAGCCACCACACATGGTGCTCAAATTGAACACTAAAGTTCCCTGGGTTGTTCTTGTCGAATTGTAAAGCTCTATTCATCAGAGTTACACTAACTCTTTCAAGATTTTCTCCTTTGATGACCTAACTTTCATCTAATTTTTAAACCGTAATTTACCATTACATTCCTCAACAGACATATTGTAGTACATTACCATTGCCAACTACACCTTGTTCAAATCTAAATAGTAATTATTGAGTTTGGTGAACTTCACCTCATATGCATTTTTGGTCCCAACCTTTAGTGTTTCCACACATTGAACATGCATGGGATCTCGTATCAACTCCAAAACCTTTGTATTAAGTTTCTGTCGGGCCTCTATTAACTTTGAAGGTTGAGGAAGAGACATGATTCTATTTCTCTTCAGTACATGACCAAACCCGGCCTTCACACCTTTGAATATCTTTGAGTAAGTTGTTGTGCTAATGCCGGCGTCACAAATAGATTGTGCATCCAGAGTTGAGAACTCATTTGACACATCTTTTAATGTGCACTCAATCACATTTTCCTTCACAACCTTAAACTTACGATTGCTCAAAGCGTTTTCTAGTGTACTTGGCTTCAGCAATCTAATAATACACGATCCAACCTCACCCTCACCTAGGTTCTCTTTCTGAGCTACCTTACATGGTTTGATACGTCGCTTCCACTAGCCACTATTCACAATTAACTCATTGATTGGCTTCTTCTTTTGTTTACCCTCGCCTAGGTTCTCTTTCTGAGCTACCTTACATGCTTTGATATGTTGCTTCCACTAGCCACTATTCACAATTAACTCATTGATTGGCTTTTTCTTTCGTTTACACTCGTGTTAGCTTGCTGTTGATCTTTCTCAAGTCTTCCAATTGTGCCTTTGCCTCCTCATATGAGATACCAATGTCATGGATAGTGTCCTGCATTGAAATAACTTGATTTTTTTGTTGAATTACAGTGTCATTCAATTGTACCACCTGTCCTATGAGTTGTTGTATATGAAGTTGATGTGCAGCGATCACATCATGGCAATTCTTTTTGGTTGCTTGGCAAGTTGTAAATACTTTGAACGCCTGATCATTGAGCTGCCTAGTATAACCAAGTAACCCATTTTCACCCTCGCACACATACTTCAGCAAATTTGTGATTCCTGAGAAAGTTGGAGGTCTATTGTTTAAGGGGTCAATTGGGTAGATTCCCCCATCAACCCACAAATCCACATGTTTCAATCCCATTTGCTTGTAACTCTGCAAAACCTGAGGGTTGACACTGGTACGTTGGGTTCTTTTGAATAATGGGGCATATTCAATCTCTACCTCAATATGCAGCTCCTTTTTTCCTGTATTCATTTTACTATTAATAGAAACAGGGAGCCTACTTGGTTGTCACAAGAGGTAGAGTGGAGATGCATAGAGAGGCACACAAAGGTGCCAAGGGAAAGGAGGGTGTAAGTAATTGACTCTATTAATGAAAGTTGCATAAACATAGAGAAGAGGTCACAATAGAGCCATGAGAGGGTATAGATATGGGGGGAAATAGCTTAGAGGGTAGGGATGTCCAAGACTTTTCATATTTTAGATATTTCTATTTTGCCTCCAAAAACATCTCCAAAAAACACGAAATTTGGCCAATTGGTTTGTTTTTTGACCAAAATCTAGGATATAAAAAATCCCCAAAATATCTTAAAAGGAACTTTTGAAATTTAATTTTCCTTGTTCTTGATTAAAAAATCAATTACCTCGTATCTACTAATCATTTTGCATTGAAATCGAAGCACCACACTCCCGTAACTAACTCCTTTTTTAATATAAAATTTGGTTGAAAAAGACTTCTTCAATGAGGAGAGAGAAGGAATCTGAGTATATCTTTGTAGATAATATAAAAAAGGCAAAATGAGATTGCAAAAGTGGAGAGAGAGGAGGATTATTTTACTATTCTTCTCTCCTCTTTTCCTTGTTTTAAGGAGGAGAGGGGGGGCTAAAAGGCCCATTTGTGAGTTTATTTTTTTCCTAATGTGGTATGATGATTAGAGAGCAACATAGACGGGGAGTATCCAAGGTGAGAGAGATGACTTGATGGGGAGAAAAGGGGGCAGATCTGCAAAACACAGATATGACTGCAATAAATGCAGTTGATCAGGTTAGAAAACATGTCACCTAGCTAAGAAAGGGGCCACTTAAGAAAGTGATTGTCCTAATAAAAATCCAATAGAAAAGAAGCATGTTCGGGGCTTGGTTCGCGCACGATTGCTAATAGATGGATCCTCCCAAATTAGGGTTTACATAGAGACTCTCTTGAACCGCCCCCTTTTTAGGATTTTTCATTAATTAAGCATGTTTTGGGATCGTTTAAGACACTAATCTATCAAGAATCGCGTGATGGGGAGATTTGCTTGAGCTGCTTCACCAAACACACACTGTATACACAAGAGGAAGCTCACTCAAGAACACAAGAAGAGAGATGGAGGCCAAAACGTTTTCTTGCTGATTTTTTTCTTCTTCTTCCATACACTATACAATGTACACAAAGTATAGATAAGATACAACATAAAGGAAAGTCGCCTTCTAAGTCAAACTGTGCATAACTGACTACACTAATCAATTGGTGTTATATCTTTGCCAGCTGTAGGTAGGTGTAACAAACTAAATATAATAAGTGATAAGTCAGTGGCCATGTGAGTATCATACTGACCACCAACATGCTAAGTGTAGACGTGCGGACTCATCGGTCCATCATCAATGTCCGCACATGTTGAGCTTGCCATCTCAACATAATTAGCATGTAATCAAATTTTCAGCTCAACACCTCTCTCATGCCCAAAATAGGGCTAGAGGAAGGCCAACACAATTGTATCCCTAGGCATTCCACACCAAAGTAGCTACGGTATCTGACAAAGGATGCACGTCGATTGCCTATTGGCCTACCAAGTCTTGCAAAGGAAGATGAAACCACTTTGAATGGTTTTTTTAAAATTGGTTGGGGGTAAAAGATGTGATTAGATATGTTTGGCATTTGATTAAGTAATTGATTGTCAGATCCAATACACCATAAAACAAACAAGCTAACTCAACCACTTGGGGGTGTTGATGATGATGGAAAGGGTGATGGAGTGGTGGTTGGATGTAAGAATGGTTAGTGGAGACGGCTTAAGATTCACTGAGGGGTGCTCTGCACAAGCAAATGCATAGTGTGTGACATACTAGGAATGCTTATGGAGCGGATGCCACTTGGACAATGTCACTTGTGGGAAAGATGTTGACTTATCCAAGTGGTTTTTACAAAGATGATGAAGATGAAGATGAGGATGAAGCACCCTGATTCAAAGAGGAAGGTAGAAGACGATGCCATGATAGCATCATGAGACAAGTTGCATGATTTGCCTCAGGAGGGAAAGCCTTCATGCTAGTAGAATAGAAAATCTCCTAGGAAGATGAAACCATGAAAGGAACGGTGTGCATTAAACTTGCATGTTAGCTCTACATCGAAATACAAAGCCTTGCAAAAGAGATAAAAAGTCTACAAGCACAAAGGTTGGTAGTGAGATGCTCCAAAGAAAAACAAGGAAGAAAATAATGCTAAAGGAAAGACGAATGCAATGAGGGTGTATAGGTGAAATGTTGCTACATATGCTATAATTGAGATGGAAGAAAATGACAATGAAGGAATCACAAAACCAACCATAGAAACTATACACCACCAAAGAACCTGAGATAAAAAACCTATGGGCGTAAAACCTGGACAATGAAGGAATCACAAAACCAACCATAAAAACTATACACCACCAAAGAACCCGAGATACAAAACCTATGGGCGTAAAACCTGAGATTGGAATGTGTCTCCAGGGTCAAGTAGATATGGGAAGACATCCCGCACAATCAATGAAACACTATATGAGGAGACGTTGACCATGTTCCATGCTGAAATGTGTATCATGAGGAAGGAACTGGAAAGTGATATACAAGAGAAGATTTGAGTTGAAATGATAGAGTAAATAAAAATAGGGATGCAACAAACACTGAGTGCACACATGTAGAGAAAGACTACAACACAACAAAAGACTAAGAAGAAAAAATGAACTACAGATGGAGTCACCATTGCATATGGCTATTAACTGTCAAGAATGGCATGGTGGGGGACTTGCTTGAGCTACGGCGCCAAACACACACTGTATACACAAGAGGAAGCTCACTCAAGAACACAAGAAGAGAGATAGAGGCAAAAACGTTTTCTTGCTTTTTTCTTCTTCTTCTTCCACACAGTATACAATGTACAAAAAGTATAGATAAGATACAATATAAAGAAAAGTGGCCTACTAAGTCAAACAGTGCATAACCGAATACACTAATCGACTAGCGCTATGTCTTTGCCAGCTGTAGATAGGTGTAACAAACTAAATATAATAAGTGATAAGTTAGTGGCCATGTGAGTATCATAATGACCACCAATGTGCTAAGTGTAGACATGTGGACCCATCTAGCGAGGCGGCCCATCATCAATGTCCATATGCGTTGAGCTTGCCAACTCAACACTCCCCCTCAAGCTCAACTCTATCTCTGCAACTCCAAGTAAGCTTCGAAACTTTCGAAGCTTCTCTGCACCCAATGCCTTTGTGAAAATGCCAGCTATCTAATCATGTGTGTTGACATATACCAAGTCAATCTCTCCTGCAAGTACCTTCTCTCTCAAAAGTGGTAGTGCATCTCAATGTGTTTTGTCCTAGCATGGAACACTGGATTCCTAGCTAGTTGTATGTTGCTCATGTTGTCACAATGAATGACAACTGGACCATCTCCCTGCACGTCTGAATCACCTAATAACTTTTGCAGCTATACCACCTCACATGCTGCCATAGTAGCACCTTTGTACTCAGCCTCTGTACTCGATAAAGAAACTGTAGCTTGCTTTTTGCTGCTCCATGTAATTGTTGCACTACCAAGGGAAAACATGAATCCACTTGTAGATCTTCTGTCTGACATGCTACTAGCCCAATCTGCATCTGTGTATCCAAAGACTTGTATATCCTTACCTGCCTGATAAAAAAGTCCATAATGTAAAGTGGACTTCACATACCTCAATATACGTCTAAGTGCATCCAAATGAGGCTTTCTAGGCATCTGCATAAATTGACTGACAAGACCAACAGCATAGCTCAAGTTTGGTCTTGTCATAGTCATGTGAATCAAACTCCCTACTATCCTCCTCAACATAATAGGGTCTTCTATCTCATCCCCAACATCAGCACTCAACTTCACATTTTGATCCAATGGTACTGAAAGAGGCTTACATGCTGTCATACCATACTTGGATAACATATCCAAGCCATATTGCCTTTGGGATAGCCATATTCCATCATCACATCTGATCACCTCAATACCAAGAAAGTATCTCAGCTCACCCAAATCGTTCATCTCAAAATTATTTTTCAAGAAGTCCTTAACTTCAGCAATCCCATTGTCAATGTCACATGTAGTAATCAAACCATCCACATAGATGACTATGATGACCAACCCTGCATCTCCCTTTCTCACATAAAGTGAGTGATCAGCATCAAAAATACAAAATCCAATATTGACAAGATACTCTCCAATCTTGTCAGACCATGATCTAGGTGCTTGCTTCAATCCATAGAACGCCTTCTTTAACCTACACACATAGGTGGGATGCTCTAAATCCTCATAACCTGCTGGCTGCTTCATATACACTTCTTCTTGCAATTCACTATGCAAGAAGGCATTCTTAGCATCCATTTGCTACAAACTCCAACCTTTGGCTACTGCCAAGGCGATCATACACCTAACAGTTGCCATCCTAGCAACTAGACTAAATGTCTCGTCATAATCTATGCCATATGTTTGAGCATAGCCTTTTGCAACTAGCCTAGCCTTATACTTTCTAACTAAACCATCTACATTATGCTTGACTTTGTAAACCCACTTACAACCAATAGCTTTCTTACCCTTAGGTAAGGGTACCAAATCCCAAGTCATATTGGCTTCTAATGCAGCCATCTCCTCATCCATTGCTGCATCCCAATGAGCATGACCAACACCATGCTCAAAACAGGTAGGCTCAACATGCTCAACTAGTTTCACCATATAAGCATAATGGTGAGCTACATAACCTTCAAAACCAAATCTTTTAACAGGGTATCTGACCCTGCTAGATTTGTGTACCACCGGATCACTCAATGGAGCCTTTATATTACTATGAGTGTCCTGAGTGAAAAAATGCCAAGCTCATCATCCAAACTCTCCGAACCACTAGAATCTCCATCAAATCCCAAATGACTGGTAGATGCATTATTACCATCCATCACTCTCTTCTTTCCTTTGTCCTTCCCTGCAGTACTTATAGATCCACCTGAAGATGTGGGGCTACTCCTTAGTCTCCCAGACCAAGGGCTCACTGTAGGTGTAGTACCAGATGATGTTTTCAGTCCACTAAGACTCTGTGATTCTTGTTTATCTTTCTGCACATAGCTATCTTGATCATTATCATCATCCAAAACATCACCAGTAGGTGTATACCAACTTCCCATCTCATCAAAGATAACATCCCTGCTCACTCTGAACTCACCTGTGAGACAGGGTTATAACAACGATACCATTTTTGCTCTAAAGAGTACCCAATAAAAATACATTTTTCAGCCTTTGGATCAAGCTTCTTTCGTAGCTCATCTGGCACATGAACATATGCAACACATTCAAATGCCTTCAAGTGCGATACATCAGGCTTCTTACCAGTAAAACATTCTTCAGGAGTCATCCCATGAACTGCAGCTGTGGGAGTCCTATTCATAATGTAAACAGTAGTATGGACAGCCTCAGACCAAAAATTTTTGGGCATATTCTTTTCAGCCATTAATGCCCATGCAACTTCTGCAATATGCTTGTTTTTTCTTTCTGTCAACACCATTTTGCTATGGGGTATACCTGCAAGTAAATTGCATCTTTATCCCATGAGTCCTTAAGAAGCCATTGAACTCATTAGACAGGTACTCTCCCCCTCCATCTGATCTCAAGCACTTTACTTTTAAGCATATTTCTATTTCAACAGCTGCCTTAAAAGATTTGAAGTGCTCAAAGTACACATCACTTTTTTCCTTCATGAAGTATACCCATAACTTCCTTGAATAGTCATCAATAAATGTGACAAAGTATTTGCTGCCACCAAGAGATGTGTAGGTGCCCTAAACATCTGTATGCACTACATCAAGTATTTTTCTACTCACTTCTCTATCATGAGAGAAGGGTTGTCTTGCCTGCTTACCAAACTGGCATGCTTCACAAACTTTATGCAATTCTGCATCTCTAAAAGAAGGCAACCCTATAACCAATCCTCTAGACTGCATTAATTTCAGCCTTTGCACATTTGCAGGTCCAATATTTCACGTTTATGCCATATTTCAATATTTGCAACTACTCCTTTTCCTTTAGCATACATAGCAACATCCATTGCAAGAATTCCAGCATCTAAAGTGAACATTCGGCCAAATCTACTTCCTTTTGCGACCAACCTGCACTTATTATTAAAGTCTTCTACAAAACAACCTTTTGCATTGAATCGGACCTCAACCCCTTCTCTACCATTTGGCCAACAGATACTGGATTCTTTGTAATTGATGGCACATGTAATACATCTATCATACTCTTTGTCTGGCCATCATATAAGGACAAGGGAACCTTTCCAATGTGTGAAATTAGGTGGTATGAATCATCACCCGTCTGCACATAACCTGGGTTTTGTAAATCCTGCATCTCTCCAAACCATTCAACATGACTGGTCATATGATTAGATGCACCTGAATCGACATACCATACATCATCATGTGTCCCCTTTCTTGTAACTGCATTCATCATATGTTGCATAACAAATAGATGCTCATTTTTGTCTTCATTCTGTCATGAAGATGATACATAGTTTCCTTGCTATAATTTACCACTGTGAATATCATCCTTCTTTGCATAGCAATGGGCTACAATATGGCCTGTTTTGCCACAATAATGGCAAACAATATCATAATTTCCAGAACCTCTATTCTGCCATCCACCTCTTCCTCTAGAGCTCCCCGTGCCTCTAAAGTTTTCTCTACCTCCAAAAACCTGCATTTCACCAAACTGTTGATTGAACCTATTTTGCTAGTTATCGTCAGCACATCCCATACCATGGCCTCTCAAAGAGGATCTACCACATCCCCTTCCTGAACTCGAGTAAAATGGTTGGACCTGTTTACCATTTCTTTTAAACGAATCACCCTGCATATTGATCTCTTCAGTAATCATGAGAGAGATCAACTCATCAAAATCTGGAAATGGCTTCCATACATATACTGAAGTAACAAATGATTTCCATGCCTTCTCATTGTTAAGGCTACTCAGAGTAGATGAAACCAAATCATCATCATCTGGCATTGCATCAATTGCTACTAAAGCATCTGCAATGCTCCTCACCTTCAACACATACTCATTGATAGACATTTTTCTTTCTTCAAGGCATTCAAATCTTGCTTGAGTTGAATCTTTCGTGCCTTTGTATTTACTGAAAACATGCTCTCAAAAATTGTCCAAGCTACATGTGAAGTTTCTTCATTCTTGATATGTTCCAATATACTATTATTAATGACTGCAGATAGCCAGTATATCACCCTTTTGTTTTTCACATTCCACTCTTTCCATGCTTTTAACTCATCTGTAGTCAGAGGGATACCCAGCTCCTTTGGCTCCTTTTCTTCACCTGAAACAAATTCATAAAGGCCCTTTCCAATGAGGAAGTTCCTCACACAGAACTTCCATGAAGGGTAGTTGTTCTTGTCGAGCTTCTCAATAATGGGATTTCCACTATTCTCTACCATTATCACAAACAAGGATGCAACACAACAACCTAGTCTTCTACAATCTTTCACAACACGTGCATAGCACTACACCAAGCAATCTTTTTCACTGATTGCTTAATAGTACATGTAATCTACAAGCTGTTTGCAGATAAACCTTATGTTTGCTTCCTACAAACACCTCAAAAATTACAGAATCACAATCTATAACATGTGCACCCACCTTCGGTGACTCTGGTAAAAGACAAAGAGCAGAGGATCATGCGGTGCCAGAGAGACAATCCTCTCTCTCTCAAGCTTTCGGTTATGTGCGTGGATGGGTTGCCTTTCTTAGAGAAAAACAACGACTTGTGGACATTGAAATTGCACGCACAATGATTGAGTGCAATCTTGCATTCAATATCCTAAAGCAAGAGCAATGGAAGAAGATGGTAAAATCCATTGCCAATGTGGGTCCATGTGAAGGATGGACCGGTGTTACATACAATGACATGAGGGCGAAAAAGATTGATGACGAGAATGAGAGGATTGATAGAGCCCTTGATCCTATTCGAGCCATATGGAAAAAATATGGTTACTCCATTCTCATTGACGGATGGAGTGAGAAACGGGGCATCATCAACATACTCTCTTATGTCTACTTGACACTTACTTTTTGTGGGCTGTAGATATCGACAAGAGGGGGAAGAAAATAACGGGCGCATTCATCTATTGCTACATTCGACAAGCTATCATTGAGGTATACATTGCAATTTGCCTTTTAAATTTGTTTCACTTTCTTTCAGTATGATAATATCATGATTCATAATTGAGATTTGATTTATGCATAACTATCTATCTCCCTATTCTAATAATTAATTTCTCTCTTTCCCTTCGAGCTGCAAGACCCTCAATCCCCGGGTCCCATCTCTCTTTATTCTTGAATCTTGAAAGTTGAAACTTGAAACTTGAAAGGCTGAAGTTTCTCTAACCTCCAATTTCTAAGTATTATTTGTGTGTGTGTGTGTGTGTGTGTGTGTGTGTTGCAAATAATGATATATCTATAGAGAAGTATATACAAATGTTTCTAGAGATGAAGTGGGTGGTTTTTTGCATGAATAATTCCATCTCTTTGAATGTTGATATGGAACCTACATATTGTAATGTTGACTATAATTAGGTAATTTTGTTTGTTTACTATTTCTTTGAGAGTGTGAAATGGTTATGTAAGTGGTAGCCATAGTCATGCTACTCAAAGTGCTTAAAATAATAAGAATTCTATTGAGTCCGAAACTCATAGCTTGTGAAATCTACAATAAAATGTCATCTACAAACCAATAATGATTGTAGATATGTTTGAGACAAAGTTAGGCCATGCCTTGCTAGTAATTGTCTTGTGGGTGAGGACCAAATGTGCCATCTTTGTAAATATATCAAGTACCACAAGGATTGAATTGAATTGGTTGGAGTGAGGTATATGAGTGATGAAGTCCATTGACACAAATGACCAAGGGTGATTAGGAATAGATGAGGTTTGGAGCAACCCATGAGATTGAGAGTGAGGGACTTTGGCTTTATTGCATATATCACATACGGACAAAAATTCTTTAACTAATTTCCATATTTGAGGCCATTAATAGACTTGAGAGATTATCTCTATTGTTTTAGTCATCCCAATATGTCTTTTAGTTAGAAGGTCATGCCTTTTTTGGAGTATCTGGAACTAAAGTGTTCAATGTGGTATATATTGTAGCCCTAATTATAGAGCAAGCTTACAACTTCTTGGAGCCCTTCAATACTTCTATACCCTTTTTGAAATTATTTTCTTTATATTTTGGCCTAAGTAATTTTTGGAAAGTGTTTTCTTTAGTCATATGAAGAAGATCGGATCTTCTAGAGATTTTCTTGTTATTATGCAAAGTTGGAATTGCCCTAGTTTCAAGAGAACACAATCCTATTAATCATGAACTATTGGTTCTCTATTTTAGATGCAAGATAAGAGATTTGAAATGATGCATCTAGTTTTTCTTGTTGGTTTCTAGATCAATATTTTATGACAAAATCAAATCTAGAAATGACGATGCTCCATCCTACTTGTCATCTAGTCAAGACTTGAAACGTATGATCTATTCAAGATTTCTATGATCTATTAAGAATATGATTTTGTGGGATGGGGTCTCTATTAGATGCCTCCATGTTTCAAAAGAGTTCACAATAGACAAATTTCTTTATCATTAATTTCATAATTTATTTTATTTGTGTTGAGCCATTAAATAACATCACTATCTGAGGAGTAGATAGCACCAAGAGCAACATTTGATACATCATCCTCCAAGAAGAAAGACTTGGATAGATCTACACATATCAATATTGGGACCATATTAAAAGCTTTCTTAAGTGTTTAAAAATCATTCTCCTCATTAGAGTTATACATCAATTTATACTTTTTTATTTATCACATTTGTGGCACAATAATTTTGGAACAATCTATAATGAAGATTTGGTAAAAGTTTAATAATCCTAAGAAATATTGCATATCTCAAACTAAACTGGGTGTTTTCCATTCAAGAATAGTCTCCACCTTCTTCCCATCCATTGAGATTCCATTTTGAGAGACAACATATCCAAGGATTTTCACTTCTAGTTTATGAGATAAGCACTTTTCTAATTTCGAATACAAGCCCTTTTTATGCAGCTTGTCAAGAACTAACCACACAAAATGCTAGTACTCTTTTTATTTCTTTGAAAATATTAGAATTTCATACAAATATATTCTCCCACAAAGTCATCTAGGTACTCATTGAAGATATCATTCATTAGATGTGGGAAGACTATTGGAGCAATTGTGAGACCAAATTGCATGACAACATATCCAAAGTGGTCACATCTTGTGCAAAGACTTAGTTTATCTTGTGAATATCTTTATCCCAATGTAAATTGATCTTGCATTCTCTCTTTTAGTAAATCATAGTGGCCTTGGTTCATCTTTTGATCTTCTAATTAAATATATGGATTGTGTGGCAATAAAGCAATTGGCACTTAGTGGATTTACAAGTTAAAGTTCAAGATAGATGGTAATCTTGATTGTTACAGAGCTAGACTTGTGGCAAACTAGATGCTAGTATTGATTGCTATAAAGATAGAATATGGTTAGCAAGAGGGCCTTGATTTTGATGAGACCTTTTCTCCCACTTACATATGACAACTATTTGTAGTATTTAGGTATTAACAACTCATAATGATCAAAATGTACATTAGTTGGATATCAAAACTACATTTCTAAATGTGATTTATATGGGAATATGTATGTTTTTCAGCATCTTATTCTTGTGCAAAAAGGCAAAGAGAACAAAGTGGGTAGATTAAAAAGGGCCTTGTATAATTTAAACCTCAGACTTGGTATAAAAAGATAGATGCATTCTTGAATACATGTGGTTTTCAAAATAGTCTAACTAGGAGCACCTTATATGTAAGACATGATGATGATGTGCCTCTAATCATTGTGGTTTATGTTAATGAAATTCTTCTCATCATTGCTCCTAATGAGATATATATTGTTTATTTTAATATAGAACTGAATTCATCTTTTGACATGTTAGATTTGGATCTATTATCGTATTATTTTGGAATTCAATTCAAGAAATGTGATAGAGCTATTATTTTGTGTCAAAAAAAGTATATGGAGACATTATTACAGAGATTTTAGTCTTAACGATTGCAAGGCTATTGCTATTTCTATGAATACATGTCTAAAATTGAGCCTTCATGATGTGAGAGATTGCTTTGATGTATTTTTCTATCACCATGATGTTGAACACTTGATTTAAGTATAATTTACAAGACCTAACATTCAATTTTTAGTCTCACAAATGACCAACTTTACACTGCCTAGAAAATAAGCATTCTTGGCATGGAATGATGTATATATTTCACTAATTGAGTGGTACTCAACAACTTGGGTTGTTTTATCCCAAGGGGAAGATCATTACTATCAAATGTATGTGCTTTTTGGGATAGTTGTTATGACTCTTGTATATTCAAAGTCTTTTTTGCTTTATTTTTGGCACCTCATGTAGATTGTGGTTGGGTAATAAGTAGGTCACTATGGCTACTTTTGGGTTGTGAAATAGAGTACATGGCAGTTTTCATTTCTATAGTTGAGTATGTTTGAGCCAAATATCTTCTAACTAATTTGGGTATTGGACAGTCATTTTCCACCACCATATTCACTAATAGTAAAAACACATTAGGAATTGCACAAAATCTAGTATTCCATTTCACGTACTAAACACATTAGGGTGGATTATCATTATGTCATGGGGAGGTTCTCTAGAGAAGAGATGAGCTTCAACTATGTGTCAACTTGGAACAACCTTCCAAATGTTCATAGATCTTTTTCTTGCACTTAAATATAGAAAATTCAAATCATCCCTCCAAAGTATCTCAACATTCACCCTTGAAGGCTTTACTTAAGAAAAAAAAAATTATTTCAAATGCCTACAATCCTTTCCCCTAAGAGGCAAGTGGACCACCCACTTGATCTAGAGCCCCATTCGAAGCAAGTAAACGAGCCACATTATAGAATCTCTAAGTGTGAATTTGAAGAAGTTGTAAAGCAAGTCAAAGAGTTACTTGAGATAGGGTCTATTGAACCGAGTTCCTCTCCTGATACATCTCCAATCCTGCTAGTTAAGAAGAAAGATGGATCTTTCTGTATGTGCATTGATTACATGACCAACAAGATCATAGTTAAGAATTGGTTCCCATCTCATAGATTAATGCCTTGTTGGATGAGTTAAAAGGGGCATGGTTCTTCACAAGATTGATGTGCACTCTCGCTACCATCAAATACACATCAGGGAGGGCGATGAGATCAAAATAGCTTTCAGCAAAATGATCATGAGCTTTATCATTTTCTAATGATGCCTTTTGGATTCACTAATGCTTTGCATATTTAAAAGTCTCATAAATAAAATCCTTCATTCATTCATGTTCAAATTTGTGCTCTTTTTCTTTGATGACATTCTCGTTTATAGCAAATCACAAGAGAAGCACTTAGCATATACCAAAAGGGTGTTTGATATCTTGAGAGAGCATAGGATATTTGCTAAGGAAAGTAAGTGTATTTTCATGAGACATCATTGGAGTAATCGGGGAACATTGTTAGTAAGAATGGCATATAGGTTGACCCTCAAAAGATGGAATGTATAAAGGATTGGTCAACATCATCCACCACTAACTTATTCTATGGGTTCCTTGGTTTTTCTTCATTTTATAGTTGGTTCACGAAGCATTGTGCCACCATTCTAGCACCTTTGACACTGATTGGTTATAGAAAGAATCATTCTTTTGGGATGCTACTTGCTAATTGTAGGTTTACACAATTGAAGAAAATTCTCACTTCTATCCCCATGTTAATATGCCCTAAACTCTCAAAGGAGTTTATCATTTAGTGTAATACTAGCGATCGAGGTATTGGTGTTGTAATGCTACAAGAGCATGGTGTGATTTATTTTGAGAGCCATGAGCTTGATAAAAAGGAGATATTGGCCATCCTCCATGCTATTAAGAAATGACACGATTATTTATATGGTAGTTGGTTTAAAGTGAAGAGCAACCATTGAGTCCTCTAGTACTTCCTGATGGAGTCTACTTTGACTCTTAAGAAAAGGAGATGGGTTGCGACTTTGCAAATTTATGATTTTGATATCTCTCACACTCAGGGTAAAGCTAACATAGTGCTGATTCGTGGGGAAACGGACAAAAAGTTCCAATATCACCTCAAACATGGCCATATTTGGTCCCATGGCAGGATTATCACCCCACACTTCTCCATACACATGGAAGATCATGGAAGAGATACATTCTTGCCCCATTACTAGTAATTTGGGTGTTTTCAGAGAAAAGGATAAGATTGCCAAGAGCTTTCATTGGAAGGGCCTATGGAGGGGTATCAAAGCTTTTGTGGCCAATTGTGTTCTATGCCAATAGAACAAGGACAACATGCTTAGACCTGCTCGTCTCTTGTAGCCCTTGCCTATTCCTGAAGCGAAATGGATACATGTCACTATGGATTTCATTACTAAATTGCTAGTCACCAAGAAAGGATAAAATAATATATATATGGCACATGATTGCCTCACAAAGGCTACCCACTTTATCCCAACTAAGACCCAATAAAATGCCCCTCATGTGGCCACTTTGTTTATGGAGCAATCACAGTGCATGATTTGCATGCCAAGTTTATGAGTAACTTTTGACCTCAGGGGGGTTCATTATATATATATTCTCTATATAATGTGAGCTCATGGCCTATTTATAGGTATCCTAATCTATGAATTTTTCTTGAATAAAACACAACCCTTTTTTATTCAATCTATAAGTAATTCCTTTATATGACCCCCTTCTGTATGTAAAAAATGTGTATAAAAATGGTATTTAAAAAACCCCTTATTTTGAACTCACGTTATATATACATATATACATGAGTGACCCAACTTTTGACAAGGATGTTTTACATCTGTGGGCACTCAACTTGCTCCTTTCACTACATATCACCTATAGAATGATGGTTAGACCAAAAGGGTAAATAAATGGCTTGAGACCTACTTATAGCACTTTTTCCATTATGTAAAATATAGTTGGGATACATCACTCTACTTGGCTGAACTTGTATATAACAACTCCATGCACTTTAGCATTGGGGTTTCTCCTTTTGAGGCATTATATGGTATAATATTCATCTCCCTATGGTCTTCTTCAAAGATAAGATCAATCCCCAAAGTAAAAAAGAGTTGGAGCACATGCAAGCCCTATTTTAGCAATGAAAAGTGAATCTTTAGAAGGCACAAGACCACATGAAGCTTTATGTTGATGAGAAAACAAGGCATTTGGAATTCCAAGAGGGAGAGCTAGTCCCCTTGAAAATGCCTAAGTCCCATTACTCCACTCTCAAAGGAGGACAATAGTAACAAGATGGCCCATTGTTTCTATGGTCCCTACCAAATCCTCAAGAGAGTTAGTGCCTTGGCTTACCACTTAGAGCTTCTCCCCACCACCAAGATTCACAATGTGTTTCATGTCAGCCAGCTAAAGCCTTTCATTGGTATCTTAGTGGACTATGTGGAAAGAGCTATCTCCCATAGACTAAGAAGGCATCATTTAGTATATCAGTGAGACAATCATTTGGCAATGGAATAAACACTTGAGATCTAGATCCATCAAGGAATACCTCATCAAATGGTAGGGCATACCCCTAGAATAAGTTTCTTAGTGTCCATCCACCATTGTGGACAAGTTTTCTCAGCTCTAAGAGGCCTAATGGGCTCAAGACTCTAGTTGGTTATATCCTCTGTTGACCCCACACTTTCCTACAGACTATACATTATTTTAGAATGCCTCCATTATAGCCATGTGCTTCCTATATGGCCTAAAAGTGCTCGTCATAATATTTTTTTTGACATGCAGCACACCCCATTTGGAGTAACTCATTAAAATTTACAACAAATTTATATCAGCATGACTATAGCAGGAAACATACTATCCATAGTCTTTATCCAATCTTCTCATTGTAATGTGGATCATAATAATACTTTGTACCCCCACTCCTTAGCCACTCTGTCAAGTCCCTCCAATTTTCTTTTGTTTGGAGGGTAAAAAATTTCAGGGTCGAGATGGAATGTAACAAGTGGGATACATGGAAACTAGGGGTGAGATACCTAGTCACACTACCCGAGGTATATAAGGTGTAAAAGACCCAGTTTCGGACATTCAAACATAATCAAGATATAGCTTTTCATCTTCTCCAAGTTGAGTTTCCATGTCTTTCTTTCTCCTTTTTCTCTCTTTCTTCTTTTTCCTCTCTTTCTCTCTCTTCTACTCATTCTTCTCTCTCATCTCAGCCTCATTCATTACACCATAGTTGGATAGCTTATCCTAGACATACTTTCTTTAGGAAAACCATATATCATCAACATGTTTGATCATCTTAGTATCAAAAATATCTGAGCTCACCCAAATCTTTCATGTACTTCAAAAAATCCTTGACATTATTAACTACACTATTACTATCACTTGTAATAATCAAGTTATCCACATAGATGAGTATGATGATTGAACCTACATAATCTTTCCTTGCATAAAGTGAGTGATATGCATTAAAAAAAAAGCAAGCATTGACAAGACATTCCTTGATCTTGCAAAACTGTGCATTACGTGCTTGCTTTAGCATGTAGACCACCTTATTAAACCTACACATACATGGGTTGCCTTAAATCCTCATAACCTATTAGTTGATCCATATACACAATTCTCGAAAATCACCATGTAAGAAGGCATTCTTCATATCCATCTATTGTAAAATCTAATATTTCGCTATTGTAAAGCAATCACACATTTGATAGTTGCCATCCTAACAATTGGACTGCATGTCTCTTCATAGTCTACGCCATATATTTGTGCATAGTGTTTTGTAATAAGCCTATCCTTAAAGCTAATAATATAACCATCTACATTCTACTTTATTTTATAGATTGACTTATAGTAGCCAATAGCTTTATTTCCCTTCAGAGAGCGGAATTTTGATGCCGAGAAGTGCTTAAAAATAGCTAAAAATTACGAATATCAAGGGAAAAATATTCAACGTCAAAGGCGGCGGCTCGATCTAGAACGATTTTAAGCGTCAAAGGCTCTAAGGACGCCCGTGCAACACTTGTGGATTTTTAGTAATTTCTCCATGTGCTTGTGGGAGTCAGGAAAGCTTGCGGCTAGTCCAGGATGCAAAGACGAGCTCACAGAAATTTTCAGAACTGAATTCGGACACCGTATGTAAGAAAGGCCCAAAAAAGGGCCAGAAATGAAAGGGTGGCCAAGGAGAGGGCCAAAGGGGGTGCCTCTTGGGACCCCCCCACCCCCAAAAATTAAATGAAAGAAGAGGAGGGCGGCGTATAGCAGCCGCGCGCAGAAAAATGGCGCCCCCCCCCCCCCCCCCCCAAAACGATTTTCAGGGCTGCAAAGAAGCCCTAGTAATGACAAGCCAAGGCTGATCCTCTCCTTCTCCACTCTGCATCACCTTCTCTCGCACGCAAAATGTTGGACTGTAGAGAGAGTGTGAAAATCAGTCTTTCTCTCTCCTCCCTCTCTCTCCTCTAAGGGCAGATTCATGCGGTGAAGAAGAAGAAGAAGAATGGATGACGGATGCTTGTCCAATGAAGACCGGATTGCTCCGTGGTTCAAGAGGAATGAAGATTGCTGATTGTGGGTCGTCATGAGCATTAATGGCTGCTGGAAATCAGTCCTGAGACATGGCAAATAAAAACCCGCAACCCGCAATTTCATTTTTACAAAGGAAATTGATGTTTTATGCAATTTGCTTCATGAGTATTTGTTCCCATGGGATGATTATGCATTATGTTGTTGTTTGCTATAAGTTTGATCAGTTTATGCTCAGAAAATCAGAAAATCATAAGTGTTGTGACTGAAATTAATGGTGTAAAACCCGTAAAACACGCGAAATAGGGGGAAATTGGGTGTTTTTGATATATAAATGGAAAATATAATAAGACACACCAACTAAATTTGTGTTTTTGCTACAAATGAACCTAAGGGCCACAACCCACAACTCATTTTGTATTTTTAGTTATTTAATATTGCAAAAAATACAAGAAAATAGGGGAAATGGATTAAAAAAAGGGAAAAATAGGTTTTGAGTGTGCGAAAAATACTAAAAAAATAAGATTCATGTTTGTATATGTATGGGGGTGTCTGAAGTATGAGGTTTAGCCTCATTTCAGCCTTACCTTTATGTTTTAGTGAGTTTTTATTGCTTTTTATACAATAAAAAACATGGAAGATATTACCCTAAACCTATGCACCGTGCACAATCTAAACGGTGAGGGGGTAGAGAGAATGAGAGTGGTGTTTAAGTGCTGAGATAAAGAAAAGGCTGATTTTTTTCATCTATGCATATCATATAGATGGATCGTTAATTTAAAATAAGAATCTAGTAGCAGGAGGTCTCCTCGGTGCTAGGTTCGTGCAACGTAGCAATTACGCGTCAGAGAAATTCATTGAAAGAATGCTTTTGCACTAAGCACAATGCTGATTTTTCTTTGTTTGAGCACGTGGGCATTCACTACTTGCATAAATCATAAAGAAACTTAAAGGTATCAGGAACTCCTGGATGCATGGCAATTGCTTTCTAGAGGAACATGACCCGCGTTGAGTGAGTAAGGTTGTCCTAAGCTGTAGGCTAGGCATTGGATCTAAGGGAAAGAAAGTGAGGAAAATGGTACATTCCTGGATACGATCAATTGGTACCTTGAGAGGACTATGTGCGAAGTGTTATATATGTTTAGCGACGCATCGAGGGGCCAATCCCCAAGGTGTAGGAGAGTCGCAGTGAGGTAGCGGCAGTCAGCCATGGGAGGACCTCCTATGTTTGTGCTTCGTGCCATTTGGCAATGTGCTGGGACTCCCTCTGAGGAGTGTTAATTGGGTTAGAGTTGGACTACGAGACGTGATACAAACGCAAGATGTTTAAGAAGGCAATGTATGATGTATGTGTCATCAATGCTCCTGGCCGTGAGGCTGTGGGGTTGTTGAGCACATGATAGAGGTCCGACTAGTGCATGAGCCAGTGCTGGCCCGTTTTAGGTCCCATCAGTGGTGTGTCTGCCGGGAGCCACCTATAAGTGATGGTTTTCGGATTTAGGGTTTCTAGGGACCAAAAGGAAGTTAGTTTACGTCCTCTGACAAGGACCGTCAAGCTGAAATTCAAAAAGCCGAACGCGCTGAAAGGGCTAAACGGCGGTTAGAGATCGTAAGCCGTTATTCTCCTCAAAGGAGTAGTCCAATACGTATACGAAGCAGTGGTCTTAGTAACCCAATTGCTCTACATAGTCTGTTAGGTGCAGGAGGAAGCGTAAGCTCTTCCTCTCCTCTACCAAGTCTACCCACTTCAAGTGGGGGGGTGAATTCACCCGTTCAAGCTCCTATTGCTAATTCGATAGTCACCATAGCACAGCCTATTGCGATTCCTGCACGGACACCGGATTTACTAGCCTTACGGGTTCCCTTGCCCATTTTTAATGGGTTAGCGGAAGAGGATGCAGAATTTCACATTTGTGAATTTCAGAGATTGATGTTCAATTATCGCATCCAGGACGAGGGACATCTCATGATGTTCTTCAATATGACGTTAAAAGGAAGGGCTGTGGTATGGTATCACAGCATAGAGTCTGGAACCATAACCACCATTGATCAATTCTATGCAGCTTTCCGAGCGGAATATGCCCCTGAAAGAGGTGGCCAATATTGGTTGCGGGTCTTGAATGTGACACGTCAAGATCCTCACGAGAATGTGAAAGCATATGCTAAGAAGTTGAAGGAAGTATTCCGTAAGTTGCAAACTTACATTCCCATTCCACCAGCTGCCCAATTGCAATACTTTTTGCATGGGTTGGACTTTAATATCCAAGTACAATTGAGCAGTGTGGCCTTGGCGGGTATAGACACCGCTATTACGCGGGCAGAGGGAGTAGAAGCACGATTACAAACGGCCTACTCCTCTCGAATGAATGTTAATGGGTGTTTAGCACCTAGTGGCAATCCATCATTGACGAATGGAAGTCAAGGGATGCCTATGACTAACCCTATTGGGAGAGGGAGTGTGGTTTCGAATGTACCTCTATTATCGGCTCCTCCCAGTGTGACTATGCCCATGGCAAGTCAGTTGGCTCCATCAAATGTTGGAGGCCAAGTTTCAAATTCGAATGTTGTTCCTGTGGGTCAACAGCCAATGCCAAATCAGATGGTTAGGCCAATGGAACGACGGGTTGATGATCGAGGCTACGAGTCGAGTGCATCTAATGTCCTTGGCAAAGTCAAGGATATGATGAAGCATTATACCGATATGATCTCCGACAAATAGCCGTCGACGTTAATTTCTTAAAGAAGCAATAAAATTTGATAGGGAGTCGACGCCCTGAAGAGGGTGGACCCTCTAGATTCAGTTGTAAATGGTGTGGTGGACAACACTTCCCCAGAAACTGTCCAAATGTGAAATGTGATATTTGTGGGAAGTTGGGTCATCTAGATGCTACCTGTTAGAGTAAGATTAGTTCTCTCCAACAAGGGAGTAAACAACCGGGCCCAGTGAATTATAGAGCACAAGGAAATAACTTGCAGCAGAATGATGCACCTAGGCAAATATTACAGAGGGAAAAAACAAATATAGAAGAGTCGCCGCAAGGCAACGGAGTCAGCCTTATTGAGGATGTACAAGTTAATGATGCTGAAACCTCTAGCTTAAGAGCCGTGACAAGAGGCCAAAAGGCTAAAGAGGTTGACAAAGATAATACAAAACCGGTTGAGGCAAACCCTAAACAAGGGGATAAGGGGACGCAAGTCGAGAGTCCTAGCATGGAAGGGGGACCGCTAAAGCCGGTTGATAGAAAAGGCGACCCTAAGAAGGATGAGGAGATGCCAAGAAAGAAGGCAAGAGATAAGAAAGAAGCACTGAAACCGGTCCAAAGACCAAAAGAGAGGATGGTTTGGCAAGAAAAGAGAGCTTTGGCTACTTATCATGACTTTGATTTAGCGAGTTCCCTTTGCAAAGTTAAACCAGATGTGAACCTCCTACAGTTGATCAAATTATGTCCATGAGTACGCAAGGAATTTAAGAAGATCCTGCATATCGGATATATTGTGGAACCTTTGAGAATAGTGCGAGTAGGGGAAGATTGGTTTGACCATGCTGAAAAGAATTGCCCTAGGGTTCCAGCTTATGTGGATGGAATATTAGTGGAACATGCCATTGTAGACACTGGATCCTCCATCAATATCATGAGTTCAGAATTGATGGAGAGGTTGGGTCTAGGCATCCAGAAAGACAACTCCACCCTTCTGAGAATGGCTGATGATAGCCTAAGACAACCAGAAATTTGCATTACTAAGGTCCATGTTACAGTTGCAAGTGTAGAATGCTTCTTGGACTTTAGGGTGATAAGATTTGCAAGGTGCCCTAGCTATCGAGTTTTGCTAGGTAGGCCTTGGATCTTACGAACAAACTATCAAGTCGATATACCCGCCGGTCGAGTGGTTCTAGGTAGAGGTGCTAATCGAGTAATAGTCGATGCTTATCCTAAGTCTCCTCAAAGTGAGAGAGCTCCTTTATCTTCCACTGAATTAGAGACAGCAGACGATCCATCTGGTAGTGAGACATCATCCAGTGATGAATCTAAAGAGGGGTCCACTACAGAGGATATTTATCAGGTAACTCTAAATGAGCCAATAGAGCCGCAAGATAGGATAAGAGACGCGGATGTGATTGAGTTAGACCTTGGCACATCAAATGATTCGCGGCCAATCAAATTAGGTTCCATGCTCAGTTTAGCAGAAAGGGAGGACTATGTGTCCTTGATTCAAGAATTCCGCGATATCTTTGCTTGGATGAGCTGAGAGGCATCCCTCCCAGCCTAGCTGTTCATACTATCCCTATAAAAGAAGGCAGTCGTCCTGTGCGTCAGAAGGTAAGGCGTATGCCTTTTGAATTGAGGGACAGGCTGTTTGAGGAGTTGCAGAAGTTAAGGAAAGCTGGTTTGATCTTCCCTGTATAACACACAGAATGGTGTTCACCCGTTGTTATCAGGAAGAATAAAAACAACCAGATTCGACTATGTGTAGATTTTAGAGAGCTGAATAAGCAGACGGTTAAGGATTACTAACCGTTGCCGTTTATTGACCAGATTTTGGATCAATTAGCGGGTAGGGAGATATATTCCTTCATGGATTGCTTTGCAGGATATAACCAGATGGCAATTGCAGAGGAAGACAAGTTGAAAACAACTTTTATTACTGTCTTTGGTACTTTTGCATACCATGTGATGGCCTTTGGTTTATGCAATGCACCAGGATCGTGGCAACGAATAGCAGACAAGACCTTTGGTGACATCTCCCAGATGAGTTGAAAGTATTTATTGATGACCTAGGGGCAGCCACTGTAAGGGAAAGGATGTTGGTTATTCTAAGAAAATGCTTTGAGCGTTGCAAACAATTTTGTATCGCTCTTAACCCACAGAAGTGTGTCTTTGGCATACCTTATGGGCTATTGCTAGGCCATGTGGTCAGTTCAGTAGGGATAGCAACTGACCCTGAAAAGATCAAGGTCATAGTTGCTATGAGTCCGCCACGTACTTCAAAAGAGGTACACAACTTTCTGTCGTCGATAGGGTACTATCGGAGATTTATAAACGCCTTGGCAGAAAGAATGTTGCCATTAACGAATTTATTATCCTTTAGCTATTCATTTGAATGGAGTGACCCTTGTAAGGTAACTTTTGAGGATGTGAAACAGGAGCTAGTAAAAGTACCCATCTTAAAAGCACCTAGAAGGGGCGAGGTGTTCTACATATTTTCAACAGCCACTATGTATAGTGTAAGCTGTTTTTTAGCCCAAATTTGGGAGGAAAAGTGGTATCATCCGATAGCTTTCGCTAGTCGGAAATTGGGCATTTCAGAGATCAACTATACCTACATGGAGAAGTTGTGTCTTGCGATGGTCTTTGGGACTAAGAAATTCAGGGACTACATCCTCTATGAAAAGGTAGTGTTTTATACGAAGGCAGAAGGACTTAGATTGCTTATGAACAAGCTACAGCCGCCCGATCGTTTGGCAAAGCGGTTAATCACTTTGCAGGAGTTCGATTATGAGATTAAGAGTAAGCCACCGAGGATGCAGGGTATTGTGAAATGCCTTGTGGATTTCGGGGAGCTGAAAGAGACTTTGTGATGCCAGGAGGCATATTCCACGGTGGATTCCGTGAGGTTTTACGGTGGATTCCATAAACTTAGATGACCGGGGCTCATACACAAAGAGGATTCTTTGTGCGAGAAGTTGATGGGGACGCCTGTCCTTTTCGGGCGTTTCATTAATTTAGTGTGTACGTGGGTGATTCCATAGCGGGTGATTCCGCAAAATGCATATTAAATTAATAAACGTTTATGAGTTTAGAGTGCGCACTCGTAATAAATTAAGGTTAGGATTTATTTCTAACCAGTTGATTTATTTATGTAGTTGAAGACTGCTAGGTATTCACTTTTGTCGGTTTAATTGTATTATTTTACTAACGATTGTGAATGCTTTAGTTGATGTGTAGAGATAGCAGCAGTGGCGGAGGAAAGCATTGGAGTCTAGCGAGTATTCGACCTTTGGATTATATTTTGATAGGCGCCACGCCTATATTTTGTTATGTCTATTGAGACATTGATTATTGATTATTATTTTGTATGCACCTATGCGCACGAATATGTTATTTCTATTTGGACATTGAGATTGGGCGTGCCAGACTCTATGGGCACCGTCCATTAGCTTTATTTTCCTATTTTTGTAGAAAGCAAACTCAAAAGCTAAAAGCTTGTCATATTTTTGTAAATTGGGCTATTATTGAGCATGAAGATGGAAATATACATAAAATACATGCTTTGTGAAGCGCTCACACAAGGCATGGGGGGAGATTGAACCCAATTTGTCTCTTGCTTTTTGTCGTTCATGCTTTTACATTGTTTTTTGTGCAAAAAGGTAGAGTTCATTGTTCTTGGGGACCTTCCGGGATTCACTACGTGAGCATACTGCGTCCGATCTGCGCACCAGTGGTATCAGAGCGGAGCTGAGATCAAGAGCTTCCAATCGCTACCAATCGCGGGCGAAGGCGGAGCTCCAGGAATGATCGGGCTCTACAGTCAATCTCATCGTGAACCGTCGATACAGGTAGACTTCTGGCGATCAAGAACCCCTGTTTCTACTGTCAAATCACGAAGGACAAGGCTCTGCAGGCGGAGGACCACGCATCCATCTCCTTCATCAAGTCGTTGAAAACCCAGAGATAAGCTTCATTATTTTTCTCATTACTTCTTTCAAAAAGCTTAAGAGAAAGCTTAAGAAGCTTAATAAGCTTCAAAATTCCACATCGAGGTCTAAGAGGGGCCTCCGATTTTTTCGCGCGGCGAAAAAAATGCCCCCCCCCCCCCACGAAATTTGACGACGACTGAAGATTAAGCTATTAAGCTTAATCACTTAAGTCAAGCCAAGCTACTCTCAAGTCAGACAAAGCAAACAAGTCCACAAACTTCAGGTCCTGCACCTCTGAAGTTAAGTTCTGCAAGTCGACAGTAATCAAGTTCTGCAAGTTCCCTAAGTTCTGCAAGTCTGCAACTCTGTAAGTCAGCTAAGTCTGCAACTCTGCAAGTCAGACTAGTCAACTGGAGTCAGAACTGACTAGTGCTTAAAACTCCTAGAAGACTTGTTCCTATGCAAAAACTCTGAACTGGAAAGTTGTTCGTGGCAAGGTGTTCTACCTATCTACAAGTGCGCTGAAGTATTTTCAGCAAATGAAGACGGAAATATTGCAGATTTTCTGAAAATTGAGAAAGAAATACCCAAAAATACATAGCCTTGTAACCCCGAATTTGAGCTACGCTCATCCCGCTAACCTGATTTTGAGTGAGAAAGGTTTATTGAGTTTTACAGGATGACTACCCCACATATGGATGATCCTATGGCTGAAGACGACCTACCTGAGCCTACCATGGAACAAAAGCTGGATCTAATCATGCTACAATTGGAAGAAGAGCGAAGGGCTAGGCAAGCATTGCAAGCGCAATTGACAAAACTACAAAGAGCGTCCACCGATAAAGAAGAACCTCAAGCTGAAGATTTGATTCGACGTACCATCGATGCCACTCTTGAAGCACAAACCATTCGCAAGGAATCCAAGATAAGTAAACGAAGTTTCAAATTTTGCACTTTCAATGGCATACGAGAAGGAAAGACTGTTTTATCATTCATTAGCCAGTTTGATGACTATCTCCATGAGGAAACTTATCCAGAAAAAGATAAAATCAAGTGTGTTACTAATCATCTGATAGACAGGGCATCACTATGGTGGACTGTAGTACGCGAGAGCATAGAATGTCCTGCTACTTGGGAAGATTTCAAGAAGAAGTTCATGCAGAATTTCCTTCCACCGCAATTTCATGAGAAGGCTATCAAGCAATGGGATTTACTTCAACAACGGGATCGTGAGCCTATTCCACAGTATACAGAGCGTTTTTGGAATGCACTCCTACAGCTACGCATGCTTGAAGACGTACCAGAGACGACATATAAGCGGAAGTATATGTCTGGACTTCTTGGACATTACTACGCTGAAGTGAACATGTTCAAGCTTGCTACCCTTGAAGACGCTATCTCACTAGCTCACGACACTGAAGATAAGTTACGCGGAAGAGACAGACGACCACAGCAATTCCAAGCCAACGGTAATTATGGATCTAAACAATTCAATTCCAATTTTAGAAGGTTTAATCCAGGTCGTTTCTCATCACCATCTTTCCGCAAGAATTGGGCTAAACCACCTGCATTACCATCCAATGTCAATCCAAATCCAAAGCCTATTCCACAATTGCAAATAATGTAACCAAAGCCAAGCCAATAGTATGCTACAAGCGTCACCAGCCGGGGCATCTCGCAGCAAATTGTCATTCAAAGAAGCCACCAGCACATATCAACTATCTTGGAGCCATGGACGAAGACGAGCATGAGGATATGCCAGATTTCACTGAAGATGAGGATGATACTACTACTACTTCCGACACTTTACCAGGTATGCCTACTCCACATTCATTGTTGACTATGAAATGTATGGTGCATGGAAAGGAAAGAATTATCTTGCATGATGATGGTAGTACCCATGACTTTATTTCAGCAAAATTGGTAAAGGAATTGAAATTACAGACTGTACCTACGCATTATCGCATAAAGCTACATTTTTAGGCACTAGGTACAATGGCACACAAGAAGTACAAGATTTAGAGATTCAAATTGGTTCATAAATTGAAAGAAGAAATTTCTTAGTTGTCCCATTACAGTCAAGTGACATTATTTTAGGAATGCCTTGGAGACACCAGCATAATCCAAATATAGATTATTCCACACACACAATGAATATTAATTTTCAAGGAAAACCTATTACATTATATGGTATGCATGCATCTAATATTTTTCCACTGCTTTCGCATACTCAAGAAAAACGTGCATTACGCAAGAGTACTAAATCATATCTCATTTGGGTGAATGAATTGCACGCAAAGGAAAATCATATGCACCCTAGGCATAAGGAACTTCTTGCATATTTTAAGGACTGTTTTGCACAAGACCTACCACCAGGTTTACCACCTTCACGTCTAGAAGACCATAAGATTGATTTAATTCCTGGCACACAACCACATTGCAAAGCACCATATAGGCACAATCAAATAGAGCAAAAAGAAATCCAGAGTCAAGTTGAGGAATTACTAAATAGAGGCTTAATTCGACCTAGCAGTTCTCCATTTGGTGCACCTGTACTCTTAGTCAAGAAAAAGAATAATACTTATCGTATGTGTATTGACTACCGAGCATTAAATAAGATCACTCTAAAGAATAGGTATCCTATACCTAGAGTTGATGACCTTATGGACAAACTGCAAGGATCTTCTATATTTAGTAAAATTGACCTTAAGTCTGGATATCATCAGGTGAGGCTAGATAGATCTGACATATTTAAGACTGCATTCAGAACACAGTTTGGCCATTACGAATTCTTAGTCATGCCATTCGGATTGACTAATGCACCTGCTACTTTCAATAGAATGATGAACCGTATCTTTCTGAAATATCAGTATTGTGTGATTGTTTTCTTTGATGATATTTTGGTGTTCAGTCAAAGTGAAAAAGAGCATTATGAGCATTTATCATTAGTTTTTCAATTACTGAAAGAAAATCAATTGTTTGTAAATCCTGAAAAGAGTGAATTTTTTAAGACAGAAATAGAATATTTAGGTCATATTGTATCAAAAGAAGGAATTAAAGTTGATCCTAAGAAAATTGATGCAATATTGCATTGGCATGTTCCTAAAAATATACATGAATTACGCTCATTCCTTGGTCTTGCTAGTTTCTATAGGAAGTTTGTACGTAATTTTTCATTACTTGCTTTACCATTAACAAAACTTCTTAAGAAAGGAATTGTTTATCAATGGACTGAAACTCAGCAGAAATCATTTGACTTACTGAAACGTGCATTAACCAATGCCCCTGTTCTACAATTGCCTGACTTTAGTAGACCATTCTTTCTAGTTGTGACCGATGCTAGCGGATCAGGAATAGGAGCCGTACTAATGCAAGACAATCATCCAATAGCATATTCTAGTTCTAAGCTAAAACCCTCTGAGCTCAAATATTCTACTTATGACAAAGAACTATTAGCAGTTGTACAAGCATTAAAACAGTGGAAGCATTATTTAATGGATTCAGAATTCATGATAAAGACCGACCAGCAAAGCATTAGACATCTACTTAGCCAACCCCAAATTTCTGACCATCATATCAAATGGGCTTCCTTCATTCAAAGTTTTCATCCTATCATTCAATACCAACCTGGAAAAGAAAATGTAGTTGCTGATGCATTGAGTAGAAGACCTGCAATTCATAATATTTCTATCATATCTTTTGATTCTTTGATTGCTATGAAAGATACATATCACCAGGATATTACTTTTCATTCTGATTGGCAAAAATTAGTTCAAAATAATTTCATTCCTGTTGATTCATTGTCATATAATGATGGATTTATGTTTTTTGAAAAGAGACTGTGTGTTACTATTCCATTCCGATCTTTTGTTTTGAATGAAATTCATTGTCCCCCATATCAAGGTCATAGAGGTATCATATCTACATTACGCATGTTAATTGAAGATTTTTATTGGCCGCATATGGATGCAAATGTATCTAATTTCGTTTCTGAATGTTTGATTTGTCAAAGAATAAAGAGACATCATGGTAAACAGTATGGATTACTAATGCCTTTGTCTATTCCATCTAAACCTTGGGAACATATTTCTATGGTTTTCATTACTGGTTTACCAAATACTAAATCTAACCATGACATGATTTGGACAATTGTAGATAGATTTAGTAAGCAAGCATATTTCATTGCATGTAAGAAAACTTTAACAGCATCACAAGCAGCACAGTTATTTTTGAAAACTGTTTTTACTAACCATGGATTGCCAAAAGTGATTATTTCCGATCGAGATTCTAGATTTTGTAATAATTTTTGGATTACACTGTTTGCAAATCTAGGCACAAAGATTGATTTCTCATCTGCATTTCATCCACAAACAAATGGACAAACAGAAGCCACAAATAGCACCATTTTAGATCTTTTACGTGCATATACTATCTCTAAACCTCACACATGGGACACTCATTTGCATTTATTACAGTTTGCATATAACAATACACCGCACACATCTACAAAGAAAGCACCTTTTGAAGTCATTTATGGATATAGATTATCTACACCTGTTGCATCTTTGTCTAATAGAATTCAGAGTGCTGATGATATTGCTAGTATGCATAATAGTATTTTTGATGAGGTTAAGAATATGATTGCTAAAGCCCAACAATCATATACCAAACAAGCCAACAAGAAAAGACAAGCTATGAATTTCAAAGTTGATGATTATGTTTGGCTCAGAATAGAAAAGCATAGACTGCAAAGTGTAGATAGACATCCAGTTGTCAAATTAGCTCCTAGATTTTATGGACCATTTAGAATCATTCATAAGATTAATGATAATGCATTCAAGTTAGAATTGCCATCTCATTGGAAAATTCATAATACATTTCACATTAGTTTATTGAGACCATTTAGAGGCCAATTCCCTATCCACCCTGTTTATGAAAACCCACCTTTATTAGAGGAAGAGACTGAAATACTTGAACCAGAAGCCATCATAGACACTGACTACATGACCACTAGAACTGGCCGCAGGTATTCTAGATATCTAGTAAAATTTAAGAACCATCCTGTAGAGGAAGCACAATGGATGCACCCTAGAGACTTAAATGCTTTCTCCACTCTATTAGCTCCACATTGAGCTAATAGCAATTAAGGTCAATTGCTATCCCACCCCGGGGGTATGATGCCAGGAGGCATATTCCACGGTGGATTCCGTGCCACGGTGGATTCCGTGAGGTTTTACGGTGGATTCCGTAAACTTAGATTATCGGGGCTCATACACAAAGAGGATTCTTTGTGCGAGAAGTTGATGGGGACGCCTGTCCTTTTCGGGCGTTTCATTAATTTAGTGTGTACGTGGGTGATTCCATAGCGGGTGATTCCGCAAAATGCATATTAAATTAATAAACGTTTATGAGTTTAGAGTGCGCACTCGTAATAAATTAAGGTTAGGATTTATTTCTAACCAGTTGATTTATTTATGTAGCTGAAGACTGCTAGGTATTCACTTTTGTCGGTTTAATTGTATTATTTTACTAACGATTGTGAATGCTTCAGTTGATGTGTAGAGATAGTAGCAGTGGCGGAGGAAAGCATTGGAGTCTTGCGAGTATTCGACCTTTGGATTATATTTTGATAGGCGCCACGCCTATATTTTGTTATGTCTATTGAGACATTGATTATTGATTATTATTTTGTATGCGCCTATGCGCACGGATATGTTATTTCTATTTGGACATTGAGATTGGGCGTGCCAGACTCTATGGGCACCGTTCATTAGCTTTATTTTCCTATTTTTGTAGAAAGCAAACTCAAAAGCTAAAAGCTTGTCATATTTTTGTAAATTGGGCTATTATTGAGCATGAAGATGGAAATATACATAAAATACATGCTTTGTGAAGCGCTCACACAAGGCATGGGGGGAGATTGAACCCAATTTGTCTCTTTCTTCTTGTCGTTCATGTTTTTACATTGTTTTTTGTGCAAAAAGGTAGAGTTCATTGTTCTTGGGGACCTTCCGGGATTCACTACGTGAGCATACTGCGTCCGATCTGCGCACCACTTTGGTTGAAGGAAGTAATATTGAGGAAATGTTTAAAATTGATACAGCTTCTATCCCATCTTGGTATGTTGCTATTACACACTATCTATCAACAGGAGAGACGGGAGTTGGTTTATCAAAAGCTGAAAAGAGAAAAATCAAACAACAGGCTTTGAAGTTTTCCTTGATCGCAGGGACGCTATATCGGCAAGGTTTTGATGATATCTATCGTCGATGTGTGATGCCTGACGAGGTTCCTTTTATCTTGGAGGAGTGCCATGACTCTGCATGTGGAGGGCACTTCGTGTAGAATAGGAAATGCCCACTTACGCCTATCATGGCTATCCTTCCATTTGAGAAGTGGGGCATTGATTTTGTGGGTCCTATTACCCTGTCGTCTACTACCCAAAAGAGGTATATTATAGTGGCCGCTGATTATTTCACCAAATAGTCAGAAGCGTGGGCGACGAGGCAGGACAATGCAAAAGAGACTGCAAGTTTCCTGTTAGAGCAGATTATCTACCGCTTTGGTCCACCGAGAGAATTAGTGTCCGACCGTGGAACCCATTTTCTAAATAAGGTGATTGACCGAGGCTTGGCAAATCAAGCACAATAAAAAGACTCCTTATAATCCACAAGCAAACGGGCAGGTGGAAAGTACTAATAAACAGCTTGTGGGTATCTTGTCTAAGATAGTCTTTGAGAAGAAACGAGACTGGGACAAGAAGTTGTATGTGGCAGTATGGGCATACAATATAACGTTCAAGCGAGCTACCGGCCATACTCCATTTAAATTGGTTTATGGGGAAGAGTGTGTGTTACCCCTTGAAATCGAATTGCCGACCATACGGTTTGCAATTAACCATTCTTTGGGGGATAAGGATTCCCTTTTTGAACGTTTCACGACTATAGCCCACCTGGATGAGCTGAAGTTGCAGAGCTTATTACATCAGGAGGTGGCTAAACGTCAGATGAAGCAGTTGCATGACCTTAGAGCGAAGAAGTACACCTTTAAAAAAGGGCAATTAGTCCTCTATTATGATGCGCGTAGGGAGCTGTTTCCAAGGAAGCTGGAACCTAAATGGGATGGTCCCTACAAGATTGTCAGGTTAGGAAAAAATAGGTCTACGGCCCTATTAGCTGATCTACAGGGAGTAGAGTTTAAAAATAAGGTTAATCTTAATAAGATTAAACCTTATTATTTCTAAGTCTACTAATACAAAGAAAATGCATTGCAGTTCCATGTTGGGGATGATCTGAGACCTACGGAAAAGAGCTTAAAAGTTGGTTGATGGGTCGGTTAATCCCTTATTTGGAGCACCCATATCTGGAGTAGAGATACCATCAGGGGAAACTCATCTGGTGGAGCAAAGGATACAAAGTGATTGAACAAGAAGACGGAACCTTTGTGTGGGAGATTAAAGTCTTCTGCCATCACTGCTTACGACTGTTGACGAGTATCCCTATTGAGTTCAATGATGAAGGTGGGATGGAGCCGTCAATTCATCCTCTCAACATGCTAAACTTTGATTACCATAATTACAAATAGAGGAATTTGTGATGGCCAGCTGTGTAAACCCATTGTGGACGTATACATTATATTTTGACGAAGCGTCCAGGGGCCCTAATAAAAAAGGGAGTGTTGGAGTAGTAATCCGAGACCCCCGACGTAGAGTTACGATGAAGTTAGCTGCTTATCTCGGGGTAGGATTCACTAACAATATGGCGGAGTATAAAGCCTTGATTATGGGACTGCATATTGCCAAACAAGGTGGTATTCGTCGGTTGTTAGTAAAAGGGGATTCCCAGTTGATCTCTGAATCAGCTAGATGGGACGTACACAGTGCGGATCCCATTCTTTGTATGTATCATCGGACTGCGATGACCCTACTTGAAGAGTTTGAGAGAGTGTCTTTTCAGCTGATTCCACGTTACTGGAATCAGTTTGCAGATTCTTTGGAAAATCTTGCTTATGAGGAAGACCTCTTCTTTAATTGTGGTCCTAGTTTGGATATTGTGATCAATGATGAAACAGGACCCAGTCGCTTGTGGGGTATGTTATCAGAACATGTAATATATGGCAGATGATGGTTGATATGGGTGATGCAAAAAGTAGCCGAGACCAATCTACCGTTGTTATCTTGGACCCATAGGTTAATTAGACAACATGTTATGCGTACACCTCTTGCTATCTATGCAAAAGGGATGGGTCATAACCTTATGCATTTAGTTTAGGGCTGGGAGCCTGTTTTTCCTCCTTGGGAGGGAGCCTATTATTGTATATCTGTGCTATTCCAGGGAGGGATGTGTAGATGCTACCTTGTTTTATTTCGTTAGGTCAAGAGGGCCAGTTGTCTGTTTAGTGCAGGTGCGGTTAATGGTTTCTTGTTTGAGTTTTGTGCTAGACAGGTTTTAAGAAGAGCTTGGAAGGAGCCTTTTGTTGCGCAGAAGCTTCTTGTGGCCTTATCCAGGTGATATCCCTCCTTTATGAGTACTGTGGTTTTTTATGCTATATGTGTTTGTGTACTTGTTAAGGTATTTTTCTTTTTTTGTTGGTGACCGGAGTTCCAAGGCATGAAGTCCCAGGTTTAGATTAAGTATGTTTGAGGGAGGTTTGAGTAGTCCTTGCCTCCTGTAAAGACATTGTTAGGCATTGAAAGACCTGTTTTAGAAGGGAGTCCTAGTGACCCTCTTCTGCTAGCTTGCTAGGCAGCTATTTTAGGAGTTCTTCTTAGTTGTGAGGCCGTTAGAGAAGCCTGCCAGAAGAAAAAATAAAAGATGATACGAGGATAGAAACCTTGAATATCTTAAAGGCAATAAAAATATACAAAGGTGTGTAAAAAGGGGTTAACCCCTATGAAAATCGAAAAGGAAAGAAAGAAAAATCTATAAGCAGTTGATCATCGCCTTGCGTAGGCCTGGTAGGTTCCTGGGGACGAGTCAGACCCGGGGCCGATGCCTTGTCTTCCTAGGGGTGGCATCTTGCTGAAAAAGAAGAAACTACAGGAAGGTTGGAGCAAAAATAAAAGTGAGCGTTAGAAAAGGATTAAGTGTCGCCTTGCGAGGGCTTGGTAGGTTCTTGGGTACCGAGACAGGTCCTGAGGCCGATGCCTTGTTCTCCTTGAGTCACTACGCTCAGCTCCCTCCTTTTTACATGCCCAAGTATGTCAATTAAAAAAAAAACTCAAAGAAGAAATGTGCTACAAGAAAATACTTCCTGATCAGGCTATAGGAGTCCTCGCCTAGTAGGAGCTCCTAGTTGTGTTGTCTTTAGTTAGGAAGGTAGTTCAGACCACCACTTAGGGCAACCTCTTTGATAGTTCTTTTTAGTTTGGCCGTGTTGGAGCGGTTGGTTAGCGACTAGCTGCGGACCCTTTATCAGATTATGCTAGGCCTACTCCTTGTGGATGTCATGCCTTGGTTTTGTCAGGGGGTAGGGTGAGCATTGTGCTGTGTTTAGTATGTATCTACTTTGTATAAGCTTGATGCTTTCTTTGGTTGTTTTGTGTAGATCTATTGTGGGATTCGACGGGCTGAGTCGCCCTATCTCGTGGTTGCCAATGAGAGCGGAATTTTGATACCGAGAAGTGCTTAACAATAGCTAAAAATTACGAATATCAAGCGAAAAATATTCAACGTCAAAGGCGGCGGCTCGATCTAGGACGATTTTAAGCATCAAAGTACTCTAAGGATGCCCGTGCAACATTTGTGGATTTTTAGTAATTTCTCAATGTGCCTGTGCAAGTCAGGGAAGCTGCCGGCCTGTCCAGGATGCCAAGACGAGCTCACAGAAATTTTCAGAACTGAATTCGGACACCGTATGCGAGAAAGGCCCAAAAAAGGGCAAAAAATGAAAGGGTGGCCAAGGAGGGGGCAAAGGGGGTGCCTCTTGGGACCCCCCCCACCCCCAAAAATTAAACGAAAGAAGAGGAGGACGGCGTGCAGCAGCCGCGCGCAGAAAAATGGAGCCCCCTGCCCCCCCTCCTCCCCCTCCCCCCCCCCCCCCCACAAAACGATTTTCAGGGCTGCAAAGAAACCCTAGTAATGATAAGCCAAGGCTGATCCTCTCCTTCTCTACTCCGCATCGCCTTCTCTCACGCGCAAAATGGTGGACTAGAGAGAGAGAGAGAGAGAGAGAAAATCAGTCTTTCTCTCTCCTCCCTCTCTCTCCTCTAAGGGCAGATTCATGCGGTGAAGAAGAAGAAGAAGAATGGATGATGGATGCTTGTCCAATGAAGATTGGATTGCTCCGTGGTTCAAGAGGAATGAAGATTGCCGATTATGGGTCATCATGAGCATTAATGGCTACTGGAAATCAGTCCTGAGACATGGCAAATAAAAACCTGCAACCCACAAAGAACGGTAATTTCATTTTTACAAAGGAAATTGATGTTTTATGCAATTTGCTTCATGAGTATTTGTTCCCATGGGATGATTATGCATTATGTTGTTGTTTGCTATGAGTTTGATCAATTTATGCTCAGAAAATCAGAAAATCATAAGTGTTGTGACTGAAATTAATGGTGTAAAACTCGTAAAACACGCGAAATAGGGGGAAATTGGGTGTTTTTGATATATAAATGGAAAATATAATAAGACACACCAACTAAATTTGTGTTTTTGCTGCAAATGAACCTAAGGGACACAACCCACAACTCATTTTGTATTTTCAATTATTTAATATTGTAAAAATACAAGAAAAATAGGGAAAATGGGTTTAAAAAAAGGGAAAAATAGGATTTGAGTGTGCGAAAAATACTAAAGAAATAAGATTCATGTTTGTGTATGTATGGGGGGTCTGAAGTATGAGGTTTAGCCTCAGTTCAGCCCTACCTTTATGTTTTAGTGAGTTTTTATTACTTTTTATACAATAAAAAACTTGGAAAATATTACCCTAAACTTATGCACCATGCACAATCTAAACGACGAGGGGGTAGAGAGAATGAGAGTGGTGTTTAAGTGCTGAGAGAAAGAAAAGGCTGATTGTTTTCATCTATGCATATCATATAGATGGATCGTTAATTTAAAATAAGGATCTAGTAGCAGGAGGTCTCCTCGGTGCTAGGTTCGTGCAACGTAGCAATTACGCGTCAGAGAAATTCATTGAAAGAATGCTTTTGCACTAAGCACAATGTTGATTTTTCTTTGTTTGAGCACGTGGGCATTCACTATTTGCATAAATCATAAAGAAACTTAAAGGTATCAGGAACTCTTGGATGCATGGCAATTGCTTTCTAGAGGAACATGACCCGCGTTGAGTGAGTAAGGTTGTCCTAAGCTGTAGGCTAGGCGTTGGGTCTAGGGGAAAGAAAGTGAGGAAAATGGTACATTCCTGGATACGATCAATTGGTACCTTGAGAGGACTATGTGCGAAGTGTTATATATGTTTAGCGGCCAATCCCCAAGGTGTAGGAGAGTCGCAGTGAGGTAGCGGCAGTCAGCCGTGGGAGGACCTCCTATGTTTGTGCTTCGTGCCATTTGGCAATGTGCTGGCTCGCCCTCTAAGGAGTGTTAATTGGGTTAGAGTTGGACTACGAGACGTGATACAAATGCAATATGTTTAGGAAGGCAATGTATGATGTATGTGTCATCAACGCTCCTGGCTGTGAGGCCGTGGGGTTGTTGAGCGCATGATAGAGGTCTGGCTAGTGCATGAGCCAGTGCCGGCCTGTTTTAGGTCCCGTCACCTTCATCAATGGTACTATATCCCAAGTCTTCTTTACCTCTAATGCAACCATCTTCTCATCCAATGCTGTATCCCAATGATCAAAACCAATGGAGGCTTAGAAACACAAAGATATAGGGAAAAAATCTTTTTCTTTTTCTTCAGAAAAAAAATTAAGTCTACAACATGATAAGAGACTAATATGAAAATTTCACAATGTATATACAAGTTTTCATTGAGTGTGAATTGGCTAGAAAAGAAAAGATGGCACAATAAATGTGTCATAATCAAGGATAGACTATGTAGGTATAGTCGTCAACTTTAGAATCACTAGCATATCCTCACATCGGTCATCTAAATCGTGCCACATCAATAAGGCATGTAGTGGATGTCAACTCATCTAGATCTAGATATCTCAACACTTCCCCTCAAGCTCTTGAACTCCAAGCATAGTCCTAAAGTTTTAATATTCTCAGTTCCCATGGCATTGGTGACAATGTCAATAGCTTGATTCTCCATGCTAACATAGAATAAGTCAATATAACCTACTAGAATCCACTTCCAAAGGAAATGATAATGGACCTCTATGTGTTTGGTATACACATGATATGCTAGGTTCCTAGCCAATTGAATGCTACTAAGATTATCACAATAGATTATAAACTTCTTATCCAGTTGCAACCCCAAATTGTTAAGTAGCTTTCATGATCAAGCTACCTCGCACAATGCAATTACAACACCTTTATACTCGACAAGGCATTTGCTTGCTATTTCTTGGTACTCCAAGTAATAACAACACTCCCAAAGGAAAATATAAAACCACTGGTAGATCTCTTGTCTAAAATACTACCAGTCCTATCTGTATTTATGTAACCATTCAACTCTAATGGTACAATTGCACTGTAGAATAAGACATAGTCCAAAGTGGACTTGAAAAGCACAGTGTGTGCTGCATTGAATTCAAATGTGGCTTCCATAGAAGTTGCATAAAGTGATTCCCCAAATCAACCATGTAGTTTAAGTCTATCCTAGTGATGTCAAATACATAAGACTACCCACAACCTTCCGATACATAATGACATCCTCAATCAAGTCAACCTCATGTGAATTAAGCTAATTATTAACATCTAGAGGTATAGAAATAGGCTTGCAATCAACCATATCATACTTCTTCAACATATCCAATGCATAGTGTCTTTGTTACAACCATATACGCTTTGGAGTTTTTTTCTCTATGCCAAGAAAGTAGTGTAGCTCTCCTAAATCCTTCATCTCAAAGTTGGCCTCCTTGAGAAGACCCTTCACTATGTGAATAAAAGAGCGTAGCTCTCTTGAATCCTTCATTGAAAATTGAGCCTTGAGGTGACCCTTCACATTGTCAATTTCAATTTAACTATCATCCACAATGATCAAATCATCCACCTATAGAGTTATTATCACAATACCTGCATCACTGAGGCACCTCTTTAGACAAAGGGATCTACAAACTCCATGGTAGGAAGCTGGGGCCTTGGTCTAAACAAATCATGCTGTAGTGCTTTAAATTCAGCATTCGGGACAAGGTAATCTTCTTCAACCGAGGTAATATGCTCTTGTGCTACTATGATGGTACTCATTGTATCTAAGCTTGTGCCATCATATCTTCCAATCTCTGCCATCATCAGATGCACATCCATGTAATCATAATCGATCAAGTCTTCCATCGAATCCATGACTAGGATGGAAAACAACTCTTCTTCCTTCATTTCTAAGTATTGTAGCACATCTAATATAAGCAAGTATTGTACACCATCTACTTCAATGGGTGTTAAGGAGGTAAGGTTGGGTTTTTTGACTTGTGGCTGTTCTGAAAAAGATGGCACCATGAGAGCCAACCCTTGCTCTGCCACCACTCGATGTTCCTCTTCAACATTTATGAGCTCTTCAATCGGTTCTTCTCTTGTGTATGTGATAGCAACAACATGTGGAGTTGTATCTTTATCGCTCTCCTCCTATAGGGGTGTATCCAATGCAAGAAGATAAATTGCAATGCACAATCACACTCCACGAGATCCAAAGGTGTTGTACTTGGTGCACTGCCTGTGGGAATAGTGCATACTCTGTGCAAAGGATCCACATGGGCCAGACACCTATTCACCACTTTTTGGTGATTCTTCCCTGCCTGAAATACCATGAGCTGTTCCATAAGCACCCAAGTCATGTCGGATCCCTCGATGGAGTATGTGTAGGTAGCAATGGTGCTCACAAAGTGTTCCAAAACCTGAAGGGGGGGATCCATCGATGAGAGTGTGCTTTCAAGGTTGAAGTTCTTAGAGAACACCTGGAATATCTTGTCACGTTAGTTGACAAAGATAGTCTTGTGGATCCACTCATCAAAGTGTGTGCGAGAATCCATCATAGCAGGTAGGAGGGATGTGGTGGATATAAAGAGATGAAGAGAGAAAGTGTGAAATGAAACAATGAAATAAGAACTAAACTAGTTCTACCTTAAAAACCTTAAGTTTTTAACCATTAAGGACTGTTCGCATACGATATCTAGTTATGGCTTTACTTACGTCTTTGTAAAGTTTACATGCATATGTAAATGTGTTGATGTGGAAAGTATATAACAAGTGTATGATATTGCATATACCATAATTTTTAAATATTACAAGTTTGCAAGTGATAATATTATGTTGGCTACAAAAATCCAAAAATTTATAGGTGTTGGATATTACAACTTGTGGTGTTACGATTTTTAGGGAGACTCTACAATTTCTAAAATATATGGAGCCACACACTTTTCGCTGGTAACAGTATCCTCAGCTTGGCTTCAAATTTTCTTGCCATCTAATTTAAAATAGAAGCTAACAAGTGGATTCTTGCCATCTAATTGTAGTTTTCTGGCGCAGTATACTCAAGGGCTAATCATCCTCCTTTTTCAACAATTGGGGCTCACGGCCCTCACAAATGATAGTAACATCCATAGCTGCACTTTCACGCATGTCTTGATCAAGGAACAACCATTTACCCTTGAGCATCTCCATCTATAATACTTGAACACTAGGCATAAAGTCTATCATGTGACAAAGTACCTGTAATTGGAAAGGAAAGTTAGCCAATTCATCCCAAAGTAAGATAATAGTCAACTAAGAGAGAAATTTTTTACCTGAAAGCCATGTCCATTTTTGTGACTCAACACTCCACTGTATCAGGACTACAAATTATCTTTTATGTCCAAGTTTTGCCTAGAACCCTTGTTACATAATCCTCTGATGTAGTTTTTATGATGTACATTCTTTTGGTACGTCTCAAACCCTTACATTCCTTGAATATGTGTGCAAAAATTGCAATCGGCATGAACCAGCTTAGATGTACATTCTTTGAGGAGCCGGTGCTTGGCTTCATGGAATTCAATATGTCTGCTGAAATTTTTGTGGTACACATGTGCAAAATTTCGCTAGTACACAATGGCCATTCTATGCTATTGAGATTTGATATGTGCATAAACTCAAGGGTTCCATATTCTCGACCCCCCTTGGGAAATATGTACTTGGAGTATAGAAGAAAACAAGGTCCTCTATGAGCTACTTAGTTGTATGCCCCTCAAAGAGCAATCTACCAATTTCAAGGTGGTAACACTTAAAAGAACCAGTGAAACTCTCAACATTTTGCCACTCATAGCAATCCGAAGGGTATACTTTTGTAAATATGAGACAAGTTGTTACATAGGTATCATGAAATTTCTCATTCTCAATGAGTTGCAAATACTTACTGTTTGCAATGTTTTGTTGAAAGAGCACAGTGGGCACAATATGTATTTGTTTCTGCATGAATACATGTTATACAAACGCCTCTGTTTACAAGGTGAGAATCAACATTCCTTTGTCTGAGAGCTAAAATTTTACCCTTCCAGTGCTTTGATACATCTGCAATTGTAGATGCTTTCACCCTGAAAGCTCCCTTCATACTTGGACACATATGTACCTAAGACGAGCAATGATACGTATCAATGATCCAATTCCCTTCTTCATCTTTTTTGTTACGTACTTCTATCGAGAGAATGCTTGTTCTTCTCTTAGGCATTATAACCTACACATTAGATGTAAAGAAGTATGTATTAATCCCTAAATAATAAGCATTTTAAGTCTGTCTAGTAATCACCAATATGCCATACAAATAAACATGGTATTAAGAGATGTTTATACTTTTCTAAATAGATATAAACATCAATATTGAAATGCATGTGGATATGTACATCGACACAAAATATAGATTCAATTTCAAGGTATCACTTGAATCATACCATTTACATGAAATATAATGAAAAGAATAGCACAAGAATACTCAAATAAATTTTATTATAATAAATAGGAGTCTAATTTGACTCAATACATTGTATGAAGTGTGGGTATTATAGAGTAGTTGTTACAAGGATAGTAGCCACATGGCATGCAAATCTTAATAGGCACATTAGATTGACACCTGAGATATTCTAAGACTCAACACATTGTGTGTTATATGGATGATATGATACAAAAGTTTCATGGATCATTGCCAATTGGCATGGAGATCCAAATGGACACATAGGACCAATAAAGCAGAGGATTTTTTAACCATCGACTTCTAGCAGATCCATATCATCTAGCACAAAGGAATCACTCACCGCATAAAAATAGTTGATCGAGAATGATGTGCTTCACCTAAACCTTGTACAATACCTGCATGTACAAAAAAATACATGCATGAATCCCTTTTAACAAAAATACTTGCATGAATCCCTTTTAGCAAAAAATATCTAGATAACTACATGAATAGAAGCAATACAAAACATGGCTAATTTACCTATAAGTTGATCTACTGAAGATGAGATTGAATTGTTGCTAATCAAAAACCATTGCAAATGATGGAAATAAGAAAACATCAATCCCATTAAACATAAAAGTTAATAATTAAATGAATAAATTTTGGCACCACAAAATATGGCAGATTTACCTATAAATTGAGCTACAGAATCTTTGCTCTACCTTGTGTTAAGTGCTGCAATAGCAATTGATCCTTAAGTTAGAACTAGCTTCAAACCCTATTGTAAAGATAGTAGAAAAGGGATAATGCAGAGAGGAACAAAGAGAGAGTGTGTGAGTACGCGGGAGAGAGAAAGAAATGAGCACATATCCAATGTTGCCCAAATTGATCTCTACAAAAGATAATAGCAAGAGTTAGTATTTACATGAAGATATACTGAAAAAACGATAGAAAAGAGGAAACAGAGAGAGAGAAAGAGAGAGGGAGAGAGAGATGAGCACTTATGCAATGTCACCCAAAATGATATCTACAATAAAACAACAACAAGGGTTAGAACTAACATTATGTTGTATTGAAAAGATATCAACAAAAAGAAAACCAAATAGAGAGAGAGATTAACACCTTTTCCTCTTGCTTCAAATAAACTCTGTAAGAAAACAACAATTAGAACCAACATCAAATTCTATTGAAAACACAACATAAATGAGAAACAATACATAGAGAGAGGGGGGAAAGAAACCAAGAAAAACATGCACAATGACATCCTCATTGCAACAACCATAATCCTTAAACTTATCATCCATAATAGCACCGTCTTCTTGAATACAGAACTAATCTTCTTGATCACCAATCTGATCATCTTCATTGTACATAATTGGGGGCTTGCTTTCTTCTTGATTAAAGTTGACTAGAGATTGAGTATGACAGTTTGCAAAATACCAAAATATGGAAAATACATTGAGATTATCGATGCAAAGTGTGTGATGATCCACTCTCCCATTGGCAAGTTGCTTATTGGGGTTTGGGGCACTCGAGGATTCTTGGCTTCTTTGGCTCTTGTCCTCTCTCACTCCCTGTACCTCAATCTTTGGCAAGACCATGGGTAAAGAGCACCAATCATTATCATCATCACTTGAACTTGAATGGGAATTAGAATTGGAATCCAAAACATCTTCGTATCTTTCCTTGAGCTTTTCAACTGCTATAAGCAATCTCCCAATATGCTTAACACTTGAACAAGACCTAACTTTCTTTCCTTCATGATCATCATGCCACTCATAAGAATCATGAAGAATATCCTCAAAAGAATCCAACTTCTCTCATGCTTTATCCATCTTTGAACTTGAAGCCTTCTTTCCTGTTGCTGATAAAAACCTCTTGTGGATACCATCAAACTCATTGCATAAGTCAAACATGTAAAAATACTTGCAGGATTTTCCTTCTTTACAAGACCCATGAACATAAGAACAATACTTTGAAGTATGTTCAAACTCAATGAAAACTTTGCACCGCTTTTTATTTTGCTTTGATTTACCTATTGCTTCAGGTAGTTGCATTTCCTCAAGTAGTTATTAGTGCTTCATCTCTTGACAAAAATTTCAGATTTAGGACATTTTTCTTCATATAGAAATGCTGCCTCATGCAGGAAACTGCTTCATGGAGGAAACTGCTTCATGCAGGAATTCTGCCTCATGCAATAATTTTGCTCCATGTAGGAATTACTACTTTATGCAGGAAGTTTGCTTCATGCAGAAAATTGCACTCCATGTAACCATTGTGCTCCATACAGGGATCTTGCTCCATACAACAAAATCAAATTTTCGGCCTCAATCTTTGCCGTTTATAATGGTGTTTGAATACAGAGACACAGAGAATAAATGGCAACCTATACCAATAGAAAACCCTTCAAACTCCATACAAAAAATTTGTTTTTCATCCATAAAACAAAGTCATTTTTCACAAATCTCAAGTACTTCTTCAAATCTCTGCACACATTCTACACCTAGAAAACCTTCCAACAAGAATGCTTCATGCAAAAAACTACTTCATGCAGCAACCTCTGCTTCATGCGAAAAATTCAAAAATTTTGCCCCAAACAAAGTCATTTTTAATTGGGTCTTTCAACAAATGATCAAGAAAAGAATGTGACATGATCTATATGCAAAAGACCCTTTGAACTATAGACAAGAAATTTGGTTTTCTTCCATGAAAAAAGGTCATTTTTTACCAATTTTCAAATTTTGGGCATCAACTGAAGTTTTTTTGCTACTAAAATTCCACACCAAAGATTCAGAAAAGCATGGCAAGATTGCCAAAGTGTTGCTGCCCTATCTATGCAGAATACATAACACGACAAAGAGTGCTTCATGAGGCAAATACCTAATCTCACACCCAGAAATCACAGAAACTCAGAACTAATCATATGAAAGCATAGACATACTACATTCAGCACTATAGATTAAAAAACGAGAAGCACAACATATGAAACAGGCCACCAAGGAGACAAAGACACCATGGATGATGGCACCAACTACCAGATCCTCCATATATTCAGGTAAATACATCATACATTAGGCATATACTTCATAAGTGATTGGATAGACAAGAGCAATACACAAAATGCCTCATCAAGTCACGTTCTTGCAATTACCCCAAAACTGCACTTCATGAGGCAGTGAACTTCATAAGACATATAAAGGCTGCTTCACACAAGAAATAACAATGACTAAGGTATACACCATTCTAAGGGTAAATGTAGTGTCAAACCAATGGCTAACAAAACATATAGAGTTTATGTATGGGCAAAAGCTAGTGATACTTGGAGAGACTTTTCCACTTACTTGAAGTGTTCTTCCTTGGCAAGATGATATGTTTAGATAGAGGAGCTCTTGGCTCTTTGCATATGACATCTTGAGAGAACACTAGATGATGTGTAGATAGTAGTACAAAAGCTTAAGGAGACAAGGCTACAAAATAAGGATAGGTTTGATAGTAGACATAGGCTGAGGCCTAGCGATGAAAGAGGTAAATTGGGTATTGGTCTAAAAACCTAAGAGGATACTACTTCTCATAGGACTTTAGGTAGTTCATTAGATAGGCTATTGATTGCTTTTGTATTTAATCCACTTAGTGTGTTTCTCATGGATTAGAGCTATCTTTTAGGGTTATACAACTATGTGAGAAGACCTACCAAGAGCATTAAAAAAGAGTCAATGAAGATCTAACCAAGTATATGAAAGTATTGCCAAGAGCTACAGATGATTTGTCATAATTCTGTGAAGACCTCTCAATATCATAATAATGTAAATTGCAAAGTTTATAAAAGAAATAGAGAGATAGAATGGCCAATGACCAAAATAGAGTGGAAAAGTTAAAAACTAGGTGTCCGAGGGACAAAAACAAGAATTGGCCTAGTTTTTAACTAGGTGTCCTAGAGAGCTAGAATGGCCAGTGCCTAAGATTAAGTGGGAAACAAGAGTTTAAACCCTACTACCCCATCGTGGATTTCCAGCCTATTCTAAAGCACCCAAGAATTGCATTGAATGCTTCATTTTGATCAGGTACTAGCAAACAACTCAGGAAAAAGCATGGAAAGAACAACAAAAAATAAAAAAGAAAAGCATAGTAACCTATATTTTAAGTTTAAAAAAACTAAACATAAGATGTGAAAGCTAAGAATAGGGGTGCTATCATAGCCTATGAGAAACTCTTTATGGAAAGCATGATAAACAAGATCAAATGCAAACATGCAAAGCCAACTTACTTTCAAGTGGAAAGTCATAAACATGGAGTTTTTTTTAAAATGCAAAAGCATGAAGACATAGGGAAGCACATGGACTAATGTAGACTCAAGTGATATAAATAGGTATATGAGAGATTGTCAAGATCATGGATAATCAACCATACAACTTATAGTTGTGATTTGAAGGACTAAAGTGTATTTTTTAGTTCCCTAGTGCCATTTTCCAAAAAGGCTTGTCCACAAGTGTCAAAATTGAAAACATGATTGCACGGAATATTACCTACTATTCTAGGTATTATCTTAGATGTGTTTTTACTATTGTAAAGGGGTTCTTTCACAAAGAAATGGGAGGATATTGAGGCTAAATTACATCCTAGAGATCTCTTGCACGTCGAAAGCATATTTGGCAAAGTCTTGAGTTTTGGAATATAGTGTATTGCTATGGCAAAGTATTCATACAACGTCTTTCAATTTCCTATTGATTCTTCCATCTCTCTTGTCTTATTTATATTCCCTCCTTGTACACCTATGGTTTGTGGTGTGGTCCCTTGGCAAGGTAGTGGGGCACTTGTTCTTTGTTGGGCCTTTGGCTTCCCCTAAGGCCCAAAGGTCATAAGTTTCTATATCTTGGCCATTATTTGGCCCTTCAACGGCCTCCTACTTCTTCTCCATTCGATGAGACTGATTCACAATCCAAAAAATCATGTGCTTCTGGCTTGAGGTCCCAAATGGTTGAGAAGTTGTTTTACTTCAATTCAACAGTTAGAAAAGGTATGAAAAATGTGCAACCACCGCAACGGTTGAAATATGCATTTTTGTCATCCATGGTCACTTATAATCGTCAAGTTCATGTCTTTTGCTTCTGTATGGCTTTAAATTTTGCGTAAAATTTTCATTATTCCACACCTTTCTAACATGTCCTAGGCACTTAAATTTGCTCTCACTTGAATTTAGGTCGATTCTTACAAATTATGGTCAGAACCTTTCGTTGCAAGGTGGACTCAAGAGAGCCTAGGTATAAACCCCATGTTATTCCAAGGAGTATTGAGTGGCACAACTTAGGAAAAACTATTGATATACCACTAAATTTTTCCACTTAGGGCTCCCTAGTTGGGGTTGTTATAGATGGTATCAGAGTGAAAAAAAGTATATTAGCAATAAGCTTTACATGTATTGGCTTAACATTATTACTTACAAGATCAAGAGAAAAAGAGTTAAAGTTATCATAAATGCAATAGACTCAATACTATGGTATAAATTTCCAAGCACACTCTATTAACATAGATGCTAAACTCCACAAAAGGAAGTTCTTCTTAAAGCAAGTCAAGCCAATTGAGTTCATGAAAAAATGATCAAATGTTGAGACCGATGCTTGAGTCTAGATTAAAGCCTTTAAAAATTATTTTGATATTACAAGAATTAGTGAAGCTAACAAGGTTGTGATTACCAAGCTAAAGCTCATAGGTGAGGCATACTTACGGTGGAAGCAATGGTATTGATACAATTCTATTAGTGAATCCCTTGTAAGCTAGTAGGATATCAAGAAGGCCATAAGGTAAATATACTTGTCGCCTTCCTATCCCACCATCAAGATGCACGAGTTCATCTCCTTATGACAACTAGTATTTATTAGATATTTTCAATGCTCCACCCTTGTAAGGTGCCACCAATGATCTATGGTGCTCCAAGTTATAAGGCCCTTGTTATGAGAGGAAGCCATGTGTAAGCATGTACATTAGTTAGATTTTGACTTGTATGTTAGATGAGGTCTATGTGACTAAATGACAAAAAGGTGACCTTTGTGGATCTAGCCTTTGGGTTAACTAAAGTAGTTATGATGCTAGCAACTCTAGGCACAATGCATCTAGTTGTAGGATGTGGGAGTTTTCAAGGATCCTTATTTTGGGATTCGAAGACCATAGAAGCAGCCCCTAGTTAAGGGGTCTTAGTGGCTCCCTTAGACGAGGATTTGAGAGTAGCATCCCAATAAAGAGAATATTCCTTAGAATATTTCTCGATTGACTAGGAAAGGTTCATAATATAGTTAGGCACATTGACTAGACTATGTTTCCATGCTATAAAAGGAAGACTCCTCCAAAGCCATAATTAATCTATCTTTCACTAGTCAGAGCACTTCCAACTATCCTTAAGCTCTTCACCCTATCATGTATTTGGATTTCCATCTAAGATTCACAATGGAAGTGCATAGTTGGATAGATCCATCTTTATATTAGTTCATTTGAAATTAAAGTAGTTTCTCATCTTCTCATATTTTGTGTGTGTTTTCTACTTCTTTGTTAGATTTTGACCCCGTTAAGCTATGGTATCAGAGCGTAGGTGAGAGTCTAGGGAGATTTGAGGATTGAATAAGTATACAAGAGGTAGGAGTTTCAATAACAAAGAGGAAAAATGCAGTATGCTATATCAGATAATAGTGTTGGTGCATCATGTGGTGGTGTTGCTATACTAAAAATTCAAACAATGAGGATTCATCCACCAACCTTTAATAAAGGCAAGGTAGATGGTATTAACTACACTTTGTGGAAGCTTAAAATCATAACTATCATTGAGTCTTATGAGCTTCTAGAGATGGTACTAGGGACTAACCCAGAACTATAACCCACTCCCCACACATTGAATTCAAGTGTTATAATGCCTTGAGATATAGATATTATATGAGCTTGGAAATGAAGGAACATAGATGCATTGTGTCTTAGTTACAAGCTCTTCTAACAGTGTTTTGACCTAGATTCAACATAGAAACAAGGCATCAGAGACTTGGAACATATTGAGGAGTCAGTAGAAAATGCAAAATCAAACAAGGAATTAAAACTTTGAGAATCAACTAGTAGCAAAGATGTTTGATAAATGAGAGACACCTCAAGCTTTCATCACTCAGATAAAACATCTACGCAACCAAATGGCTAGCATTGGGATACAATAAACTAGTAATGAGCTAGCTAGGAGGTGTCTTTGAATTTTTTTTACCAAGGTTTAATGGATTGGTAACTATCTTAAATACTCACGTGAGACCCCAAGCATTGACATTTGAGAAATTTTGTGTACTGCTAATGGAGAAGGGGTTGTGGCTTAAAGCTCAAGAAGGTAGTAGAATTGAAGATATTGCATTGTCCACTAATGCAAAAGAAAAATGTGGTTTCTTTACCAATGGTGATAAGAAGAAGAAGGGTGGTAAGAAAATTTCAAGGAGATTGCTTCTACTACAAGAAGAAAGGATATGCAATTGTAGATTGTCCCATCAAGAAGGTAGATAAAAAGAATAGCACCATGAAGACTAAAGGGATGGAGACAACCAATATCGCTAGAGATGAGTTGGATTTATTTATGTTGACCATTGAGAAAGTGTGTTCCTTAGTGTAAGAAATATCTACCTCTGACTCATGGATATTGGATAGTGACATCTCACATCACATGATCAATAAGAAAGGTCTATATAGTTCTATGAACGCTCTACAAGAATCTATTACTATTACAGTTGGGAATGATGCAAAATACTCTATTGAGAAGACAACTACTATTTCTTTGTTACTGCAAATATAGTGAACTAAAAAATCTTTCAAATGTGTTGTATATTCCAAAGATGAAAATTCTATTATTAGTTGCTTCTATAACTAATCTTGGTTATGAGGTAAATTTCATAAGATAGATATAGAAATGATCAATAGTGCTAGCAAAGTTGTTGGAAAATGAGGAAGAAAAAACAATATGTATGAGCTAAGTGCTATTATAGCCACCGTTTGTATGGGCACAAGTAAACTTTGCCATGAAAGATTTGGTCACATTGGTTTTAAAGTATTAGAGGAGGTGCATTAGCAAGGCATGGTTACTCACCTACCTGTAGTAATTGAAATGAAGGAGCCATGTGAAGCTTGTATGATGGGTAAATGATAGAGAAAGACATTTTCACAAGAAAATAAGAATAGAGCAAAGACTCTTCTAGAGTTGGTGCATACTAACTTGTGCAGTAAAATGCCTAGACAAGCCTTGGGAGGTTCTTATTTTATGTTGATCTTATTGATGACTACATCAAAAAGATGTGGATATATTTCCTTCACTACAAGATACATGCCACATATACAACCATTTAAAGTCACATAAATATTCATTAAAAAATCACTCTTGTCACTAAAAGCATTAGTATATACATCTCCATAGATCCATCACAATTATCCTCATCATTGCTAAAACCATTGGTATATATATCTCTACAGATCCATCACAATTTGTGTCATTAGCATCGTTGTTGCAATGGTGATGCTAATAGAGACTCAAATAGTAATGCTTTTTGACGCATATACTGACTCAGATAGTGATGCATGTTGTCGAACTGCTGCACATTCGAGATGTGGAATCCACCAAAAAGGTTATATTGAACATGGATCATTTATCAAGGCACTTGCTTTTTATCATCACATGTAATTAGAGGGTGTCTGTCTAGATGTTGTCAGCCATTGGACATGGGTTTCAACTATATTACAATCAGCAAATAAGACTTTTACATATAGAATAAGTGGATCTTTTTGGTATTAAGTGAAGGTACTAAAGGTTCATACTATTTTGGAACTTGTTTGACATGCTGAGACGGAGGCTGGGGCTAATGGAAACTCATGATATTGTGCTAGGCAATGAATTGGTGAGCATGTATGCTAAGTGTGGTGCATTCGTAAAAGCAGAAGAATTGTTTGATAAAATACCAAATGTTGTTTCTTGGAATGCTCTAATCTCGGGGTATCCTTGGCAATGCTGAATCTGGGTCAACTAATGGAATTGAAGGTATTCAGCCAGATAGTATCACTTTTGTTAGTGTTCTCACTGTCTGTATTCATGCAGGTTTTATAGATAAAGGTCTATTGTCTTTTGGATCTATGGACAAGGAGTATGGTATTTGTCCAACTATTAAACACTATAATTACATGGGCTGTTTGACAAGGTCGGTGCAGGACCAGCCGCTTGATTAAGCAGAAGGGGATTGTGAATAGTAAATGGAAGAAAAGCAAAAGGCTATTTTTGGGGGGGAAAGGTAGATTCGAAAAGCAGGGAAGATTCTGCAGTTCAAGGAAAGGAAGGAAAAATCATGGGAGAGGCCGGACGGAAAAAAAATGAAGGCATGAGGAGACAATTGAAGGGGAATGATGAGTTGAAGACAGAAGAAGGGATGCAGTCATCCATGTATGCAAGCCTCAAGGAGGAGCTGTGCTGCTTCTGCGCTGCGATGAGTGGAGGGATTAAGACACCATCACCAATGCCTCAGCTGTGTTCTTGTTGTCGCCTGTTGCTACATTTTCCGTGAGGTAGGATGGAGTGGAACAATGTTTGCTTTAACGACTGCAATAGAGCGTGGAAAGACAAGTGATGAATCACATGCAAAGAACAAATTCTAAAGGTATATGTTTAGGAGGAAGGTTCACTCGTGGAAATCATTTGCAGCAACAGGAGAGAAGTTTGCAGGTTGATCGGGTACTGGAGGAACTCTGAGAAGGGAAGAGGAAGCAATTAGTTGCTTTGTTGCTGCGACGTTCAAAGTGAGAATTGGAAGCCTTCGCTTGGGAGTCTCCCAGAGGTGGCCGCCTGGATGCGCAGGATTCAGAGAAAGAACGATGACTGTGAGGACGTGTTCAAAGGGTGATTTTACATCAATACCCGCATGCTGACAGAGAGTCTTATGAAAACAAGGGAAACCATCAATCTCTGCTGCTCCACTGGGGAACAGGGGCAATTGAAGACATGAGGCGACAAGATATGCAAGCGATCCTGATTGATTTTCAAGTGGAGGCAGTACGCAACTATAGAGATGATGCAAGCATTTAAGGGCGCTTCCTCGTTTTCGGGAGCTTATTATTGGACCAGGCGGGCTATAGCCTTCCATGGATGCCAGCCCATCTCCGTGTAGTCACACTTTTCCCTCACTCGTCATCAAGGTGCAGTCTTTCGTCAGGATATATTACCAGTTCTCCTGGAAATGGCAACAGACACCTGTACTCTCTGGAGGCTGCACACGAGGGAAAAGGGAGAGCTTTCCATAAAGATGATGAAGCCTTTCGAAAGTGCTTCACAGAGATAAATGGCCTGCTGTACTAAGCATTAATTTCCCAAGAGATAGGTTGGAGCGCAAGGACTGGCTCTCACTGGTAGCAGTATACAGTGATGTTTGGCTTCTCTCTGTTGCATCCTTCTATGCAGCACGATTTGACAAAAATGATAGGAAACACTTGTTTAATATGGTTAATGAGCTTCCAACAGTGCTAGAAGTAGTGAGTGGCAAGAAACCAACTAAGGAGAAATATGATGTCCAGCATATTTGACAATTTGAATTGGAAACTTGCCAGTCGCATGTATAGTGTTGGCTCAACTCTTGAAAATACCCTATCATAACTCTGCAGCTAATCAACAAGCTGTTCTAAAAGCCATGAATAGTACAATGCAGCAATATGCCCATATAACAATGTGACCAAGATAAGTTACATTATCTCATAAGTCAGAATGCAACTGCTGATGATATGTCTATGAAGGTAATGCAGTAGTACTTGCACATGATTATGGCTGTTGTTCATATGTTAATATTGCTAACATGGAAGAGAAAGATGTGTCATACATTGCCACAAGTCATTTTGTCGGCTTATGGAGAATGTAAATGAATACATGGTTCTAGATCATCTCGTGTCCAACCCTCTTGTTCTTGGAAGGGAGCCACCTCTCAAAAGACAATGCTGAAATTTCTGCCTGAAGCTGATAACCAGATTTGTACTGAAGGTTCCTATATTGAAGGATGAATTCTATGCTCAACTGAAAACTTGCTTTTGGTCTTATCATTGCTGCATAGACGAGGTCTCGTTGGAAGCTTGGCGGATCTATTACTACACATAGATCCTCTCATCTTTCTTATTAGTATGATTAATCTTCTATCCTGAAATTAGTCAAGGTCCTCTGTGGTCGCGACTTTGCTTTCGAAAACCCTTCGACATCTTTGGTGAACCCGACGTGAAAGCGTCGCAGAAATTTCGGGATGGGAGATACTTCAGCCTCTATTTTAGCCTCTTCTACAATTCCAGCTGCCTCTACTTCAGCTCCATCAATGACTGCTGCGTCAAGTACTTTAACAGAGGATCTAAAGCAGATTTTGCAGAATATGTCCATGTATATGCAGCTCCAAAATCAGCAAACACAATTGTATATGCAGCAGCAACAACAATTGCATCAACAGCAGTTGTCTCAGCAAAGGCAACTCTATTCGGAGCAGGAGAATGCAAACAGCGCGACTAAGGCTATTGAAGCAGTTGAGAATGAGAAGAAGCTATTTGACGGGCATAATGTTTCAGCATATTTGAATACATATGAGATCAAGATGGGTTTTTTTGGAGTTCCAGCTGGACTTATGAGTAAGTACTTCCTTCGTCTTGTCACACCCGCTTTGAGGACAAAAGTGACTGATCTTTTTATTCAAAATACACATTGGCAAGATTTTAAGAAGGCCTTGAAAGAAGAATATTTCCTTGAGGACTTTGGTATGGCTACTCGGCGATCATTCCGAGAGTGGGTCTACATGCCAAACAAAGGTCTAGCTGCTTCGGAGTTGATTCGAGAATTTGAGGAGAGGTATAGTCAGCTTGATGCCATTGAACAAAGAGCATTGGATGTTGAAAAAGTTGAGCTTTTCTTGCAAGCTGCGGATCCTGCTCTTCAAGAAGAATTGGGTGAGCTTTTTGAGGATCGCACGAAGCCTATGGGTCTTAAAACTGATTGGCAGGATGCTCAGGATGCAGTCTCGACTTTGACCAAGAGGAGGATATGGAAGACTCGCCTACAGAATGGTTCCATGACACCTACACCATCATCAGCTCCTATGCCTGCTTCTATCCCTGTTATTTCTTCTCCTCCTCAGCCAATTTCTTTGCCTATGCCAGTGCCTACTGTTTCCACTCCACCTATTCCTCCTGTTCCACGACCGATGCCTACACCTTCTGCTCCAAAACCATCCGCTCCATCGGTGCCTACTTCTCTTGATGACATAATCAAAGGCATAACAGATTTGACACTGGAGTCAGTCAAAGCGGAGTTGGTGGGAAAGTTGAAGGAGCAGTTTGCTTCGACTACGCCTACTACTTCTTCTAGTGCTCCTACTGCACCTAGGAGTGCTCCTAGTGCACCTAGGAGAGATCGGAGATGTATTTGGTGCGATAGTACGGACCATCAGCATTGCAGGGATTGTGAATCTTTTCAGGATGCAAGGAGGAAGAATTTGGTATATTGGGGGCAAGATGGTAAGATTTGGTTGACTGAGACAGGAGCTCCACTTGCTACCAACTTTGGTAAAGGTGGAATGAAGAAGTTAGTGGAGGACATAGCTGCGCGTACTTCTTATGTGACAACTAGAGGTGATGCTTCTGCATATGGAGTCTAGATTGAGAAGGGATCAGAGACTCAGTCAGCGCTATGGACTTATGCTATGGAGACTGCAAACAAGGGAAAAATTCAGCAAACTGTTTTGACTAGTGCAGGCTCTAGCATCAGATCAGAGACAGGTTGGGACTCGCCTGTTGACAGGTACTCTATTTATGCTTATTTGGCTAAGTCTCAGGGTGCAGATGTACTTGTTGAGGAGAAGAGTAAGAGGGATGATGAAAATCCAAGTACAGCTAAGAAGACTAGAGGGGGTGAGTTTGTTACTCCACCTACTGCAGGACCGTCTTCAAGACCAGGGCCAGATCGACAGATGGAAGATGCTCAAAAGAGAGAAAAGAGGCAAGAGCCTAGAGAGAGAAAGCAGCCAGGGTTTAGATTGATGTCCGATATTGAGACATCTACAGACATGAAGAAAATCTTTAATGATAAGATACTTGGCAGTGAGGTGACTTTCACTATTTCTGAGATTTTGGGCATCTCAAAAAGAGAGTTTCAGGATCAGTTTCAGGAGGTTTTGAAGAAGAAAAGACATGCATTGTCTACCACTGATACATAGGGAGTTTTGATTGGGGAGTTGGATGAGGATGAGGATGAGGTTATGGTTGATAATGCTTCTGTTTTTTCGTAGGTAGAGAAGAGGGTTCAGCCTATGCATTATGCTGAAATTGATGAGCCTGTCATGATACCGCATAGTCACTTTTCGCGGAGCCATTGGGCTAGAGCAACTACAGAGACGATGGTAAAGATTGGAGAGAAACAGGTGCCTTATGTTGCATTGGTGGATCATGGTTCAGAGATTAATCTCATAGTTTGTGGAGTTTATGAGAGTAAAAGATGGCCTATGGATGTAGAGCATGGGTGGCGTATGAGAGCCGCCAATAACACTGCAGGTGACTTGTATGCTGCCTGTCCTAGTGTCAGGGTTTCTATTGGTGATGTAGAGGAGGATTTTCATTTCTTTGTGCAGGATTCATGCTCTTATCCCATAATTCTTGGTCAGCCATTCATCACAGAGATGCGCATGGAAACAAAGGTCATGGATGATGGATCTGCTTATGCACGGATTCGCAATAAAGATGGTATGAGAGCAGTTCAGTTTATGACTGTATGTGTGAACCATGTTAGAAACAGGGATACTCTCAGAGATGCACCTTTGCCCAGTGTGAGGGATTCGGGTTTTCATTAGGTACCGCCGTTTCGCGAGACGACGGTGGTACAGAGGAGAGGAGATTGGAGTTCTTGCCTCCTAGCAGCGGTGTTTTCTCCTCCGGTTTTGTTGGGATTTCAGCAAACAGTTCGATGAGTTATCAGAAGACTTCAAGGTTTCCTAGAGCTTCCAGGCAGTATATATGTAGGAAGGAGAAAAATTTGAAAAATGCAGGAATTTTGGAGGATGATGAGCACATAGATAGGATGTATGATAGTGTGATTTGTGCAGATACGATGACAGAGATGGGAGATATGCTGAAAATTGATATGCAGAATTGTCACAGTAATGTATTAGTGCAGTCCCTGGACATGTTTCATGAAATTGCAGATTTTATGTCACAGATTGAGTCAGAGGCTGAGGTAACTCAGAAAAGAGTGGAGTGCTGAAGAAATTCAGCAAACAGAGTTTCCAGCTGGTTATGATCAGCTTTCAGAGAGACAGAGGGCTGAAAACTTTCAGCCAATAGAGTTTACTGCTGAAATATTTCAGCATCCAGAGTTTAGGGCTGTTTCTATGCAGTCCATAGAGCAGAGGGCTGAGGATATTCAGCCATTGAAGTGCAGAATTGCTGATTTACAGCAAGATTTGAGTAATGCAAAAGAGCATAATGAAGCCAGGGTTGACACGAAATACAAAACTGTGGATAAGAAGGTGAAGCTGGTTGCTGTACCGCTTCCACCTGACAGTGATCAGCAAATAGAGAGGGCTGCCAAACAGCAAATTTTGAGGAACCCGGAGCATATTGGTCATAAATTTTCAGCAGAGACTCTTGCTGAATTGAAAATTGGAAATGATGATTTCTTGCTACCCATAGAGAAGCAATGCTTTCAGGAGATGCTTGAGGGACATGGAAGGGGATTTGCTTTTTTCCCACATGAGATTGGATGTGTGAATCCTGATATTGTTGCTCCTATGGTCATTTTTACTATTCCTCATATCCCATGGAATCTCCGACCTATTCCAGTGCCTAAAGCACACTTGCCAAAGCTGATTGATTTATTGAATGAGAAAATCAGGATGGGAATTCTTGAGCCTTCATCTGCACCATACTCAAACAGGTGGTTTACAGTTCCAAAGAAGAAAGGTACTCTTCGATTTATTTAGGACATGCAGCCAGTGAACAAAGTTACTATCAGGAATGTTGGTATAGGTCCAGTTGTGGATGATTTGCAGAAGCATTTGCTAGACGTGCCATCTATTCTTTAGGTGATTTGTATTCAGGATATGATCAGTTTCAGCTGGCTTTGGAAAGCAGGGACATAACCACCATGAGAACTCCTATTGGGCTTGTCAGGATGTGTACCTTGCCTCAAGGTGCCACTAATTCTGTTGCGCATATGATGAATGCCATGCATAAGGTCCTTCGTGATTACATACCTCATCTTACCATGCCTTTCTTGGATGATGTACCCATTAAGGGGTGTGCAGAAGAAGAGAAGAATGAGAGTCTAAATGAGCAGGGATGCAGATACTTTGTGGCTGATCATATTTCAGCATGTGAGAAGATTTTGGCCAGGTTAGAAGAAGTGAACTTGACACTTTCAGGGCAAAAATCTGTTTTTGGAGTGAATGAGGTTGTCATTGTTGGACATATGTGTGGATATTATGGCAGGAAACCCGCACCTGATAAGGTGAATGCTATAGGCAAGATTGCGGAGTATTGTTCAACCACTTCAGAGGTACGGAGATTCATTGGAGCTTGTGTGTTTTATATGATTTGGATACCTCATTTTGCACACATAGCAGATTGTTTATATCAGCTGCTTCGAAAGGGACATAAATTCTATTGGGATGAGAGCCACACTAGAGCCATGCGGAAATTGAAGAAGTTATTGCAGAATTCTCCTACTCTCAGGAAAGCAGATTATAATTGTGATAGGCCTATTGTATTGACAGTTGACACTAGTCCAATTGGCATAGGTTGGGCTGTGGGTCAAGATGATGCAGATGGAAATAGGTATGCTATTCGGTTTGGGGCGAAAGTCCTAAACGAGAGACAGAGGAGATATCCGCAAATCAAGAGGGAGTTATTGGGGATTGTCACGGCTCTCAAATGTGACAAAGAGTACTTTATTGGAGCTTCAGTTGTGGTAGAGACAGATTGCTTGCCATTGATTGGTATGATCATGAGTTGCTCTACTCCAGATATAGCTATGTTGAGATGGATTGCATACATCAAGTCATTAAATCCAGAATTTAAATACATAGGAGGGAAGGATAATCCAGTGGCAGATATGTTGTCTAGAGCCAGATATGATGATGAGGAGACTCTACTTGCAGAAGAGGATGATGCAGAAATTTCAGCCACTATGGTTGATCATGTTTGTCATGTCTATGATATTGTGGCTTTCATAGAAGAACTCTATGTTGGAGATTGGTTGCAGATTGGCAGGTACCTTAGTACACTAAGCAAAAGAGATGAATGGAGAGATGAAGAGTTTAAGAAGATCAGAAGGAAAGCCTATGGTTATTTTCTCAAGGACGGATTTCTTTGGAAGCATCCGAAGAAAAGAGGCGGATTACCTTTGCGGGTTGTCTGCGATAGAGAGACACAGTTACAGGTGATGAGGGAGTTTCATGAGAGTCCTTGGGCTGGTCATAGAGGAGTGTGGGCTACTTATGAGAAAATCAAGGAGAAATATTGGTGGAAAGGCATGTACAGAGATGTTTCTCACTTTGTTGAGACTTGCAAAGACTGCCAGATGTATTCAGTAGTGCGTCATCGAGATGAGCTTCATCCGACCTATCCGCTATGCATTCATTATAAGTGGGTAGTTGATTTGGTTACCATGCCTATGGATCTATGGCAGATGAGGTACATTGTTTTGGCTAGAGAGGATCTTACCAATCATGTTGAGGGCAGATCTTTGAGAACGAAGACCAGTAGTGCAGTGTGTAAGTTCTTATTGGAGGAAATTTTCTGCAGGTATGGTTGTGTGGGTAAGATCACTCTGGATCGTGGTGAATTGGATACAGATGAAGCTAGGGAGTTTTTCTCTCAGCTAGGAATCAAGTTGGCTTTAACCACAGCATACAATCCAGAGGGAAATGGGAAGAGTGAAAGAGGACATCCGCCGATAGTGAAAGCATTAGCCAAAGCATGCAGAGGACGGATTGGAGAATGGCCGGGACTTCTACCATTTGCTTTATGGGCTGATCGTACGACTCATAGTGTTACCACAGGATATATGCCTACAGAGTTGATGTATGGACAGAAACCTGTTATGCCGATTGAGACTTGTGCTTTGACTTGGTCAGTTTTACCTTGGCAGGAGGATTTGACGAGAGAGGAGCTCTTAGCTCTTCGGATTCGACAGTTGGAGAGGAGACCAGAGGATATTCAACTAGCGATTGACAGGTTGAAGGTTGCTAGACTAAGGAATAAGGACAGGTTTGACAGCAGGCATCACTTGCGGCCTAGAGCAATAGAAGAGGGAGATTGGGTATTGGTCTTTGATAGCAGCCTTGAAAATCAGCATACTGCACTTCGGAAGATGGTGAAAAGGTGGTTTGGGCCGTACATAGTCAGACATGTCTTTGATAATGCAACATATGAGCTGACAGAATTGGATGGGACAGTGCTTAGAGTGCCTATTGCTGGAAAAAGAATCAAGATTTTCAAGAAAAGAGATGGAGAGGATTATGCATTGGAAGAATTTTCAAGAGAAGAGCAACGAGAAGAAACTTCAATGGAAGAAACAGATGATATGATAGATAATCTTGTTGATATACCGGAAATGCATAATGAAGAGATTGATCTGTTTGTGGAGCTTGATGATAACGATCATGGGTAGTTGGCCCATCCGGAGGATGCGCAGGATTAGAGGGGGTGGATGTCGAACTGCTGCACATTCGAGATGTGGAATCCACCAAAAAGGTTATGTTGAACATGGATCATTTATCAAGGCACTTGCTTTTTATCATCACATGTAATTAGAGGGTGTCTGTCTAGATGTTGTCAGCCATTGGACATGGGTTTCAACTATATTACAATCAGCAAATAAGACTTTTACATATAGAATAAGTGGATCTTTTTGGTACTAAGTGAAAGTACTAAAGGTTCATACTGTTTTGGAACTTGTTTGACATGCTGAGACGGAGGCTGGGGCTAATGGAAACTCATGCTATTGTGCTAGGCAATGAATTGGTGAGCATGTATGCTAAGTGTGGTGCATTCGTAAAAGCAGAAGAATTGCTTGATAAAATACCAAATGTTGTTTCTTGGAATGCTCTAATCTCCGTGTATCCTTGGCAATGCTGAATCTGGGTCAACTAATGGAATTGAAGGTATTCAGCCAGATAGTATCACTTTTGTTAGTGTTCTCACTATCTATATTCATGCAGGTTTTATAGATAAAGGTCTATTGCCTTTTGGATCTATGGACAAGGAGTATGGTATTTGTCCAACTATTAAACACTATAATTACATGGGCTGTTTGACAAGGTCGGTGCAGGACCAGCCGCTTGATTAAGCGGAAGGGGATTGTGAATAGTAAATGGAAGAAAAGCAAAAGGCTATTTTTGGGGGGAAAAGGTAGATTTGAAAAGCAGGGAAGATTCTGCAGTTCAAGGAAAGGAAGGAAAAAGCATGGGAGAGGCCGGACGGAAAAAAAACGAAGGCATGAGGAGACAATTGAAGGGGAATGATGAGTTGAAGACAGAAGAAGGGATGCAGTCATCCATGTATGCAAGCCTCAAGGAGGAGCTATGCTGCTTCTGCGCTGCGATGAGTGGAGGGATTAAGACACCATCACCAATGCCTCAGTTGTGTTCTTGTTGTCGCCTGTTGCTACATTTTCCGTGAGGGAGGATGGCGTGGAACAATGTTTGCTTTAACGACTGCAATAGAGTGTGGAAAGACAAGTGATGAATCACATGCAGAGAACAAATTCTAAAGGTATATGTTTAGGAGGAAGGTTCAGTCGTGGAAATCGTTTGCAGCAACAGGAGAGAAGTTTGCAGGTTGATCGGGTACTGGAGGAATTATGAGAAGGGAAGAGGAAGTAATTAGTTGCTTCGTTACTGCCACGTTCGAAGTGAGAATTGGAAGCCTTCGCTTGGGAGTCTCCCAGAGGTGGCCGCCTGGATGCGCAGGATTCAGAGAAAGAACGATGACTATGAGGACGTGTTCAAAGGGTGATTTTACATCAGTACCCGCATGCTGACAGAGAGTCTTATGAAAACAGGGGAAAGCATCAATCCCTCTGTATTTTGCCGCTCTGCTGCTCCACTGGGGAAGAGGGGCAATTGAAGACATGAGGCGACAAGATATGCAAGTGATCCTGATTGATTTTCAAGTGGAGGCAGTACGCAACTATAGAGATGATGCAAGCATTTAAGGGCGCTTCCTCGTTTTCGGGAGCTTATTATTGGACCAGGCGGGCTATAGCCTTCCATGGATGCCAGCCCATCTCCATATAGTCACACTTTTCCCTCACTCGTCATCAAGGTGCAGTCTTTCGTCAGGATATATTACCAGTTCTCCTGGAAATGGCAACAATAGACACCTGTACTCTCTGGAGGCTGCACACAAGGGAAAAGGGAGAGCTTTCCATAAAGATGATGAAGCCTTTCGAAAGTGCTTCACAGAGATAAACGGCCTGCTGTACTAAGCATTAATTTCCCAAGAGATAGGTTGGAGCGCAAGGACTGGCTCTCGCTGGTAGCAGTATATAGTGATGTTTGGCTTCTCTCTGTTGCATCCTTCTATGCAGCACGATTTGACAAAAATGATAGGAAACACTTGTTTAATATGGTTAATGAGCTTCCAACAGTGCTAGAAGTAGTGAGTGGCAAGAAACCAACTAAGGAGAAATATGCTGTCCAGCATATTTGACAATTTGAACTGGAGACTTGCCAGTCGCATGTATAGTGTTGGCTCAACTCTTGAAAATACCCTGTCATAACTCTGCAGCTAATCAGCAAGCTGTTCTAAAAGCCATGAATAGTACAATGCAGCAATATGCCCATATAACAATGTGACCAAGATAAGTTACATTATCTCATAAGTCAGAATGCAACCGCTGATGATATGTCTGTGAAGGTAATGCAGTAGTACTTGCACATGATTATGGCTGTTGTTCATATGTTAATATTGCTAACATGGAAGAGAAAGATGTGTCATACATTGCCACAAGTCATTTTGTCGGCTTATGGAGAATGTAAATGAATACATGGTTCTAGATCATCCCGTGTCCAACCCTCTTGTTCTTGGAAGGGAGCCACCTCTGAAAAGACAATGCTGAAATTTTTGCCTGAAGCTGATAACCAGATTTGTACTGAAGGTTCCTATATTGAAGGATGAATTCTATGCTCAACTGAAAACTTGCTTTTGGTCTTATCATTGCTGCATAGACGAGGTCTCGTTGGAAGCTTGGCGGATCTATTACTGCACACAGATCCTCTCATCTTTCTTATTAGTATGATTAATCTTCTATCCTGAAATTAGTCAAGGTCCTCTGTGGTCGCGACTTTGCTTTCGAAAACCCTTCGACAACGTAGTAAATTAGCAATAGTTACAAAGGAAAAAAAAAAAGGTGGTAGTGCAGCATACTACAATGCCATCTCCCAATACCACGTGCTAAATAATGTTTCATAAAGAAATTACATATTGAATATACAATCATCATCAAGATAAGTCCATCATGAGATACTGAAAAGAAAGATTTGTTGATTCAATATTCAAATAAATACAACTCATGATGACAACTCATAAAACTACATGGAACCACAAAGAGGAGAGTCTGAAACAAACATGGAAATATATCCATAAATATCACAAAGTGTAAGTTTATACAAAGAATGATAAATATATATAAGGAATGCTACATGAAAAAAGCATACATGGATCACAGATTGAAAAAAGGAAATGATGTGCACTTCATGAATCTAAGAATATGCTACAACTCCTTGCCATTCAAAATCTTGTCTCAATGCAATGGAGCATTGAACAGACTTTGTAATATAAACAACCAGATATTAATCCACAATATATAATGCATCATAGAAAAACTAATGACTGCAAACCAAAAAGATAATTGACTTATTTGGGCTGCCATATGTATATAAACTATCGACGAGTGCAATGAGACCCTACCTCTCTACATATATTGAGTCTCCAAACCTATAGGATCGTGGTTTATGATGGAGTGCTACAAAGAAAACAATGTAGTATTGTTAGAAATAAGCACTACAAGGATATAGGAGAATAGTGATGGCCATTTCTGATGCAAATTAGCGACGCAAGCAACAGTACTCAAACAAAAAAACTGCAGCCCGAAACCCAAGTGCGGCATTTTGCACAAAAGAGCGAAAGGGGGAGAGAAAGAGAGAGTGAACTGCATCATGTATCTAAGAGGGAGAGGGAGAGAAAGAGAGAAAGAGAGAGAAGGAGAGCTTCTCACCACCGCCGCTGCCATTTGCAAAGAAGGGGAGGAAGTGCAGGAAGGGCGAAGATGAGCCACCATCATGAAGAGGAGCTGCCGAATCCATCCTCGGACCTTTGTGGTGAGTGCATTGCTCCCTCTTGTTTTTTTTTTCTCCTTTTCTTTTGATTTTTTTTGTTAAAAATGATGTGTACTGAGAGAGAAAGAGAGGAAATGAGAGAGGGAGAGGAAGAGAGAAAAATAAAGAAGGAACGAGAGAGAGAGGGAATAAACATGAAACATAATAAAGAAAGAGAAAAAGAGAGAGAGGGAGGGAGGGAGGAGAATGAATGGATAAAAAACAAAGAGATGGTAAGATATTGTTCTTTAATTTCTTATTTTGTTGTTGTTAGTAGTAGTAGTAGTAGTAGTGGTGGTAGTAGTGGTAGTAGTGGTAGTAGTGGGTGTGTTTGATGCTTCAAGAAGGCCAGTAGCAGCAGCAGCAGCAACAGTAGTAGCAGTAGCAGTAGCAGTAGCAGTAGTCGTGGTGGTGGTGGTGAGAGAGAGGTTTTGTTAAAGGTGCACCTTTGGTGTGTTCGAGAAGGTGAGTAGTACTAGTGTATATAAATAAATAAATTATATATATATATATATATATAAAATTAAGGGTGTACCTTAGGTGTGTTAGACGCTTCGAAAAGGTGTGGAAGGCTTGTGTATCCTGGCTCGGTAAAGTGAAAGAGAGATTGGACTCGGAGGTGGACGAATGGTTTTATTGACATGCTTTGCACTACCTCCTCCTACACTCTACATATTGTCGCACACAAAGGAAAAAAGGTGGCGAGGTTCGATGCAATACCACGAGATGGGAAACACTCTGACATAGGGTAGCTACTTCCTCGTCCCCATGCATAGCATATGAAACTTTACATACTGTAGGCCCGTGGGTGGAGACTTTACACACGTTAATTTTGTTGAGTTACAAGAGAAGAAATCCCTTTTTAAACAATTTAAGAAAGAAAAAAAGAATGATAACAAAAACAAATTGTTTGTCATAACGTAGACCAAATGGAAAATGATGAAGGCCCTGATGTTCAAGATCACGAGGTGTATCTTAACCAGCGTGTCCCATGTCCTTGCTCTCAATATAAGTTGGCAATTAGACGAAAATGTCGATTGTCTATGAAACACATGCGATGCTTCAGCGAGTTTCAATCCGAGATCATTGATTAGGTGATCTCAAATTTTGAGCAAATAGTAAGAAAAGTGTATATCAATCATGTGCTGTATTCACAAACTAATTGAAGATCATATACAAAAACATTGGATGTGGTTGTAAAATTTATGATAAGGAGGTGACGTCTCATCCCAAGGAGGAGCGCAAACTTTGCACCCAATACCACAGGAGATAGGTAGCCTTTCTAACTTTTCTATAATCTTGGAGCCTGACATGGAGGCAATGATCGATGCATTGATGCCCATGGATATTGAGAAATCTGATCCACTTAGAGAGAAAGAATCCATACCATTATATGATGGGTGCCAAGTATCTTGCGTGAGGACACTGCTTGCACTCGTAAGTGTGCAAGCAAAATATGGGTGGAGCGATGCGAGTGTGACCAAGTTGGTCAGGTACATTCTACGTACGCTTCCTTGATTTATTTTCGGCACCATCATTAAACCAAATTATATTTTTTCAATGTATTTTATGTTTTTTTCACGTTATTACCACTTGTAAATACCATGCTTGAGTCTCGTGATGATGTGCAACATGTTTTATGAAAGCTTGGCATGGACTACAACAGTATCCATGCAGGTATCAACGATTGCGTATTGTTTCCAAGAGAATACGCGACTATGGAGACATGTCCAAAGTGTGGTGCTCACATGTATCAACAGGACTTGCAAGGGTAAACCATCCCTCAAAAAGTTCTTAGACACTTTCCACTTATCCCCCATATACATCACATGATTCCTACGTCTGGCATGGCGAGCTTCACAACCTGGCATGCGTAGAATAGATCCATTGATGGAGTCCAACAAATATCAGCGGATTCACACGCATGGAGACACATTGACTCTACCTTTCCAGGATTTGCATGAGAGCCAAGGAATCTTCAGCTCGATCTTGCTATCGATGGCATGAACCCATTTGGTCTCTGCGCTCAACTTCTTAATACAGTGTGTAGCGTGTAGTCCTTATTAACTACAACATCCCTCCATGGCTTTCTATGAAGAAAGGACACCTTATCCTTAGCTTTCTCATTCCCAGCCACTACAAATTCAAGGATATGGATGTGTATCTTCATCCATTAGTCAATGAGCTTAACATTTTATGGGAGGAGGGGGTCATCGTGGAAGATATGAGCAAGTGCAATGGTTGATGATCCGCCAATATTCGAGCCATTCTCATGTGGACCATGTATGAATATCTGGGATTCCAAGAGTGCTCAGGTAATTAGGCTTCCGTTCTCATTGGTAATATCTATCATAGCTCATTCAAGTTTGTGTTCACTAGATAGAGGTAGTGGGACAGGTCTGGTTACCTCAGGTTATCATGCATGTCCATTGTGTGGACCATAGTTAGACTCCTGAAAGTCACGAACCATGAAGAAGATGGTATATCAAGGACACACCACTTTCTTGTCCAAGGGTCATGAAGTGAGGGAAGGTTTTCTTGGATGACCTCCAGCACAAATGAACTCCCAAAGCTGGTATGAGTAAAAAATGGTCCACACGGAGTCACATCCAAATGGAATGTGATGGTTCTCAGTTTTCTACAAGTTGCCGTATTGAATCCACTTATAGATCAACCACTTGTTGGATCCCATGCATATTTTCAAGAATGTGGGCAACTTACTATGGGACCACATCACACGAAAGAGAGACACTACAGGGGCACAAATGGATTGAAAGGAGGTAGGCAAGATGGAGGTGCTTTGGTCGTAGTGGCCGCAATCGAGTACTGATGGTCACTTGTTGATACCTCGTGCTCCTTTGGTTTTTTCCACTAAAGAAGAGTGCCTTGTGAAGCAAATTATCAAGTCTATCCGTACTCTGATGGGTATGATGCATTCTCTTAGGTCTGCGTTTTCTAAAGACAACAAATTATCAGGGCTAAACTCCCATGATTTGCATAAGATATGTCAGGTTTGTACTAGGAATGGATTGTAAGTGGCCTAAATATTTTGCTATTTAGAGTATAGTCGTTGCTTATAATGCTTCTTCATTTGTGGCAGTTTGTACTACCGATTGCGATCACAGGATGCCTTACTCTAGATTTACGCGGGGTGATTTACAGATTGTCAAATTTAGTGCAATGGATATCATAGAAGGAGATCAAGATATCCTCTATTGAATCTGCAAGGCGGGGAGTAGTGGAGATGGTCTATCCCTTTGAGCAATACCTGTCCACCAACATGCTCATGATACAAACCCACCTTCTGGTGCATCTTGTAGATGAAGTGAAGATTGTTGGACATGTCCATATGAGATGGATGTTCTTCTTGAAGCACTTCATGAAAATCCTGAAATTCTTTGTGTGGCAATGAGCTTGGTCAGAAGGAAGCATGGCTGAAGGTTGGTTGGTGTCTGTAGCATTAGTGCATATTTGACATTGGCTACCAACACTGGATTCAGACAACAGTATGCTATGGTGCTGATGGATGATGATAGACTGAACGGAGATATGGTGGTTGAAAATGGGGTGGAAAAAAGAATGGATGTTGCAATGGAGGAGAAAGTGAATTGTTTTTGTATGTTGCACCATGCCTCCATGGAGACGTGGCTCGCTAGGTATGAGTAAGCCGGGAAAGATCGAGGAGAAGTGCGATCTAAATTTTGACGTAGTATGCGCCATCAACCAATTTGATATCTTGAAGGCATGGAGGAGATGCTGTGATTTATGTCAACGCAATGGTTGCATGGAGCTTTGACTGCAGCATCTCGCAAAGGAGTGGAGGTCTCAGCTGAGGAGTGGAAATTCTCAAGGGAATGTAGCCCAAAGGTGACGACGTGTTTAGGGTTTGTCTTATCTAGAGTTTTTATGCGACAATGATGGGACCTGAAATGGGCTGGCACTGGCTATAGCACTAGCCGAACCTCATGCTCATGACACAGAAACACCCTCACGGCCTCGTGGACCAGGAGCGTCAATCTAATGCTAAAGGACAAACTGCCCTAAAGCTTAATTCCTACGTTTATAGTTTATAGTCCAATGTTTCCCTTAAACTCCTTAGAGGGAGATCCCAAAGTACTTAGGCATAACGCCTCGTCACACACATATAGGAGGCACTCCACCGACTAATATTCGGAGCCCCATTGCAGCTCTCCTATATCTCAGGGATTGCCCCTTTGATGCGCTGCTAAACATATACTACATACGAGCACAAACTCCTCTCTTTTATATTTCTCATATTTCCAAGAGATATACCATGCTTCCTCACTTCACAGTCCCTTAGGAAACCGACCCTCTATCCTACAGCAAGGGATAACCTCACACTCTCAATCGTGGGTCAAAGTCCTGAGAAAACAATTGTTATGCAGTCCAGGAGATTTTCCTTCGATACCATGAACCATGCATAGTGCATAATGTGAATGGTTTAGTGCACAAACAATAGAAAATCAGCATTGTGCATCGTGCGAAACCAATCTTTTCATAATTTCCATGCTAACGTTTATGTATTGAAACGAGGAGAGACACCGAGCCTTACGCTCATGCTACCTTTTCCTTTATTTTAAAACAACATCCTATAGCCATGGTGCAACACATAAATTAGATTTAAGATTGTACTTTGACGCTCAAACTCCCCTCTCACCCTACCGTTTAATGTTTTGCAATCATTGATAGGTGTAAGAGTCGTTTTATGTGTATTTCTTTGTAGAGAAAGCGATAAATACGGACAAAAACATAGAAACGAGGGTAAACCGAGGCTAACCTCGTGCTCTACATTCATTATACATTGCACAAACACTTATGTGATTTTCTGGAATTTTTCTTTTATCGTTTCCTAATTTTCTCCCATTTAAAACCTATTTCCCACCATTTTTTGGTATTTTTCCTCTATATTCTTCAATAAAAAATGACTAGAAATTGAGATTGATTGTGGGTTGTGGCCCTTAGGTTCTTTGACAACAAAATTTCAGGTTTTATTGATGTTATATCTCATGTTTTCCCTTTATTTTGCAAAAAGACCCCATTTTGCCTCTTAAACGCGTGTTTTACAGGTTTTATATCATTAATTTCAGCCATAACACTTATGATTTTCTGATTTTCTAAGCATTAACTGATCAAACTCATAGCAAACAACAACATAATGCATAATCAGCCCATGGGAACAATATTTCATCACCCAAATAGCATAAAAACTCATTTTTTCTTCATAAAAATTGAATTACCGCTTAGGCTTTGTGTCTCAGGATCTCGATTTTGCTATGGGACAGCGTGTCAGTCCTCATTCAATGTCCAACGTCTTCAAAAGCAAAACTCTTCATGTCTTCATCCATCCGGAAGCAATCCGATCTCATCCGAACAAGCTTTCCTCCATCATTCTTCATTGTCTTCTTCCACATAAGAACAGCCCCTTAAGGGAGAGAGAGGGAGGAGAGAGAAATACTAAAATCAGAGATCTCCATTGAGGCCACCATTTGACGGGCGAAGCATGGCGATAGAGTCAGCATCCAGAGGGGAATGAATGCCCATGATCATTGGGGGGGTTGTTTGTAGACTGAAGATTGCTCCATCAAGATGTGGGCGCATTTTCGGCCGCCTGATGGTGCCTTCATCCTCCACAATTTAATGCAACCTCTTCATCCAAAGTTTCATGATACATCTAAAATTTGGGCTCCCAAGGGTCTCTTACCCATTTGACCAAAGTTTTATCCACCCCTTCGCATCTTGACCGTTTCCTTGGCCATTTCCCCGTCCGGCGTCCGAATCGAGCTCTGAAAAATCCTATGCATCCAGCTTCACATCCTACATTGGCCAACAACTCCTGACAACCCACGCGGTAGTCTGAAAAATTATCAAAAATCAACAAGTGTCGCTCGGGTGCCTTTAAAGCACTTTGACGCTTAAAATCGTCCTAGCTCGAGCCGTCACCTTCGACGTTGAATATTTTTCCCTTGATATTCGTAATTTTTAGCTATTTTTAAGCACTTCTCGGCATCAAAATTCCACTCTCATTGGCGACCACGGGATAGGGCGACTCAGCCCGTCGAATCCCACAGTAGGTTTGCACAAAACAACCAAAGGGAGCATCAAGCTGATACAAAATAAATACATACTAAACACAGCACAATGCTCACCCTACCCCCTGACAGAACCAAGGCATGACATCCACAAGGGGTAGGCCTAGCATAATCTGATAAAAGGTCCGAAGCTAGTCACTGACCAACTGCTCCAACACGGCCAAACTAAAAAGAACTATCAAAGAGGTTGCCCTAAGTGGTGGTCTGAACTACCTACCTAACTAAGGACAACCCAACTAGGAGCTCCTACTAGGCGAGGACTCCTATAGCCTGATCAAGAAGTATTTTCTTGTAGCATATTTCTTCTTTTAGGGTTTTATTTTATTGACGTACTTAGGCATGTAAAAAGGAGGGAGCTGAGCGTAGTGACCCAAGGAGAACAGGGCATCGGCCTCAGGTCCCGTCTCGGTACCTAAGAACCTACCAAGCCCTCACAAGGCGACACTTAATCTTTTTCTGACGCTCACTTTTATTTTCACTCAGGATCACTAATGATTCTTCTGGGTAACCCATAAAGTTTGAATATTTTCTTAATGAATAATCTTGTGATGTGTGAATTTTTATAGTTTGTCTTGACATGGATGAGATGTGCGACCTTGGTGAGCATATCTACTACAACTATAATAGAGTTGTATCCTTCCTGAACTTAGGGTAGGCCAACAATGAAGTCCATACTAATGAATTCCCATTTCATTTGGGGAATTTCAAGTGGTTGCAATTTCCCAGGAATTTTGACATGTTTTGCCTTAATGTGTTGATAGGACAAACCTGAGAAAGGGGAATCATGGGCTTCCCAAAGTATCTTCTGCTTGAGAGTTTGGCTTGCAGGGATACATAATCTTGTCCTAAAGTAGACAAGTCCACCACCACTAACAGAGAATTCTTGATACTTCGTCTTTAGCTTCGGGTCTTGATCCTTGATGGGGATCTCCCTTAGCAATTTTTGATGGACGAGGCCATGGCATGCCTCTTCTTTAGCTAACTCAAGAATTAGGTTGTTTGGCATTGATACCTTTGTGGCTAGAGATCTTGTTGTTGATGGATCTTGCAAAATAAGAGAATTTAGAAATGCCTTTCGACTGAGTGCATTAGCAACTACATTCTCTTTTCTGGGCCTATATTTGATTTTAAAATCATATTCTTCCAGCACTTCGATCCATCGATGTTGTCTCATATTGAGCTCATTCTGTGTGAAGATCCATTTAAGACTCCTGTGGTACGTCATTAAGGAAAATTTGTTACCTAGCAAGTAATGTCTCCAAAGTTCGAGAGCATGGATGATAGCCAACACCTCTAGATTGTGGGTAGCATAATTCCTTTCATGGCTCTTCAATTTCCTTGAAGAGTATGCTACAGGATGACCTTCTTACATAAGCACACATCCTAAAGCAAGTGCGCTAGCATCAGTTACCACTTCAAACTCCTTACTAAGATCAAGAAGTTTCAAGATGGGTGCTGACACTAAGCTTTGCTTTAGTTTGTCAAAGCTAGTCTGTTCGGCAGGTGACTATACAATTGCTACTTACTTCTTTAGTAGATTAGTCAATTTGGCGCTGCAATCCAAGCATAATCTTTGATGAAGATCCTGTACCATCCTATCAATCCAAGAAAGCTACATATTTCTTTGAAAAAAGTTGGTGTTGGCCATTCCAGAACATCTCTAACCTTAGCTAGATCTACTGAAATTCATTCCGCTGATTCAATGAATCCTAGATATTCAATCTGTCACTTGAAAAATTCATACTTCTTCTTCTTGGCATAAAGCTTGTGTGCTCTCATTATTTCAAGAACAATGCAAAGCTAGGGTTCATGATCTTTTTCTTGGTCAGAGTAGACTAGGGTATCGTCAAAGAAGACGAGTACGAAGCCATCAAGATAGGGCCTAAAGATATCTTACATCAACTTGTTGAACGTAGTAGGAGCATTTGTCAGTCCGAATGACATCACTAGGAATTCAAAGTGTCCATACCTTGTGTTGAATGCAGTCTTCGGGATATCTTCTTCCTTGTTTGATAATATCCAGATCTGAGATCTATCTTAGAGAAGATCTTCACACCTTGAAGATGGTCAAGTAGTTCATCTATTCTTGGAATGGGGTATTTATTTTTTATGGTTGATTGATTCAACCCTCTGTAGTCAATGCATAGCCGAAGCGTTCCATCTTTCTTCTTTTGGAACAGTACTGGAGCTCCCCATGGCGAACTGCTAGGACAGATGTAGCCTTAGTCTAACACTTTCTTGAGTTTCTCTTTCAGTTCAATAGCTTCCGAGATGGACATCCTATATGGTCTCTTTGCGACTGGTGTAGCTCCTGGCGCTAGCTTGATTTCGTGGTCGACTTCCCTTTGAGGAGGAAGTTCTGTTAGATCTTCAGGAAATACGTCCGTGTATTCCTTTAACCATGAAGGTTCTTCCCCACATTCCTAATTCTGATCTAGTTTATTCAATTTAATTAGATAGACAGGTAGGCCCTTTCTAACTCCTTTTATTATTCGTGTTTCTTTTTCCAACGGTATTTTTGGCTTACTAGCCTCTCCTTGAGTTGTAACTAGTTCCCCTTCAGAATTTCAGAAGGAGACTTGGCCCTTTCCACAGTGGATGTGGGCATCATTGGGTATTAGCCAATCCATTCTGAGTAAACATTCGTGGACACCTAGGTTCATTGTTAGAAATGCGGGATCTAGAGCATGGCAAAATCGGAAGCTATGGAGGATGAAATGAGAAGTGTGGACTCATGATGGAGAAGACAAGGACACTGTTTGTTACACAAGTGAATTAGGTTCCAAGATTGAGACTTGGACTCATAAACACAATCTTGTGTATGTGGACAATGACATTGACACTTCACTGAAAAGAAAAGAGTACTATCATTGCATTAAGAAAGGAAGCAAGTACAATGCTTTATAGGAAAGTAGGAAACTGCAGTAGGCACCATTGTGCATATGGGATAAGTTAGCCTGCATGTCCTTTACCCTGAGACTCCATACAAAGAGGCTGTTTGAGTGTGATTGCTGATTCTCAACACCCCTCCTCAATCACAACTAGGAAAGGCACAGAGTGTGTAGAGGCTGTAATGAGAACCACCTGCAAAGTGTGGGCATACCACAGACATGGCAAAACACCAGAGGCTGTTGCAGAAAAAGCTAAGTGTGGGTACCATAAACATGGTGGACATCCAGAGGCTGTAACAGGGGCCTCACAAAGTGTACAGGGACTGTAATGCCAAGTTACATAAGGAGTTTACAAAGCTTATGGCAGGAAGCATTAGGGCAAGGAAAATACAAGGCTATTAAAACAGTCTATCAGAATTATGAGAGTACAAGGAATGATGAGTCTTGTCCTTCCGATCCTGGTGGTCTTCATCTTCATCTTCTTCTTCCTTTGCTCCATTTTCTTCTTCTTCTTTGACTGCAACTAGATAGGCCTTTTGGGATCTCTTTCTTGCGTGGCAGAACTTCTCGGTGTGTCCGGTCCTTTTGCAGAAGTCACAAAAGAGCTGATCCTTCTTGCCTTTGTACCTGTTGCCAACATATAATGCATGCTCATCTCTAGAGGTACTTGGTTCTTCTTTAGTTTTTAGCTTCTTTTCTTCTTCTAACAGTGATGCCTGGATATCAACAAGTTCAGGATTTGGCATGTTGATTAAAGTTGTTGATACATTATTATATTCAGGAGGCAAACTCTTAAGTAGAACACCGATGCAAACATCTTCATCCATTTTAATGTTGATTCCTGCAAGTTGGGCTAGGAGTCCTTCCATGTAATTAAGATGTGTGGCAAGTGATGTGCTGGACTTCATTTCAAGCCTGAAGAACTCAATCAGGAGACCATACTTTGATGATTTAGATTGTGCACCGAACAGGGTGTCAAGTCTTTTCCATGTATCCTGTGAGGTCTCACAGTTATCCACATGGTGGATATAACTGTCGTCTAGCTCCAGTTTGATGATGGCCTGAGCTCTGTCATCATTCTTTTGCCAAGTAGTTGCAAGGTCCGTGTCCCGAGGTTTCTTCTCTTTGCCATTTGTGATGGCCCAGAGACCCTTCTTCATCAGGATGAGCTTGATGCGGGTTTGCCAAGTGTGGAACCCGACTCCTTTGAATCGAGCATTTGGAGAGTCTTTTCCCATGTTAGATTTACGGGAACAGTAGCAAATCAACTTCAGACTTATTAGATTTGAGCAACATAAGAATTGATTGAGAGACACAAGTGTTAAAAAACACTAACTGAGTGTCAATGAATACCAAATCTGCAAAAGTCTTTTACTCTTTTAAAATCCAAGTGATCTTCCCCTTCTTGATTTGATGCTAATGCCTTCAGATCTGAGTGACAGTACTTTAATGAACTTCAGAGAGTATTGCTCAGTGATTAAAATCACTGTTGATAACTTCAGTGAGAGAAACAGTGAAAAATGTCAAGATTTTGAAGCTTTGGCTATGGTGGAATTTAGGGTTTTTGAGACAGGGGCCTGGTTTTTTGTTGATTGCAGGAGCTACAGTGGATCATTTTCAGAAATTTTTATATGCCTAGGAAGCTGATTTCATGGGCTATCAAAGCCCTATCATAATCATCAAGATTGTGGACAGTATGCAACACGCAGGCACGTCGAACAGCAGCAGGCGCAGTTCTGACAGGATTCCGCGATTTTCGCAATGCTGAAGCCAGGGCGCAGTAACGTCATCGATTATCATGCCAGGATGAAGCGCCTTGAGTAGAGGAACAACTCCCTAGAAGAAATCGTGGGCTGAAATGGCCTGGTTGAAGAGTTATGGAAGCTCCAAGCAAGGTAGGTCCTGTCTGGCTATGGCAGACACAGAGCAGAGATTGGGGATTTTCACAATGCTGAGCTCCAGATGGTCCAATGTCCTGGATTGATGTGATACAGGGAAGATTTGTGAGTTGGGGAATACTTTTCCAGAAAGAAGCTCCAAGAGATTTGACCTGTGGAGTGAGATATAAGCAGCTCAATCTGACAGGGTGCTGCTGGCTATGGCTGCCATGGAAGCTTCAGTGAGAGTAGAGTTGGGAGATGAAGTCATGAGCTGACATTGAGCTAGACTGAGGTTGAAAGGAATCAAGAGAGGCTAGACAAGCAATGCCATGCCCAACTGGGCTCTGATACCATGTTAGAAATGTGGGATCTAGAGCATGGAAAAATCGGAAGCTATGGAGGATGAAATGAGAAGTGTGGACTCATGATGGAGAAGACAAGGACACTGCTTGTTACACAAGTGAATTAGGTTCCAAGATTGAGACTTGGACTCATAAACACAATCTTGTGTATGTGGACAATGACATTGACACTTCACTGAAAAGAAAAGAGTACTATCATTGCATTAAGAAAGGAAGCAAGTACAATGCTTTATAGGAAAGTAGGAAACTACAGTAGGCACCATTGTGCATATGGGATAAGTTAGCCTGCATGTCCTTGACCCTGAGACTCCATACAAAGAGGCTGTTTGAGTGTGATTGCTGATTCTCAACATTCATTACCCTGAATCTCACCGAAGTTGGCTTTCCACCCAGTCGGAATTTCACCTTAGCAGTTTGCCTAGTACAAAAGACCTCACGACCATTTGCCAATTCCACAAGTAAAGTAGGTGTGTCTATTGTGACTATCCGTAGCCTTTTTGCACAGATCGACGAAATGATGGAATGTGTACTGCCACAATCGATTAGGGTTTTGAAGCTTTTACCTTCATAATCTGATGGAGTTTGAATCACTGAGAATTGGTGATTCGGACCCTTCTTGTGCAGAGCGGTGTGAAATGTTGCCCTCTCAATGTCAGCATCCATGGATGGATCTTATTCATCGCCCAGCTCCTTGTTGGACACACTAGAGGTTCTCTCTCTGGCCATGATGGTGGTTCCCTGGCCATGGGCGGCTCCATGGAATTGCCCTTGGCGATGTCCTCTGCTAAGCTTGGGACACTGCCTCTTGAAGTGTCCGGGCTCGTTGCAATGGAAGCAATGTAGATTGCGGTCATTACCTTGTGTAGGGACAAAGTTGTTGACATAATTGGCCCTAGCTTTCTTCCTTTGGCCAGGATTCTGACCTTGCTCTCTCTTAGTCTGAGCCCTGGACATACCCTTATTCTGATCTCTATAAGCCCAAGTCCTATTGTTCCTTGGCTTGACCTACAGCTCCTGTATTATTGGTGCAGCTCGAATGAGTGCGTCTTGTAGGTCTGTTGGGTGCATTGATTCCAAGCGGGTGTTTATAGGTGGATTTCACCCAGCACAAAACTTTGACACCTATTGTGTCATATCCATTGGAGGCGTGTACTTTAAGAGAGAAATGAACTTTGAATAATATGCATCAAGGGATATTCCAAGCTGCTTCAATTCATAGAATTCGTTCATCTTTTGTGTGCGGTAGGCAGGTGGCAGATACCTCCCTCGCACAACTTCCTTATGCTTCTCCCAAGTGACTGTCCCTTCTGAGATCGCTTGGTCTTTGCACCACTGTTTCCACCAAAGTCTCGCTTGCCTGTAAGCTTAAGTTTGGCGAGCATGGCTTGGTTAGCAGGTGTAGTTCCTGCTACCTCAAAGTAGTCCTCCATGGACTCAATCCAGATCTCGGCATCGGCTTGAATAGTCCTTCCCTTGCCATCAAACTCGAGTAGCTTAATTTGTTTGAGAAGGAACTTCTTCTCTTGAGTCACAACTGAACTTAGTACATGAGTCGGACTTGGAACCTACGCTTGGGGTTGCGTATGGACAATAAGATTCTTTATGTTAAAACTTATCAAATGTTTCCCATATTACGTTAATATGACTAGCACAGTTTTTAGCCAAGTGTAACACCTTTGCAAACATTTACAATCAGGATAGAAAATAGTAAAAAGTCTTATTTATTCATGAGGGCATAACCCTTTGAGTACATTTATTTTGGGTAAGTAGAACAAGCTGATTGATATATCATTTTGGGGAAAATAAGATTATGTTACAATCAGCTACAGGGACTAAATAATAATATGGAGTGGGGTCCTGGATTTTCAAGAAGCGATAAGTCATAGGTAGCTTGGGGTATCTGTTCCTTTGATATCCATTCTTCTCATAGTAGATGCATGTGTTTCCTCCATTTCTTTTGGTGCAGTTCCATGCAAATTTTTCCAATCAACCTTACCCATCATGCACATGGTGCACTTAGTAAAGTTGAATGTCCTAAACAACCTTTATCTCTCATCATTCCTGGCAACGAGTACTTATTTCTAATGCATCGGATCACATGTGACTCACGTATATGAAAGTCTAGGTTTCTTTTTCGACAGTGCAAATGCATTTTACGAACGAAAACTAACATTTCATGTGTTTCTTTTAATCATGAATGCGAAGCATGAATTCTAAATGACTGTTCATGCACTGAACTGGTTTAAAAGCTATTATTTTATGTGAAATAATGCAAAGGCCTTATCATTTTTATGTGTGTAAAAGCTATCATTCCATGCATATAAACTTGTGTGATCTCCGTACTCTACGCATGCAACCTAGCGCTTGGAGTAAACAATAGTCCTACGACTCGCCCTTATTCCATGCATGTAGCTATCCTTTTCATTTCCTTCACGAGAGAAAATACATAATTAATTATAAGCTAAAAAAACCTAGGTTTTATTCATGTTTGTTGCGTTGGTCCCTCCGCTCGCCTCTCTAGCATAATTGGTAGCTTTGGCACCTACGCTTCCCGCGACTTTCTTCTTGGGAGCCATTCCCCTTGCGGAGATTGGACAGTCTGGACCTTAATAGTTTTCAAGTCGACAGGTTCGGGTAGGAAAGACCACTGGATGGGGTCCTTTGCTGAGGGGGTGGTTTGAGTGTGGCTCCTTGAAGTTGTTGGGGGTAAAGGCGCCTCTGCCTAGCCGTCCATGTATTACTACACTGACAGTCACCGCCACTACACACTGCAAGTGGCGGGCGCCCGTCACACTGTCACTTTATTCTTTATTCTTTTAGTGACAGTTTGAATAAAGAAAGGCCCGGTCACACATTGTGACTGTTGGAGTTCCCATTTCTTGTCTCTCTCTTTCTTGCTCTTACTCTCCCGCCATAGATCTCGAGTTTAACCTTCGATCCGTCACTCCCTTTCAACTGGTATCAGAGCTTTGCTTTCTGAATCTTGAGCTTGGTTCATGGCATTCTGAGCATCCCATCAACTCCCTACTTGCATTGGGTCTCCTTTCCGGCAGCCATATCCGACTCCTTCGAGCTCCCGTTACTCCTCGGCTTCGTGAGCACCTTCCCAGCATTGTCGGGCACCTTTAGGGCATTACATTAGAGGTATTTGATCATTTTCTTTAGGGTTTACTTTAGTTCTAAGGTCTCACAGGCTGTAAACAAGATTGGGGCAGCCACCATTGAAGCTCCCTTGCTTCATATCTCACTTGCCTTTGAACACGACTTGCTGGAGCTTGTTTGAGGCCTTCCTTGGCTTTAATCGGACCCCTCCAAAGCTTGGACACCATTTTTTGCAGCCCTAGAACCAGCATTTACAGTTGGTGGAATCACGCAGCCCTCCCATATGTGTCTTCAGCATTGACAGTCACAACAGCAGCTCTCCCTCTCCATTGGCACTTGGAAAGGCTCCATTTTCGGCATATAAACATGGTTTGATGCTTGGTTTTGATGGTTGATGTGTTGGCATATCATTTGGACTGATTTAACACTATTTTGGGACTGTCATAACAGTCCACAGGCAGTTTATGACAGTGTTACACTGACATTTGATGCTACAACTTGTTTGGCATTGTCATTTGATGCTTGATTGGTCCCGTTTGATGCCCGGATGTTAGGGGAATGTATGCCTATTGTTTGGCAACCATTTGGAGCTGATTTTGGTGCTGAAATTCTCAGTTTTGAACATAAATCACTGTTGTATGCAGTTGGGCTGAAGTCATTTTACTCATGTATACTTATGCCTATGCTTTTCGGGCTATGTTTTGGACATATATGGTGATGTATTGATACTTGGGGCTCGACATAGAGCTTGGTTTTGATTCAAGATCATTGGTTGAGCTTGAGCTCGCTTTGCAAAGAATTTGGATGCTCCATCTTGGATGTACTTATGGCATGTATGTTGCTTATGTTTGACCGGTCTTGACATGCTTAGCCTATGCTATTTATTGGCTTGCTAGAGTTGTATCTTGGGATGTACTTGATGTCTTACATGCTTATGGATGCTACATGCAGATGCTCTACCGCCTACATGTTCGCGGTGTACTATTGATGTATTGTCTTCGACTTATGTTATTGGCACTGTGTCTTGCCTTGGCTTGAGATCTTGAGCTCGTACATATGGCTTTTGTGCCAGTGGGAGAATTCTTGAATGCTTATCAGACATTGAGCAGGTGCAACTTTTATGCATTGAGCCATTACATGCTATTGAGCACTTACAGACACTTGAGACTTTGGGACTTCTTACCTTTTGGGATGATACATCATATGTCTTGGTTCATTGTATGCTTATGAGCTAAGTCTCAGTTTTGGATCTGTATCTTTGTAAACTTACACCTACTTGTGTCAAGTTTTGGTAGTGGCAGGAACACTTTGCCCCGTTGCCTGGGAGGTGTGCCTACTCACTGGCAGATGTTTGTATGTCATACTTGGGTATTGGATTCATGCTTATCGACCATCATATGCTTATGCTATGCCTGCATGATTTCGGCTTTGGTCTTGGCAGTATCTGATTGCCTTGGGATCCGATTTTGGCACTGTTAGCTCTCTTTTACTAAAATCTGAAATTTATTACAGCAAGTATATATGTATGGGCTGACATGGATTTTTCATGCTGAAACACTCTAAAATGATGTACTTTCACTAGTACTTGGTGGGCAGCAGCTTTGGTTCCACTTTCTTCACCATTTTTTCTCAATTTTGGTGATTTTTTGGTTATTTTCTGCAGTAAACAGCAAGCAGTTTTGAACTGCCTACAGTCTTCCAGCCTGCATTATGGCAAGTTCGTCCATTGATCATGCTATTTTCAACATCACTAAGCTTGATGGTACGAATTACTCTTATTCGAAGAGCCAGATTTGGCAGGTGTTGGTGCAAAAATCGTAGATCAAACCTTTGAGGTTAAGCGGGTATCTACCTACAACTATGTCAGATGAGAAATGGCTTGAGCTTGATGAGTTATGCAAGTCCACTATTGTATTATCTCTCACAGAACAGGTTCACTATTATCTTTGAGGAAGAATAGAGTGCATGGCAGTTGTGGGAAAAGATCAAAAATCTCTATGACAAGAAAAGTCCAGCGAGTCAGATGTATTGGCTGAAGTAGCTTATGGATCTGCGCATGAAGGAGAATGTGACTATATCTACTCAATTGAGCCAGTTCCATGCTATACTCAAGAACTTGACTTCGTAGGACATCACTTTTGTAGAGGATGTCATGCCTCTTTTCTTGCTTGGTACTCTTAATGAGTCATGGGATGTATTCTGCACTGCATTATGTGCCTCTACTACTACCTTGAAATTATCTGATTTTGAGAGTGATCTTCTGCAAGAAGAGGTTAACCATAAGAATTTGGATGCCTCTCATGTGTCTCATGCCATGACAGTTAGAGGTAGGAATGATGGATATGGAAAGCATGGCAGTGGTAGTGGCCATGGACGAGATTCTCAAAAATCTCGGTCCAAGTCTCGTGGGAAGTCACGTAGCAAATCCCGTGGCGGGAATGCAGATGTTACTTGTCACCATTGTGGGAAAAAGGGCCATATTAGGCCACAATGCCATGAATTGTGCAATGAAAGGCGCAAAGATAAGGGGAAAGACAAAGTGCACGATAAGTCTTCTGATCACAACATAGTACCTGCAAAGTCCAGTGTTAAAATTCAAGAGATCAATGTTATGCAGCCTGAGAATGTTGATGATGATGATTATATCCTAGTAGCTTCTTGTAGTGCTTCGCAGATGACAGAGATACACTCTATGTATGCACAGTGTTGGCTCTTGGACTTAGGTGCATCCTTTCATATGACACCTTGTTGAGAGTGGTTTCATTCATACCGTACTGTTTCGGGTTCTGTGCGCTTGGGTGATGATAGCTCTCTTGATATTGTGGGCATTGGTGATGTTAGGCCATAGTTTCCTTCTGGCAGTAGTTTTGTTATGCAGGATGTACATCATGTACCTACTTTGACACACAGTCTCATGTCAGTTCGACACCTTGATTATGCAGGATATCATGTATGTTTTGGAGACTCTGCATGGAAGATCACTCGTGGCAGACTTGTGATTGTGAGAGCTGCCAAGGCTGGTAGTCTCTACCCCTTGATTATATCAACTTCTTCCCTTGATCATGTTTTGTCTGTGGGTTCTATCCCACATGTATCTCTTTGGCATGCCTGTTTGGGCTATATGTCTTTGAAGGGAATGAAAATGCTTTCTGGTTTGCAGTACTTATCGCCCCTTGATTATGCATGTTTTGATTCATGTGAGCATTGTCTTTATGGCAGGCAGACTAGGTCTACGCATAAGAAGTTTGATAGGCCACGCATGAGTGAGCCCTTGGCATTGGTACATTCGCATGTTTGTGGGCCCATGCCTTGTCAGTCTATGGGTGGTGCGAGGTATTTTGTTACATTCATAGATGATTTTTCACGAAAAGTTTGGGCTTATCCCATTAAGCTAAAATCCAATGTCTTGGTTGTGTTTCAAAGATGGCTTGAATTGGTTGAGAACCAATCTGGGTATAGGCTAAAATTCCTAAGGACAGATAATGGGGGTGAGTATGTCTCACGTGTTTTTGAGCAGTTATGTGATGAGAGGGATATTAAGCATCAGTTGACCGCCCCCTACACCCCCCCCAAAATGGTTTGGCTAAGCGGATGAATAAAACCATCCAGGAGCGTGTACGAAGTATGCTTAGCCATGCAGGCCTACCACACAGCTTTTGGGCTGAGGTAGTTAGTACAAATGTGCGTGTCATAAACAGATCACCCTCTAGTGGTTTGGATTTTCAAGTTGCAAAGGAGGTATGGACTGGAAAACCTCCCTCTTATGCGCATCTCTGTGTCTTTGGATGTGAGGCATTTTGCCATGTGCCCAGGGACAAGAGAAGTAAGCAGGATCCCAAGAGTGTCAAATGCATTTTCCTTGGTTATGGGAATGCAAGCAAGATGGGTTATCGTCTCTGGGATCTGCAGGCGCGGAAGTTTATCCGCAGTCATGATGTAGTCTTCCATGAAGAAAAAATGCATAGGCAACCTGAGAGAGTTGTTGAGATCCACAGGGTCATATTTCAAGAGGAGCCGAGAGCTCCCGCACAGCCAGTTGGACAACCTAGAGTTGCAGCAGATGCTCATGGTCAGGGTGTTGGATAAGTAGTTGGGCAGGCAGCAGAGCCTGCCGTGAGACCATCTACTAGAGATAGACGTCCACCTGATAGATTTCAGCCCTCGATGCATTATGTCTTGGTTACAAATGCAGGAGAGCCTTTCACCTATGATGAGGCTATGCGTAGGGATGACAGTCACTCTTGGGAGAGGGTTTTGCAGTCTGAGATAGACTCCTTGCATAATAATGACACTTGGGATTTGGTTTCCTTGCCTACGGGCAAGAAGGCTTTGCCATGCAAGTGGGTGTACAAGCTAAAAAGTACCCCTAGACACCCCAAGCCAGCATATAAGGCTAGAGTTGATGCCAGGAGGCATATTTCACGGTGGATTCCGTGCCACGGTGGATTCCGTGAGGTTTTACGGTGGATTCCGTAAACTTTGATGACCGGGGCTCATACACAAAGTGGATTCTTTGTGCGAGAAGTTGATGGGGATGCCTGTCCTTTTCGGGCGTTTCATTAATTTAGTGTGTACATGGGTGATTCCATAGCGGGTGATTCTGCAAAATGCATATTAAATTAATAAACGTTTATGAGTTTAGAGTGTGCACTCGTAATAAATTAAGGTTAGGATTTATTTCTAACCAGTTAATTTATTTATATAGGTGAAGACTGCTAGGTATTCACTTTTGTCGGTTTAATTGTATTATTTTACTAACGATTGTGAATGATTCAGTTGATGTGTACAGATAGCAGCAGTGGCGGAGGAAAGCATTGGAGGATAGCGAGTATTCGATTTATCATTTATATTTTGATGGGCGCCAGGCCTATATTTTGTCACGCCTATTTATTGAGGCGTTGGATATTTATTATTATTTTGTATGCGCATGGGCGCATGATTATGTTATTTCTACTTGGACATTGTATTGGGCATGCCAGACTCTTTCGGCACCGTCCATTAGCTTTATTCCTATTTTGTGGTAAAGCAAAGTCAAAAGCTAAAAGCTGGCTATTTTGTAATTTGGGCTATTATTTGAGCTTGAAGATGATTAATACAAAAAAATACATGCTTTGTGGAGCGCTCACACAAGGCATGGGGGGAGATTGCACCCAATTGGTCTCTTGTTCATGTCGTTCATGCTTTTTACCTTGTAATTTGTGCAAAAAGTAGAGTTCTATTGTTCTTGGGGACCTTCCGGCATTCACTACGCGAGCGTACTGCATCCGATCTGTGCATCAGTGGTATCAGAGCAAAGCTGAGATCAAGAGCTTCCAATCGCTACCCATCTTGTGTGAAGGCGGAGCTCCTGCAACAATCGGGCTCTACGGTCAATCTCGTCGCGAACGGTCGATACAGCATATTCCTGGCGATCAAGAACCCCTTTTTCCATCATCAGACTGTGAAGGACCGGTCTGCAGAGGCGGACGACCACTTCTATCTCTTCTTCATCAAGTTGTCAAAAAAATAGAGATAAGTCATAAATTCCATATCTTCAAGCTTTAAAAAACTAAAGCTTAGAAATCTTTAGAGAAGCCTAAAGCTTCAAAAAAAAAAACGTCATCGCGAGCTGTCAGAAGACCTCCGAATTTTGCGCCGCGTTGCAAAAACGCCCCCCTCCCCCCCCACGAATTCATGTTTTTTTAACTGAGTAAGCTTCAAAGCTTACTTACTTAAGCTCCAATCACATTAGTTCTTCCAATCCTGCAAGTCTGCAAAGTTCAGATTCTGCAAGTATTCTAAGTCAAGTTTTGCAAGTTACACAAAGCAACTAAGTTCTGCAAGTCTACAAACTCTGCAAGTCACATTAGTCTGGTACTCTGCAAGTCAGACAAGTCAACTGGAGTCAAAACTAACTTCTATTCAAAACTCATAGAAGGGTTGTTCCTGCGCAGAAACTCCGAACTGCAAAGTTGTTCATTGGAAGGTACTCTACCCATACGCAGGTTTGTTGAAGCATTTTCAGCATACGAAGAAGGATAAATCGTAGATTTTTCGAAGATTGTTAAAGCCACACCCAAAAATATATAAGCCTTGTATTCCCGAACTTGAGCTACGCTCATCCCGCTAACTTGATTTTGAGAGTGAGAGGTCTTTTGAATTTTGCAGGATGACAGAATCACATATGGATGATTTAATGCTGAAGGCGACCTACCTGAACCTACGATGGAGCAAAAGCTGGACTTAATTATGATGCAATTGGATGAAGAACGACGAGCTAGGCAAGCATTGCAAGTTCAATTGGCAAATTTACAAAGATCGTCTACCGACAAAGAAGAACCTCAATCTGAAGACCTTATCCGACGTACCATCGATGCAACTCTCGAAGCTCAAACCATCTGCAAGGAATCAAAGATAAGAAATTTCAAATTTTGTACTTTCAATGGCTTTCGAGAGGGAAAAAATATTCTTACATTCATTAGTCAGTTTGACGACTATTTTCATGAGGAAACCTATGCAGAAAAAGATAAAATCAAGTGTGTCACTAATCATTTAGTGGATAGAGCATCTTTTTGGTGGACTGTAATACGCAAGAGTATAGATTGTCCCAGTACCTAGGAGAATTTCAAGAAGAAGTTTATGCAGAATTTCCTTCCTCCACAATTTCATGAGAAAGCCATAAAGCAATGGGACCTTCTTCAGCAACGGGATCGTGAGCCTATTTCTCAGTATACAGAGCATTTTTGGAATGCATTACTCCAGTTACGCATGCTTGAAGACGTACCTGAAGCGACACACAAGCGCAAGTATATGTCTGGACTCCTTGGGCATTACTACGCTGAAGTTAACATGTTCAAGCCTGCTACTCTTGAAGACGCAATTTCATTAGCTTACGACACTGAAGACAAGCTGCGAGGTAGAGACAGATGTCCACAGCAATTCCAAGCCAATGGTAACTATGGATCTAAGCAATTCAACTCAAATTTTAGAAGATTTAATCAAGGTCGTTTCAATTCATCATCTTTCTGTAAAAATTGGGCAAAACCACCTGCTTTACCATCTAATGTCAATCAAAACTCCAAGCCTATTCCACAGCCAAATCCTAATGTACCTAGACTTCCTGCCATTGCAAACAATGTAACCAAAACCAAGCCAATAGTATGTTATAAATGCCACCAGCCTGGACATCTAGCAACAAATTGCCATTCAAAGAAGCCACCTGTCCATATCAACTACCTTGGAGCAATGGAAGATGACGAACATGAAGATATGCCTGATTTCACAGAAGATAAGGATGACACTACTACTCCTATGGATACTTTACCAGGTATGCCAACTCTGCATTCTTTATTGACTATGAAATGTTTAGTGCATGGAAAGGAAAAGATTATTTTGCATGATGACGGTAGCACTCATGATTTTACTTTAGCAAAGCTAGTAAAAGAATTGAAGTTACAGACTGTACCTACACATTATCGCATTAAAGTAGCATTCTTAGGCACTAGGTATAATGGTACACAGGAAGTGCATGACTTAGAGATTCAAATTGGTCAATACACTGAAAGAAGAAATTTTCTAGTTATTCCATTACAGTCGAGTGACATTATTTTAGGTATGCCTTGGCGTCATCAGCATAATTCAGATATAGATTATTCCACGCATTCAATGAATATTAATTTTCAAGGAAAACATATTACATTGTATGGTATGCATGCATCTAATGTTTTTCCACTGCTTTCGCATACTCAAGCTAAACGTGCATTACGCAAGAGTGGTAAATCTTATCTCATTTGGGTGAATGAATTGCAAGTAAAAGAAAATCATATGCATCCTAGGCATAAAGACTTTCTTGCACATTTTAAAGACTGTTTTTCTGAAGATCTACCACCTGGTTTACCTCCTTCACGTCCAGAAGACCATAAAATAGATTTGATTCCTGGTACACAACCACCTTGCAAAGCACCATATAGGCATAACCAGATAGAGCAAAAAGAAATTCAGAGTCAAGTTGAGGAATTACTAGATAGAGGATTGATTAGACCTAGTAGTTCTCCATTTGGTGCACCTGTTCTGTTAGTCAAGAAAAAGAATAATACCTATCGTATATGCATTGACTATCGAGCTTTAAATAAGATCACTGTAAAGAATAGGTATCCAATTCCTAGAGTAGATGACCTTATGGATAAACTGCAAGGATCTGCTATATTTAGTAAAATAGACCTTAAGTCTGGTTATCATCAGGTGAGACTAGATAAGTCAGACATATTCAAGACTGCATTTAGGACACAGTTTGGTCATTATGAATTTTTAGTGATGCCTTTTGGATTGACTAATGCACCTGCTACATTTAGTAGAATGATGAACCGTATATTTTTGAAAAATCAGTATTGTGTTATTGTCTTCTTTGATGATATTTTGGTGTTTAGTCAAAATGAGAAAGAACATTATGAGCATTTGTCATTGGTTTTCTAGTTATTAAAAGATAATCAACTGTATGCAAATCTCGAAAAGAGTGAATTCTTTAAAACAAAAATTGAGTATTTAGGTCATATTGTATCATCTGATGGAATTAAAGTTGACCCTAAGAAAATAGATACAATATTAAATTGGCCTGTACCTAAAAATGTGCATGAGTTACGATCATTCCTTGGTCTTGCTAGTTTCTATAGGAAGTTTGTGCGTAATTTTTCATTACTTGCTTTACCACTAACCAAACTTCTGAAGAAAGGTATTGTTTATCATTGGTCAGATAATCAACAGAAATCCTTTGACTTATTGAAACATGCATTAGCCCATGCCCTTGTTTTACAGTTGCCTGATTTTAATAGACCATTCTTTTTAGTAGTGACTGATGCTAGTGGATCAGGAATAGGAGCCGTACTTATGCAAGACAATCATCCCATAGCCTATTCTAGTTGTAAGTTGAAACCCTCTGAACTAAAATATTCCACATATGACAAAGAATTAATAGTTGTTGTACAAGCATTAAGACAATGGAAACACTACTTAATGGGTTCAGAATTTATGATTAAGACCGATCAGCAAAGCATTAGACATTTACTTAGCCAACCCCAAATATCAGACCAACATATCAAATGGGCATCTTTTATTCAGAGTTTTCATCCTATCATTCAATATCAACCCGGTAAAGAAAATGTAGTGGCTGATGCATTAAGTAGAAGACCTGCCATTCATAATATTTCTGTTATATCTTTTGATTCTTTGATTGCTATGAAAGATACTTATCATCAGGATATTACTTTTCATACATATTGGAATAAATTAGTTCAAAATAATTTGATTCCTATTGATTCATTGTCATATAATGATGGATTTATGTTTTATGAAAAGAGATTATGTGTTACAGTTCCATTCCGATCTTTTGTTTTGAATGAGATTCATTGTCCCCCATATCAAGGTCATAGAGGTATCATATCTACTTTACGTACATTAACTGAAGATTTTTATTGGCCGCATATGGACACTGATGTATCTAACTTTGTTTCTGAATGTTTGATTTGTCAAAGAGTTAAGAGACATCATGGTAAACACTATGGATTACTTATGCCTTTGTCTATTTCGTCTAGACCATGGGAACAAATTTCTATGGACTTTATTACTGGTTTACCTAATACTAAATCTAACCATAATATGATTTGGACAGTAGTAGATAGGTTTAGTAAACAAGTATATTTCATTCCATGTAAGAAAACTTTAACAGCATCACAAGCAGCACAATTGTTTTTGAAAACTGTTTTTACTAACCATGGATTACCAAAAGTTATTATTTCTGACCGTGATTCTAGATTTTGTAACAACTTTTGGATTACTTTGTTTGCTAACCTTGGCACAAAAATTGATTTCTCATCTGCTTTTCATCCTGAAACTAATGGACAAACAGAAGCCACTTATAGCACTATACTAGATCTTTTACGTGCTTATACTATTTCTAAACCTCAGACATGGGATACACATTTGCATTTATTACAGTTTGCATATAACAATACACCACACACATCTACAAAGAAAGCACCATTTGAAGTGATTTATGGTTATAGATTATCTACACCTGTTGCATCTTTGTCAAATAGAATTCAGAGTGCTGATGATATTGCTAGTATGCATAACACTATCTTTGATGAGGTTAAAGACATGATTGCCAAAGCCCAGCAATCATATACCAAACAAGCCAATAAGAAAAGACAAGTAATGAATTTCAAAGTTGATGACTATGTTTGGTTGAGAATAGAAAAACGTAGACTACAAAGTGTGAATAGACACCCAGTTGTGAAATTAGCCCCTAGATTCTATGGACCATTTAGGATTATTCATAAAATTAATGACAATGCATTCAAGTTAGAATTACCACCTCACTGGAAAATTCACAACACATTTCATATTAGTTTATTAAGACCATTTAGAGGCCAATTACCTGTACACCCTGTTTATGAAAATCCACCTTTGTTAGAGGAAGAGACTGAAATACTTGAACCTGAAGCTATCATAGATACTGACTTTATGACCACTAGAACTGGCCGAAGATATTCTAGATACCTAGTCAAATTTAAGAACCATCCTGTAGAAGAAGCACAATGGATGCACGCTAGAGACTTAAATGCTTTCCCTACTATGTTAGCTCCACATTGAGCTAATAGCAATTGAGGTCAATTGCTATCCCACCCCGGGGGTATGATGCCAGGAGGCATATTTCACGGTGGATTCCGTGCCACAGTGAATTCCGTGAGGTTTTATGATGGATTCCGTAAACTTTGATGACCGGGGCTCATACACAAAGTGAATTCTTTGTGCGAGAAGTTGATGGGGGCGCCTGTCCTTTTCGGCATTTCATTAATTTAGTGTGTACATTTGTGATTCCATAGCGGGTGATTCCGCAAAATGCATATTAAATTAATAAACGTTTATGAGTTTAGAGTGCGCACTCGTAATAAATTAAGGTTAGGATTTATTTCTAACCAGTTGATTTATTTATATAGCTGAAGACTGCTAGGTATTCACTTTTGTCGGTTTAATTGTATTATTTTACTAACGATTATGAATGCTTCAGTTGATGTGTAGAGATAGCAGCAGTGGCAGAGGAAAGCATTGGAGGATAGCGAGTATTCAATTTATCATTTATATTTTGATGGGTGCCATGCCTATATTTTGTCACCCCTATTTATTGAGGCATTTGATATTTATTATTATTTTGTATGCGCATGGGTGCATGATTATGTTACTTCTACTTGGACATTGTATTGGGCATGCCAGACTCTTTGGGCACCGTCCATTAGCTTTATTCCTATTTTGTGGTAAAGCAAACTCAAAAGCTAAAAGCTTGCTATTTTGTAATTTGGGCTATTATTTGAGCTTGAAGATGATTAATACAAAAAAAATACATGCTTTGTGGAGTGCTCACACAAGGCATGGGGGGAGATTGCACCCAATCGGTCTCTTTTTCATGTCGTTCATGCTTTTTACCTTGTAATTTGTGCAAAAAGTAGAGTTCTATTGTTCTTGGGGACCTTCCGGCATTAACTACGCGACCGTACAGTATCTGATCTGCGCACCAAGAGTGGTAGCAAAGCGTTTTAAGCAGGAACATGGTGTGGACTTTAACGAGGTCTTTTCTCCTGTGGTTAAGATGACCACCCTGCGCTTAGTCTTGGTTTTGGTTGCTCAGCTTGACTTGGATTTATACCAGATGGATGTCAAGATGGCTTTCTTACATGGGGACTTGCATGATGAGATTTATATGGAGCAGTCTAAGGGCTTTGCAGAACCTGGCAGGCAGCACCTAGTGTGCAAATTGAAGAAAAGTCTTTATGGCTTGAAACAGGCACCTAGGGAGTGGTATCATAAGTTTGATGCCTTTATGCAGTCACAGGACTACAGCCGGAGTGCTATGGATTCTTGTCTTTACATGAAGAAAGCCTGTGATGGTTCTTTATTGATTTTGGTACTCTATGTGGATGATATGCTGATAGCAGCGAAAGCTCATGATGAGCTAGATGCTCTTAAGGCTCAGCTCAAGAAGAGCTTTGAGATGAAAGATTTGGGACTTGTTGCTCACATACTTGGTATGTGCATTAGAAACGACAGGCATCAGGGACTCCTCTACTTATCACACAGGGAGTACATTCATAAAGTCCTTGAGCGCTTCTGCATGCTGGACATAAAGCCTATTGGCTATCCATTGCCTTCTTATGTGAAGGTATAACAGGCTGATTGTCCGTAGACAGATGAATAGAGGGCCGAGGTGGCTAAGATTCCCTATGTCGCAGTGGGCAGTCTTATGTATGCCATGATAGCCACTCGTCCATATATTTCCTTTGCAGTTGGTGTTGTGGCATGCTATATGGCTACACCTAGCAAGAAGCATTGGGATGCCATGAAGGGTATCATAAGGTACTTGAAGGGCACTATAGATATGTGCATATGCTATGGCAGCTAGGATATAGGAGTCATGGGGTACACTGACTCTGATTATGCAAGACATGCAGATAGTAGGAAGTCCACTTCCGGCTATGTATTCACCTATGCTGGAGGTGTTGTTTCTTGGATGTCCAGGGTGCAGAAATGCACTGCCCTTTCTACTACAGAGATCGAGTATGTTGCAGCCACTGAGGCTTGCAAGGAGGCCATTTGGTTGGGTCGTTTAGTTGTTGACCTTGGTATTGATGCTATCCCTACACTGCATTCAAATTCTATGAGTGCTATTCAGTTAGCCAAGAATCTGGTCTTCCATGCGAAGACAAAACACATTGAGATGAGGTATCACTTCATACATGGGGTCGTTGGACAAGTCTGTTGATCTTGTCAAGATCTCGACTGACCAGAATCCTGCAGATCTGCTGACCAAAAGCCTCTCTACAGAGCGCTTTGCCTTTCTCAGGAGGTTGATGGGCGTGGGATGAGATGACATCTTTCCTCATCCTGTTGTACATGTGTACATGTTGTACTGTCTTTTTTATTTTTCTTTTCACTCCTCACTGGGGCAGATTCGCCTTTAAGTGGGAGGTTGTTGGGGGTAAAGGCACCTCTGCCTAGCCACCCGTGTATTACTACACTGACAGTCACCGCCAGTGCTTGCTGCAAGTGGCAGGTGCCCATCACCGTCACTTTATTCTTTATCCTTTTAGTGACAGTTTGAATAAAGGAAGGCCCGATCACACATTGTGACTGTTAGAGTTTCCATTTCTTGTCTCTTTCTTTCTTGCTCTTGCTCTCCCACCATAGCTCGAGTCCAACCTTCGATCCGTTGCTCCCTTTCAGAAGCTACTCACCAACTCTCACTCCCTCTCCTTCTCTCTCTCTCTCTCTCTCTCTCTTCTTCTTCTTTTCCTCCTCTTCTCCTTCTTTCTCTCTCTCTCTCTCTTGCTCTTCTTTTCTCTTATTCTCCTACTCTCTCTCTCTCTCTCCTTCTCTTCTTCTCCTTCTCTCTTATTCTCCTACTCTCTCTCTCTCCCCTTCTCTTCTTCTCCTTCTCTCTTATTCTCCTACTCTCTCTCTCTCCTTCTCTTCTTCTCCTTCTCCCTCTCCCACTTCTTTTCTCCTTCTTCTCTTTCCCTCTCTTTCTCTTCTTCTTCTCTCCTTCTCCTTCTCTTCTTCTCCTTCTCTCCTTCTTCTTCTCTTCTCTCTCCCACTCCTTCTTCTCTCCTTCTCCTTCTCTCTCTCCTCTCTCCTCACTCCTTCTCTCCCTCTTCTCCCCTTCTCTCCCTCTCCTTCTTCTTCTCTCCTTCTCCTCCTTCTTCTTCTCTTCTCTCTCCCACTCCTTCTTCTCTCCTTCTACTTCTCTCTCTCTTCTCTCTCCTCACTCCTTCTCTCCTCGATCTCTCCCTCTTCTCCCTTTCTCTCTTCCTCTGCTTCTTCTTCTCTCATTCTCCTTTTCTCCCTCTTCTCCTCTTCTCTCTCCCTCTCCTTCTTCTCTCCTTATCCTTCTCTCCCTCTTCTTCTCTTCTCTATCCCTCTCCTTCTCCTTCTCTCTCTCCTTCTCTCCCTATTCTCCCCTTGTCTCTCCTCTCCCTCTTCTCCCCTTCTCTCTCCCTCTCCTTCTTCTCTTTCTCCTCCTTCTTCTTCTCTTCTCTCTCCCACTCCTTCTTCTCTCCTTCTCCTTCTCTCTCTCTTCTCTCTCCTCACTCCATCTTCTCTCCTTCTTCTTCTCTCCCTCTTCTCCCCTTCTCTCTCCCTCTCCTCCTTCTCTCCCTCTTCTCCTCTTCTCTCTCCCTCTCCTTCTTCTTCTTCTTCTCTCCTTCTCCTTCTCTCCCTCTTCTCCTTTTCTCTCTCCCTCTCCTTCTTCATCTCTCCTCCTTCTCTCTCTTCTTCTCTCCCTCTTCTTCTCTTCTCTCTCCCTCTCCTTCCTCTTCTCTCCTTCACCTTCTCTCTCTCCTCACGGGGGCCTGCAGTGGCTGACGATGGGGGGGGTTACGATTGGGAGCCCAATGGGGAGGAGACCTGCAACGACTAGTGATCAGGTGGTGGGTGGCTACAGTCGAGATCCCTAGGGGGGAGACCTGCAACAACTGTGATCAAGTGGTGGGGTGGCTATGATCGAGAGCCCAGGAGGGGGGAAGACCCGCAGTGACTGCAAATGGAGGTGGGGATATTACCTTCAGTCGGATGCCCAGGGGCCCGCGCAACAGCACCACAGGGAGAAGGTGGCGATGTAGGGGAGTGGGGGCGCAGTCTCCCTCTGCCAGGGGGACGGGAGAAGCCTCCCCTTATATAGGGGGGAGGAGGTGGGTGGCATGGCCACCCCTCCCACTTGGGGGGCTACATGCTCCCCATCACTACCACTCCCTCTCTCTCTCTCCCCGACGTGCTGTTGGCGGGAAGAGAGAGGGGGGTTAAAAAAATTTTGAACTGTAGATAACAATTTATTTATTTTTTGAAATGAAAAAGGGGGGTTCATATGGGAGGAAGCATGGCATGTTACGGGGGGGAGTACGGGAATATTACATCCTCTTCCCCTTAGAGGAATTGAGATGCCCTCATCTCGAATGCGCTAAGGGTTCATTGATGACAAGTTATCATTGGGTTCTAGAACCTGTGGGTTAGGACCCATCACGCTTCTGCCGTGCAACTCTATTCATGTAGCATAGCCCTTAGCTTAAGCAATTTGGCTTTGTTACCAACTGTAACGTGTCCACTCATCCGCTTGTGGGACAGGTCTTAGCAGCCCATCGGCAAGAGAGTCTAGAAAGTGCCGCCTAGCACTCGCAAGGAATGTCATAGGGTTTGCGATCTAGGTCTTCCCGAGTTTGCCCCGAGTGGAAGTGTCCGGCCGTTCCCACTTAGGATTGACCTAAAGTCACAGTTCCTTTCCTATCAGCAAAGTCTCTAGGAAGTAGCTAGCGTCAAGCTCCAGATGAACCACTTTGTGTAGGAGCAACAAAGTCGAAGCGGATTTATGTTGCACTTGGTTCATGGAGAATGGGAAACAAGAGGGATGCAAAGCTCAACCTCTCTGCCATAAGGCATAGTCCCATTCCGGTATGAATCAGGTTCTAACCAACATTGTCTAAGGTCATCGTTCAACTTTTCCTAACATTTCTCATTAACATTTCCTTTGAGGAAAGTTCTCGGCTAACCGAGACCACCCTTTCGTAGGATAGATCCATTGGGGTCACATCCACCACGCTTTCCTCTGGGGTTGTTTTAGTTATCTAATTACCTACAACACATTATGTTTGAAATATAAAAGCAGCTTCATTAATTAACCCGTTAATCACAAGTCTCTTTACGTAATTTAGGGCATGGACACAAAGACAAGATAAAACAAGATCAAACAGTTCCTTAACTTATCTTCATGTTAATGTTTGTCTCCCACCCATACATGAGAATTAAGTGTCCCTTTCTGCCTCCACAGAAATAATCCTTCCGTATCCCGGAAATAAAAACTTGAAGGTTTATCCTACCAAGATTTTGCCCTGTAACTAGTATCAAAAGCCTCAGGATCCCATCCTGAGTCACACAAGGGGTTAGGCAGTGAAAGGGATTTATAGCCTATGTCCCCTCAGGAACCCTTAGTAGTGTGTCTCCTAAATGTAAACCCTACAGAGAGACCTCTCACAGTAGGAGTCGGTCCAAGCTCTCGGTGCGGAAAATAAAATTACCCCCTTGGTATAGGGCATCACTGCTAGCCGGCGGAGCCGGACTAGGGGAATCCTTCCTTAATTAATCCTTTTAAGAATAAAGCACAATCAAGGCAACCAGCCCAATGTCATCTTCTAAGAACACATCCCTTGTCCCCATGGCAATCAATCATCACAGACCTAGACATGAAATCATCAATCACACCCCACTTGGATTAACATCCAAAACCACATTAACAAATAGTTTGAATGCACAGCCACTCACTTCAAGGCATCGCAATCCCATTGCATGCACAACCGGAATTTAACTTGGATGTATCAAAACACTTGCTCAAGGAATTTACACGCAACCTTTTCTAAGGTAGAAATCCTTCTAAGATAACAATCACCTAATCAGCTTAGGTGGCTTTTCCCCCCTAGGGATTATACGGCTAGACTCCAAGCCTTCTTTGCTAGTCATTAAGTTTCATCATAACTTAGGCCCTATTTCAAAGGGTGTGTTTTAGGTCCAAATGTCTATTACACAATAGCTCTCTAACCTTTTATCCCCAGGTACGATACTATATAGAATTTTGCTTAGCACTCCATTCTTTTTGCCTAGGGTGCATTCCACCTTAAACTTAACATCAACAATATATACATATCTTAGGGTTTACGTAGCAAGGATTTTGGCTAACAGGACCATAGTGCATGCAATACTCTTCTTCTTCGTGGGGTTTTCCAACCTTGAGTTCTCTTAATTCTTCTTAGAGAAATCATAGTGTTCATCTAGTTCCCCCCCTAGGAGTAACAACTTGATCCTAGATTCGCTCGATTGAATAGAAATTATCCAATTAATTGCAAGTTGTCTTGGTTTGATCCACAAGATATGTTTCCAATTTACCAAGAGTCGAGGCTATCATAGTTTTCGGGTTTTTAATCCATTTAATGATTGTTTATTCTAATCAAGTACATCAACAAGATCCTAACTTATTAGGCCATTGGTTATCACAATCTATCATTTCATGCGACTATTTCAAGGTGTCGATGTAACAACTATGATTTTATGTGAACGATTCACTAATCTAGCCTAGGCAATATCACATATGGAATTTCATATGATCATCTACATCTATGAACAACTAGGAATGAAAGAATACATAACCAACATATAGCTTTTATGAGTATCCTTTTCCTTCAATGGATATTAAAATGAATACTATGACATATGAGCATGTAGAACCATAGAAGTTCTTTCATTCCAGCTAATAGAACAATAAGCATAGATAGAAAAAGGGTTCAAAAACACCGAAGTTCTTCAACAAGCACCATCTCCCAGTTGAAACCTTGGTCTTCCTTCGACTTGTTGATACTTTCATAATCTCCAACTCCAGATCTACCCTTGACACAAGAAGCCCATTGCTCCAAGAGTGCTTTCCTCTTCTCCTTCTAGCATCGTCTTGCCTCTCTCTCTCTCTTCTTCTTCTCTTCTTCTTCTTCTTCTTCTGCTCTTCTTCTCCTTCTCTCTCTCCCTCTTCTTCTTCTTTTCTTCTTCTTCTTCTCTCTCCCTCTTCTTCTTCTTTTCTTCTTCTTCTCCTTCTTCTTCTCTTCTTCTCTTCTTCTCTCCTTCTCCTCTCTCTCCCTCTTCTTCTTCTCTTCTTCCCCTCTCCTCTTCTCTTCTTCTCTTCTCTCTTTCTTCTTCTTCTTCTTCTTCTTCTTCTTCTTCTTCTTCTTCTTCTTCTTCTCCTTCTCTCTCTGTCTCTCCCTCTTCTTCTCTCTTCTTCCCCTTCTTCTTCTTCTTCTTCTTCTTCTCTTCTTCTCCTTCTCTCTCTCCTCTTCTTCTCCTCTCTCTCTCTCTCTCCCTTCTTCTTCTTCTTCTTCTTTGCTGAGCACCAAGGGGGGGGGGGAGGGGTTTCCAGGCTCCTACTAAAACCCAGGTGGGGGGGGGGGGGGATTTCTGAGGACGGGGGGGAGGGGGGGCTGCGCTTGTGGATGGTGAGGGAGGGCTGCAAGTTGACACGGAGGGGGGGGCGCTACTGCTGAAGTCGAGGAGGAGGAGGCCACCGTTTAGACCACCAGGTGGGAGGGTGCTCTTATAAGGTGGGGGCGAGGTGGTAAGGGGGAGAGATGGCGCCACCCTCCATCTGGGGGGGACTGCATGCCCCCTTCTCCCCCCTTACTCACACACACACTCTCTCTCCCCGCCATGCAGATGGTAGAGGGAGAGAGAGGGAGAAAAAAAATTAAAAAATTTTGAAAAAAAGGGGGGAGTTCTTATTGGGGGAGGCATGGGGGGGGGGAGCATGGGAATATTACATATTGAGGTGATCAAATGTGATGATGGTATATGGTTATCCCAAAGGCAGTATGGCTTGGATATGTTATCCAAGTATGGTATGATAGCATGCAATCCTCTTTCAGTACCATCAGAGCAAAATGTGAACTTGAGTGCTGATGTTGGGGATGAGATAGAAGACCCTACTATGTTTAGAAGGATAGTAGGGAGTTTGATTAACATGACTATCACAAGGCCAGACTTGAGCTATGTTGTTGGCCTTGTCAGTCAGTTTATACAAATGCCTAGAAAGCCTCATTTGGATGCAGTTAGATGTATATTGAGGTATGTGAAGTCCACTTTACATTATGGGCTTTTTTATGAGGCAGGTAAGGATATACATGTCTTTGGATACACACATGCAGATTTGGGCTGGTAGCATGTCAGACAGAAGATCTACAAGTGGATTCATGTTTTCCCTTGGCAGTGCAGCAATTACATGGAGCAGGAAAAAGCCCTACAGTTGCTTTATCGAGGATAGAGGATGAGTATAGAGGTGCTGCTATGGAGGAATGTGAGGTGGTATGGCTGGAAAAGTTATTAGGTGATTTGGGCATGCAGGGATATGGTCCAGTTGTCATTCATTGTGACAACATGAGTAGCATACAGCTAGCTAGGAATCCAGTGTTCCATACTAGGACAAAACACATTGAGGTGCACTACCACTTTGTGAGAGAGAAGATACTTGCAGGAAAGATTGACTTGGTATATGTTAGCACACAGGATCAAATAGCTGACATTTTCATGAAGGCATTGGGTGCAGAGAAGCTTCGAAAGTTCCAAAGCTTACTTGGAGTTGTAGAGATAGAGTTGAGCTTGGGGAGGAGTGTTGAGATGGCAAGCTCAACACGTGCGGACATTGATGATGGACTGCCTGGCTAGATGGGTCAGCACGTCTACACTTAGCATGTTGGTGGTCATTATGATACTCACATGGCCACTGACTTATCACTTATTATATTTAGTTTGTTACACCTACCTACAGCTGGAAAAGACATAGCAACAGTCAATTAGTGTAGTCGGTTATGCACTATTTGACTTAGTAGGCCACTTTCCTTTATGTTGTATCTTATCTATACTTTGTGTACATTGTATAGTGTGTGGAAGAAGAAGAAGAAACCAGCAAGAAAACGTTTTGGCCTCCATCTCTCTTCTTGTGTTCTTGAGTGAGCTTCCTCTTGTGTATACAGTGTGTGTTTGGCGTAGCAGCTCAAGCAAGTCTCCCCACCATGCGATTCTTGACAAAGAAGGCCTAAAGACATTGAGACATCCATGAAAAAGTTGAAGACTGCAAGGATCAAGAACAAAAAGAGTTTGACAAGCAACACAAACTTCGACCATGAGCTATACAAGAAGGAGATTGGATGCTGGTTTATGAGAGCAGCTTGGAAAATCAACATAGAGCTAGTCAGAAGATGGCAAAGTGATGGTTTGGTCCATATGTGGTAAGGTTTGCTTTTTATATGCAACCTATGCATTAAATGAGATGGATGGGACAGCTCTAAGGATTCCAGTGTTCTGGAAAACGTATCAAGCTCTTTGAACGTAGGGAGTCTTCAGCATATGAGTTGAAGGAGTTGGATACTGAGCATGAACATGAAAATATGGAAGAAGAAGAGGTAGAAGATAAAGACATTGACATGGTAGATGATACTTCTTCTGACACTGTAGATCCATATGACTTTGGCACATTCCAAAGGATGTGTAGGTTGGGAGGGGGTGGATGTCGTGACGCTTCATACACACCATGCAAAAAACTCTAGAGTGCGGCTTTCTTATTGATCTAGAGGGCCAATGCTATATTGGACATTAGTGTTAGTATCCATGGTTCAAAAAGTTTAGATTTTTGGACAAGTTTAGTCAATTTTTGATATTTTAGTTATTATATCTTGTAAAAATTCCATAAAAATAAAGACAACTTCTAGATTAGGATGACATGTAAAAGAAAGTAGGTAGCTTTTAGCCATTTTTTAGAGGATTTTATGTAAAAAGAGGGATTGTCGAAATCGCGTGATGTGCCATCGCTGTTTTCAAGCAGTGAAAAACACTTCAAAGTGGAAGATGGAGTGAAAAACACTTCAATCATTGCTATGAGTCTAGTGCATCAAATGTTCTTGGTGAAGTCAAGGACATGATGAAGCATTATACTGATATGATAGTAGAATAGTATAGACAAATACGTGTAGATTTTAATTTCCTAAAGAAGCAGCAGAACTTGATAGGAAGTTGATGCCCTGAAGAGGGTGGTCCATCAAGATTCAGTTGTAAGTGGTGTGGTGGTCAGCACTTTTTGAGAAAGCGTCCTAATGTCAAATGCGACATATGTGGGAAGTCTAGTCATCTAGCCACTACTTGTTGCTAGAGTAAGATCAACTCTCTTCAATAAGGGAGGAAGTAGCCAAGTCCAACAAATCATCGAGCACAAGGGAATAACCTTCAATGTGATGAGGGACCAAAACAAATACTGCAAAGAGTAAAAGCTACCATAAAGGAGCTGCCTAGTGGTAGTGGTGTCAGCCCTATCAAAAAGCTGTGCATGTTAACACCACTGAGGCTCCCAACTTGCGAGCCATTACAAGAGGGAAAAAGGTTAAATAAGGTGACATGGATAATGTAAAAACTGTTGAGATAAACCCAAAATAGGATGATAAGGAGATGCAAGTCCTTAATCTTTATGTGGAAACCAGTTCTCTAAAATCTATAGATGGCAAAGCTGATACCAATAAGGTGCTATCAAGGAAGAAGGCAAGAGCTAAGAAAGAGGCACCAAGGCCTATTTAATGACCAAGAGAAAGAATGGTTTGGCGGGAGAAGAGAACCATTGCTAATTATCATGAATTTAATTTAGCGATTTCGCCTTGTGAGGTAGCGCCTGATGTGAATCTCTTACAGCTAATCAAGTTATCTCGAAGTGTGCGTAAAGAGTTTAAGAAGATTATTCACACTCGGTATATTGTTGAGACCTTGGAAATAACTCAAGTGGGAGATGATTGGTTTGAACATACTGAAAAGCATTTCCCAAGGGTAGCAGCATACATTGATGCCATATTAGTGGAATATGCCATTGTGGATACATGATCCTTCATCATCAATAAACTCTTTAACTTTTGAACTGCCTTTGTATGTTGTTTTCCTGACCAAAACTTTTGGCCTTTTCTCAAGAGTTAATACAAACTTTCAACAACATGAGCACAATGTGAAATCCATATCAAGTAAAAGACACATGCACCCAAAAATCTTCTCACCTTGGATACATTCGAAAAAATATCATGCATCCTCCTTATGGCATCAATCTTTACTGATGAGGGCTTTCTCCCATATGGTCCACACATGTGCCCAACAACTAATACTTCCTTCACTCCAAAAATTGACATTTCTCCTGATAGAGTCAAATAGACTTCTTCAAGTGAGCTCAAAATCCTATCACAATCAGCAATATGATCAACCACAAATCTTCTACATCCTTGCTCATTCAACTCTTCATTTTTCTCATGGATATCACATCCTTTTATCGGAACATCATCAAGAAAGGGTAAGGTTAATTGAGGAATGCACTCCCTCAAAACTTTATGCATAGCATTTATCATATGCACCACTGAATCAGTTGCTCCCAGTGGAATCATATGCATCCTAATGAATCCAAGCAATGTCTTCATGGTAGTGATATCGCAGCTTTCCAATGCAAGTTGGAATTGATCATATATCCTAAATATAAATCTCCCGCACAGTGAATTGCCTTGCATTCAAATGCTTCTGCAAATTGATCCACTATCGGGCTTGATCTAACATTCCTTATGGTGACTTTATTAACTGGTTGTAAATCTTGTATAAACCTCAAAGAACCATTCTTCTTTGGAACAGTAAACCATCGATTCGAATATGGAGCTGAAGAGGGCTCCAAAATCTGCATCCTGATCTTCTCGTTCAAAAGCTCTAGTAGCTTAGGCAAATATTCCCAAGGTACTGGAATAGATTTTAAATTCCATGGCACATGAGGTACTATAAAGATCACCCTAGGTGACACGGATCAACATATCCAATTTCATCTGTCTAAAATGCAACAGCTTTCCCATGCCTTGCCAACATATGCAAGAAACAAGCACTTTTTGCAGGTAAAAGAAAGGTTGCATCACCAATTTTCAGCTTTTGTAACATTTCAACTGTAAATTTATATCCTACTCCATGTGGATCCCATAAACTGGGATGTTGAGTCACTTCTTCAGCCAACCCATCACTTTCAAGTGGTAAAGGCAAAGCCACAGGCTTAACCTTCTTTGCAACAGTTTTGTACTTTGTATCCACCCTAACTTCAACCCTGTTTTGTAGCCCATAACATTCACGCTTGGCAAAATCTTGAAATGACTTCATACATCAACACAATATTAGTGAGTTTGGGAATCTCCCAATTCCCATTTTTTGAATACTAAAAAGGTGGCACTTGAATAACATGCCCATAAGTTTCTTAAAACCATATGATGTGACCAATCATTGGAAAACCCTTGAAAAATGGAATCTATTGAGCTATAGAGCGCTTGATTTGGAGTTATAATGTTCAAGTTATAAAAAATCCAAAGATTTGACCACGTGTCCCAAACTTATGGGAAATTCCCATATTCCCCAATATGGTGTTCATCTCTAAAGTATCAACATAAATAACCTCTTTTTTGCCTTGTTTTCAACATTAATTGTTGTAGAAATTTCAGCCACTATATCAACATCAACCAACCCTGAAAACAACCCTGAAATACCTTCATTTGTAGCCATCAAACTATATGTCTTCAACTCTTTTTCAGGCCATCCTACGTATTTATTTTAAGCCTTACATGTCACAAATCGCGTGGTGGGGGGACTTGCTCAAGATGTTGCGCGCCGAACACACACAGAATGCACAAGGAGAAGCTCACTCAAGAGACAAGAAGAGAGATGGAGGCCAAAACTTTTTCTTGCTGGTTTCTTCTTCTTCTTCCACACACTTTACAATGTACAAAAAGTATAGATAAGAGACAACATAAAGGAAAGTGTCCTACTAAGTCAAACAATGCATAACCGACTACACTAGTTAACTGGCGCTATAACTATGCCAGATGTAAATAGGTGTAACAACCTGTATATAATAAGTAATGAGTCAGTGGCCATGTGAGAGTCATAATGACCACCGACCTGCTAAGTGTAGACATGTGGACCCATCTAACCAGGTGGTCCATCATTAATGTCCGCATGTGTTGAGCTTGTCATCTCAACACTCCCCCTCAAGCTCAACTGCATCTCTGCAACTCCAAGTAAGCTTCGAAACTTTTGAAGCTTCTTTGTAATCAATGCCTTCGTGAAGATGTTAACTATCTGATCTTGTGTGCTGACATACAACAAGTCAATCTGGCCTGTTAGTACCTTCTCTCTCACAAAGTGGTAGTGTACCTCAATATGTTTTGTCCTGGAATGGAATACAAGGTTCCTAGCCAACTGTATACTACTCATGTTGCCACAATAAATGACAACTGGACCTTCCACCTGCACATCTAAATCAGCCAATAACTTTTGCAGCCATACTACCTCACATGCTGCAATAGCAGCACCTCTATACTTAGCCTCTGTACTCGACAAAGCAACTGTAGATTGCTTTTTGCTGCTCCAAGTAACTGCTGCACTACCAAGAGAGAACATGTATCTGCTGGTAGATCTTCTATCAGACATACTACCAGCCCAATCTACATTTGTGTATCCAAACACATGTACACTGTACCTGCCTCATAGAAAAGTCCATAATGTAATGTGGACTTCATATATCTCAATATGTGTCTGACTACATCCAAATGTGGCTTTCTAGGTACTTGCATAAACTGACTCACAAGACCAACAACGTAGCTCAAGTCTGGCCTTGTAATGGTCATGTAGATCAAACTCCCCACTATCCTCTTGAACATAGTAGGGTCTTCTATCTCATCCTCAACATCAACACTCAACTTTACATTCTGCTCCAATGGGACTGAAAGTGGTTTGCATGCTGTCATACCATACTTGGACAACATATCCAAACCATACTATCTTTGGGACAGCCATATACCATCATCACATCTGATCACCTCAATGCCAAGGAAGTACCTTAGCTCACCTAAATCCTTCAACTCAAACTTCTTCTTCAAAAACTCCTTGACTTCAGTAATCCCACTATCACTATCACTTGTAATAATCAAGTCATCCACATAGATGACTATGATGACCAAATCTGCATCTCCCTTTCTCACATAAAGTGAGTGATCAGCATCAAAAACATAAAAGCCAATATTGACAAGATACTCTCTGATCTTGCCAGACCATGCTCTAGGTGCTTGCTTGAGCCCATAGAGCGCCTTCTTCAACCTGCACACATACGTGGGATGCTCTAAATCTTCATAACCTGTTGGCTGATCCATATACACTTCTTCTTGCAAATCACCATGCAAGAAGGCATTCTTCACATCCATTTTCTGCAACCTCCAACCTTTGGCTATTGCCAAAGCAATCACACATCTAACAGTTGCCATCCTACCAACTGGACTGAAGGTTTCTTCATAATCTATGCCATATGTCTGGGCATAGCCTTTTGCAACCAACCTAGCTTTGTACCTACTAATAGAACCATCTGCATTGTGCTTAATCTTATAAACCCACTTACATCCAATAGCTTTCTTGCCCTTTGGCAATTATACTAGATCCCAAGTCTTATTGGCCTCTAATGCAGCCATCTTCTCATCCATTGCTACATCCCAATGAGCATGACCAACAGCCTCCTCAAAAAATATGGGCTCAACATCCTCAATCACTTTCACCATATAAACATAATGGCGAGCCGCATAACCTTCAAAACCAAATCTGTTAACAGGGTATCTCACCCTGTTAGACCTGCGTACCACTGGATTACTCAATAGAGTCTTTGCATTGACGCGTGCTCTCTGCACACCTAGAGTCCTCACTGAAGGAATGCCAAGCTCATCATCCAAGCTCTGTGAGCCACCGGAGTCTCCATCAAGAACTGCATCAATGCCATCTGACACTTTATTCTTTCCTTTGTCTTTACCTGTAGTGCTACTAGATGCACCTGAAGATATAGAGATACTCCTTAGTCTCCCAAACCAAGGACCAAATGATGTCTCTAGTCCACTAAGAGTCCGTGATTCTTGCTTTTCAGCCTGCCCATGAGTGTCATGAAAATCATCATCATCCAATGCATCACCACTAGATGCATACCAACTGCTCATTTCATCAAAGATGACATCCATACTCACTCTAAACTTACATGTGACAGGGTTATAACAACGATACCCTTTTTGCTCTAAAGAGTATCCAAGAAAGATGCACTTTTCAGCCTTTGGATCCAGTTTCTTCTGCAACTCATCAGGCACATGAACATATGCAATACAACCAAACACTTTCAAGTGTGAGACATCAGGCTTCTTACCTGTAAAACATTCTTCGGGGGTCATACCATGAACTGCAGCTGTGGGAGTTTTGTTCATAATATAAACAGCAGTATGAATAGCCTCAGACCAAAAATGCTTAGGCATATTCTTTTCAGCCATCAAGGCACGTGCAACTTCTGCAATATGCTTGTTTTTCCTTTCTGCAACCCCATTTTGTTGTGGGATATACCCGCATGTGAACTGTCTCTTTATCCCATGAGACCTCAGAAAATCACTGAACTCATTCGAGAGGTACTCTCCCCCTCCATCTAACCTCAAGCACTTTACTTTCAAGCATGTTTCTCTTTCAACTACAGCCTTGAAAGTTGTAAAGTGCTCAAATGCTTCACTCTTTTCCTTCATAAAATATACCCACAGCTTTCTAGAACAATCATCAATGAATGTGACAAAGTATGAACTACCTCCAAGAGATACATTTTGTGTAGGCCCCCAAATATCTGTATGCACAACATCAAGGATATTTATGCTTACATCTTTGTCATGTGAAAAGGGTTGTCTTGCTTGCTTACCAAACTAACATGCTTCGCATACCTTATGAAATTTTGCAATTCTAAATGTAGGCAAACCTGTAACCAACCCTTTGGACTACATTAATTTTAGCCTTTGTACATTTGCATGTCCAATGCGTTTGTGCCAAATTTCAATATCTGCAACAACACCTTTTCCTTTAGCATACATAGCAGCATTCATAGTAGAAATTCGAGCATCAAGAGTAAACATACATCCAACTCTACTTCCCTTTGCAACCAACCTGCACTTGTCATTGAAGTCTTCTACAAAGCAACCCTTTGCATTAAACCTGACTTGTAGCCCTTGCTCTACCATCTGACCGACTGACACCAAGTTCTTTGTAATAGATGACACATGTAATACATCTAAAAGACTCTTTGTCTTACCATCATGAAAGGACAAGGAAACTTTTTCAATGTGTGAAATTGGGTGGCATGAATCATTACCCGTCTGCACATAACCTGTATTTTGCAAATCCTGCATCTCTCCAAACCATTCTGCATGGCTAGTCATATGATTGGATGTACCTGAATCAACATACCAAACATCATCATGTGTTCCCTTTCCTGTAATAGCATTCAACATATGCTGCATAACAAACAGACGTTCATTTTTGTCTTCATTCTATCGTGAAGACGATGCACAGTTTCCTTGTTGCAACTTACCACTGCGAATATTATCTTTCTTAGCATAACATTGGGATGCAATATGACCTATTTTGCCACAGTAGTGACACACAATACCAGAGTTGTTAGAACCTTTGTTCTGCCATCCTCCTCTTCCTCTAAATCTCCCCCTGCCTCTAAAGTTACCACGACCTCCTGAAACCTGCATATCGCCAAATTGCTGATTCAATCTGTTTTGTTGGTTATCACTACCACGTCCTATACCACGGTCTCTTGAAGAGGACTTGCCACGTCCCCTTCCTTGAACTGGAGTAGAAAGCTTGGAATTGTTTACCACTTTTTTCAAATGTCTCACTCTACATGTTGATCTCTTCAGTGATCATAAGGGAGACCAACTCATCAAAATCTGGAAATGGCTTTTTGACATATACGGAAGTTACAAAAGACTTCCAAGACTTTTCATTGTTAAGTCCACCCAAGGTAGATGACACCACATCATTATCATCGGGCATTTGGTGCTGTCCACCCAAGGTAGACAACACCAAATCATTATCATCGGGCATTGCATCAATCGCTGCCAAGGCATCTGCAATGCTCGTTACCTTCAGTGCGTACTCATTGATAAACATCTTCCCTTTCTTCAATGTATTCAACTCTTGCTTGAGTTGAATCTTTCGTGCCTTTGTATTTGCAAAAAATATACTTTCAAGTATGGTCCAAGCTGTATATGAATTCTCTGCATTTCTAATATGTCCCAGCATATTATTGTCAATTACTGCAGACAGCCAATACATAACCTTTTTGTCTTTTGCATTCCATTCCTTCCGTGCCTTTGTCTCTTCTGCAGTTGGAGGATCACTCACCTTCGGCTCCTTTTCTTCACCTGAAACAAACTCGTAGAGGCCTTTTCCAATAAGGAAGTTCGTTACACTGAATTTCCATGAAGGGTAGTTGTTCTTGTCGAGCTTCTCAATGATGGGATTCCCATTGTTCTCTGCCATTATCACAAAACTAATACCAAATAGCAAGAAAACCTTTTGCAACCCTCAACCTGTAGTGCACAGCAATACACCAGACAACCTTTTTCACTATTTGCTCAACAATACATACAATTTGCAACCAGTTTGTAGATAAACCTTGTGTTTATTCACTGTAAACACCTTTGAACTTACAGATCTGAAATCTGTAACCTGTGCACCTGTATACGGTAGACACAACTGAAATTGTAAGATACCTCAAACTGTTGTCCGCAACCTTGCGAGTCTAAAACGGGGCCTGAAATAACCTCGGATGACCAAAATAGCAGCATAATACACAGTGCTCTTCACGCACACCAAATCTCATTGCAATCTAAGATTTTTTCTATGCCCTGCTTCCGGTACCTCCATAGGCACTATCCAAGAGAAGAAGTAGAGAATGGAAGAGCTTCTTACCCGTTGCTTGTTTGCTCGAATCCTTGGCTCCTCTCCTTCGCTTTAGCCTTCAAAACCAGCCTCAATCAGTGGTGCAGCTCTGATACCATGTCACGAATTGCGTGGTGGGGAGACTTGCTCAAGATGCTGCGCTGAACACACACAAAATGCACAAGGAGAAGCTCACTCAAGAGACAATAAGAGAGATGGAGGCCAAAACTTTTTCTTGCTGGTTTCTTCTTATTCTTCCACACACTTTACAATGTACACAAAGTATAGATAAGATACAACATAAAGGAAAGTGGCCTACTAAGTCAAACAATGCATAATCGACTACACTAGTTAACTGGTGCTATAACTATGCCAGCTGTAAATAGGTGTAATAACCTGAATATAATAAGTAATGAGTCAGTGGCCATGTGAGAGTCATAATGACCACCGATGTGCTAAGTGTAGACGTGTGGACCCATCTAACTAGGCGGTCCATCATTAATGTCCGCATGTGTTGAGCTTTTCATCTCAACATTACACATGGCTGAAATATTCTTAAAATTGCCAAGATTACATGTTGCCCATTATTGCAATCCAGACACAAACATAGTTTCCTCCTTTCTTGGAGACATATTTATCTTCCTAGATGCACTACCATAGCCTCCACCTACAACAACGCTCTCTAAAAACCTTTAAAATCTCATGCATTAGGTGGCATAGGATTATCCCATAGCCTATCCCAATTGCGAGGATGATTCACACAAACAGTGAGAAATTGCACTACCTTTATATTGTCTTTACTCCAAATCCGAGCATATGAGGAACCATCATCCAAGTCTTTTCTTTCCAGTCTTGATTCCTAAATATAGGGTTGTCCCAAAATCACTGGATAACTACATGAATCCTACACAAAAAATAATATTCATCCCTAACATATCCAATAGTTAAGGAAACATTCGGACAAGCCACATAAATATCCCGTGATGAATTGTTTGCTGCCCGAATGTGTCATCCTGGATCTACCTCAATCGGCCAACCTCCATTCTCATACAAGCTACGTGCCATAACGTTGATTTCAGAACCATGATCCAAGAGAGCTATGCAAGGTGTCTCCCTTTCTGCCACTTTAACAAAGGTCTTTGTTGTAGCATGAGCCTAATACATTCATGAATAATGGCTGCTTGGAATAAAATGAGCATCTTCTTCTTTATGTGCTTATTAATGGACATCCCCATTATACATAGCCTTCTCTTTATGCTTACTGCTACCCATAAGACCAATTTTAGCCACAAGCTTGTTGTCTACACTCCCATTTAACCCATTTTCAACATCAACTTTCTCCACATGCATCATCATATTCCCTCTAAAGTTGTTTCTCCATGTCTTGATGAATTAGTATCAATGCTTGCAAAACTATACCATCAAACTGTCTTTTTTTCCAGCATATCAATGATTGCATCATGAAATTCATGCTTTACAATTCCAAGAACTTCACCAAGTGTGAATTCCACTCTACTATGAAGTATGCGATCTTCCAAGACCTTTTTAAGGTTTATGGTAGTCTCAAGATCTTATTGTAACCTGTAACAGGGCTGCTTTCCCCTTTTCTTTCCTGTGTGTTTCTTCTCTTGAGATGCATCCTCCATAACATGCTAAAGTATGGTTTTTTTGTGCCTCTTTTTGTTGCTCCATTTTACTTTGTTTTATATGTTTAGATGGGCCTGAAGGGGAAGGACTAGTAGTGTCCTCATCTCTTCTTCTCTTTTCTTTCACAAGAGCTTCTCTATTTTGAGCCTCAACTAAGTAAGCATAGGTTGAAAATGAATCCACTGGTGCACTTCATCCTATTCTCCCTCGTATACTCTGACTTGCATCAGCCAATTCAAAATTTGTTGTTTTTCCCTTTTCCATGCAATCTAATGCTTGTATTCAAATGCAAGATTTTGCTTCAGCCATGCCTGCTTTATTACGAGCTTCATCAATCCTTTCAATTCTTAGGCCATATGTGGATGCATCTGTGGCAACAAATATTGTAGTTGCAGCCATCTCTTCCAACCTCTTCTGAATGCCACCATTTCCAAAATTTGGCTCTATTGGAAGACCAATTTCTATTGCATGTATTTTACCATCTTTCCAAAATATTAACCTTTTTGCTTCTACTTCACGGTAGGCTATACAATCTCGCTTTTCATGCTGTAAACTATCACACCAAATGCATCTCTTCTTGTATCCTTCTATGTACGATCTTTGGGCTTTTGCTCGAGCCTTCTCTTCTACCTTAGCATCCAACTTTTTGACCTTTGCATAGATCTCTATCAAATTCAGCCTCAAATCATGCGTACCTTTGATTAATTCATCCACAGGATGACCTTTAAGAGCCCAATCAACAGGTATAGCCAATTGTTCCATCATAGCTACATGTGCCTTGGCGGCAATTTCAACCCCCTCCTAAGCATTGGCAGGTGTGGTGCCTCTACCCCATCTTGATTTCATCCGCTCTCTCTTTACCAACATATGCATTGTCCTAGTTACATTAGCCCAATTTGATTTTAGCCCCGCTTCAGAAGAGGCATCTTCTAAATGACCAATCAGCTTCTCATGCAAGACAATATCTAGAGCCTTCACAAAAAAATCAACTTTTTGACCCTCCAATGATTGGTGCTCATCGAAATCTAATTGCACATACCGAATTTCAAATTCACGGAGCAAAGCTGTAGCCCTTTATTGGCTTTTCAATCCAATCTGTAAATTTCTTTTTAGTTGCCAATCCTACATCTTCCAAGAAAAACTCTTCTCTCAAAGCTTTCTTAAAAGCTGCCCAATTAGCATCTCTTCTATGTAACTCATCAATCCGATCGTACAGTGCATGCATGGCCAAATGGGAGAAATAAAGACTCCATGCATATTGTAATATCCCATGAAACAACATCTTTTCTTCATATAGTTGGATGAAGGCCAAAACATTTTGACCCTTAAACTGCTTTAATTCTTGTCCCATCGCCTGCAATGCATTCACAGCTAAGGGATCAATTCTTTTTTCTTCCTGTCGAGTTTGCATCTGCTATTGTAACAACAACTGCTATTGTTGTTATTGCTGCAAGCAAAGCAATCATTTGTTATAAAGCACCACCAGTAGAATCCCCCATCTTTGCACACCTACTACTGACTTTCACATCTGGTTCACGATTGTCGAAGCATTTGGGGTCGAAATTTTACTGCAAGGATAAGAGACAACAAGGTGAAGGGAGATTCAAGGAGAGGAGTGGACGAAAAAGAAGGGGTTGAAAGTCTACCACATGGGTAAGAGACAATATGGTGAAGGGAGATTCAAGAAGAGGAGTAGACAGAAGAGAAGGGGTTGAAAGAAATAGTAGATGTAGAAGAATACTCATAGAGATAAAGTCTATCAATTTATTTCTACATTATGAGAATATAAATCTCTAATAGACAAAAACATGCATAAAATAATACCTTTCTCTATGCTACTCAGACTGCTAATCTCATACTTTCATTGGATCCAAAAGGGGAGTAAAATACTAGGACTTTTGGCCAAAATTTTGCCAAATCACTCCATCTCCCAATTCGGAGTAATGTTCACTGCTTCAGAACAACGATCACGAGTCGCACGATCTTGCCAATCCTTCTTTTACATAAAATCCTCCCAAAATGGTTGAAAGCTACTTGCTTTCTTTTACATGTCATTCTATTCTAGAAGCTGCTTATAGTTCTTGGATTTTTACAAGAGACAATATCTAGAATATAAAAAATTGGCTAAACTTGTAAAAAAATATAGTACTTTTGGACTATCCACACTACGGACACTGACACTAATGTCTAAATGGCATTGGCTCTCTAAATCAATAAGAAAGTCGCATTCTAGAGTTTTTCACACTGTGTGCACGTAGCAACACGATAAGGTAATACAAATATAAAGGAGGCACTCCTCCGGTTGAATGTCATGGCCCCACTGCAGCTATCCTACACCTCTGGGATTGGCCCCAAGGTGCGCTATTCTAACATAAAGCACATATGAACACATCCTACTTTTATATATTTCAAACTTTCAAGGATATAAATGTCCTCACTTGGAAATTTCCCAAAGATGCGTCTGCTCTACGGTTTCTGCATAACCCAGCGTAGGTCATGTGTTTGGCAATGAATTGCTATGCATCTAGGAGTTACCATGTGATATGCATAATGCAATTGTGGATGACACACCTTGTGTTCAAACATTTATGATTTAAAAAAATAGCAAAGTGAGGTGCAAAAATAATATTTTAATGATTTCCAAGCTACTTGTAATTGTTTCATTGTTAGAGACTAGCATCGAGTTTCCTCGTGCTACTAGTCTCTCTTAAATTTAAATGATGATCAGCTTGTATGGTATGAATAATCAAATAAAGTAGAATTTAAAACATTTTTAGCAACCACTCACTTTTACAACCCCCCCTTTTCCTCCTACCATTTAGGTTTTGCATTCATTGGGTAGGCGTAACGTTCATTTTTATGTATTTTTTAATGTAGAAATCAATTAAAACATACTCTAACATGGAAACAATGCTTGATTTAGGCCTAACCCTCATGCCCCAGTCTTGTTACATGTTCCAAAACATAAAATGTATTTTTTCCTAGTTCTTTAGGCACAAGAGCTAAAATTTCCCTTATTTTCTCTATTTTTCCTCATTCGTTTGTTCATAACAATATGGTATTTTTTTATTTATGTGTGTTGACTGATTATATTACTGAACACTAGTTTTTATCAGTTCTTTATCCCATATGAATTCCATTCCCCAACCCAAAACGGAAGAAATTCTAATTTCCCTTCATTTATGACGCATTTCTAGTTTCAAATTATCAATAACGACTATATATGACTACAGATTCTACATTTTATAAAGTACAACCCTCAAATATACTTCAAACATAGTTTATACAAAATTTCTTTCCATGCACACATAATTAAAGCCATCAAACATCAAAACAATGATATTTTCTTTGTAAAAATTGAGCATACCACTTATTTGCATGTTGCGTGTTTTTTATGAAATGGTTTCTGTTAGCCAATGGATCCATCCTCAATTCCCAACAGCACTGGACATTACCTCTCATCCTCCTTTTGATCTTGGAGCAATTCGGTCCACACCAGAGACTAGCTTCTTTCATCCCCCTTCCTTTCTGATTTTCTATGTATGATTAACCTCTTAGAGGAGAGAGGAGGAGAGAGAAATACTGAATTTTGTTCTCTTCAACTGGGAACTCATTGCATGAGCAAAGACTAGCGATTGGAGGCCAAAATCAAAGAAATCCATTGCTAAGATCATTGGGGGGGGGGATGCTCACAGCCTAACACATGGCCTCTCTCAAGAAATTGTCTTGGATTTGCCTATTTTAGCCTTTGTAATGCCCACCTTTCCAATCTCCAATGTCCATGGCCTCTGTTTTGAGTGCTGAAAATTTCTACCAACTCATCTTGAGGTCCCAAACTACTGGTCACTTGCTCTAGCTCAATTTGGTATTTGGAAAAATTATGAAAAATCTGCAACTACTCTTCGAAACTGCTTTCAAATCCCATCTTCCGTGGCTTGTAAAAATTACCAAATCTTTCTCTCTTGCTTCTGACAAGGTTCAATTCATGCCTTGAATTTGCAATTCTTCACTTCTTTCCCACATTTTGACAACTTTAAATTCCACTCTCATTGTATCCCAAGAATCCCACTTTTATTTGATGGAAAAAACACTTCTCAAGTTTTACATATAGGCCTCTTTCTTTGAGCTTTTCCAAAATTAATTTTACATAGTGCTTATGCTCCTTTGGATCTTTTGATAATATCAAGATATCATTCAAGTATATAACTAAAAAATCATCTAGATGCTCTCAGAAGATATCATTCATCATATGTTGAAATACTACAGGAGCATTAGTGAGACTGAATGTCAAAATAACATACTCGAAGTGACCATACCTTGTGCAGAAGGTGTCTTCGATTCATCTGCCTCTCTAATCCATACAAGATTGTAAGCCCCTCCTAAATCAATCTTTGTGAAAATCTTGGCTTTTCCAAGGTGTTCCAAGAGCTCTGGTATCAATAGAAAATAGTATGGATTTTTAACTATTATCTTGTTGAGTCATCAATAATCCATACACATTTGAAGTGACCTATCTTTTTTCTTCACAAACATAATTGGGACTCCAGTAGGAGATTTCAGGTTCCTAATAAAAACCCTTGGCTAACTCCTATCAATGTTCTTGAGTTCAGCTAGTTGATTAGGGGATAGCTTGTAGATGGGTCCAAAAGGTGGTTGAGTCCCCTCTCATGGAGTTCTATAGCACAATTGTATGGTTTATGTTTGGGTAAGAGATCTGTATTTTTTATTCAAAGACATCTTGAAATTCTTGATACTATCTTGGTAGCTTGATTAACTCATCCTTACTAGATTCGTGAGCTGGTATATCATATATCATGTAGGTCATTTCCTCCCTTGCTATGTGCATAAATGATTTGGCTCCTAGGTGTATCGACTTTCCTTGATTTTCATGACATGTAATCTTTTGCTTAAGCCAACCAATTTCTAGGTTGTGTTTCTTTAGCCAAGGCATCCTAATGTTTGTGGGGCTGGATATGCCATTAATGCATATACAAGATTTGGGATCACCAAGAGTTACCATGAGTGGTCAAGTTTTCTTGGTAATATCTCTAGATGCCAAATATCTTTCATCCACAACTTTAGCTATTGCAGGATTGGTCTTTTTTAGTACTAAAATATGGTACCTATTCACAAAGCCATCATCAATGAAACATGTGGAGGCCCTAGAGTTGACAAGGGATTTGATGAGTGAAAGGGTATTTTTGAGTAGGATCATCATCTGGACTGTGACAAGGAAAGCTTAGATGGGCATGGCTGAGATCAAGAGGCCCTTTCTTATATCAAGGTCTTGTTGTATGATCTCATTTACAATCATTCATCCTTGTTTTGCTGCTCGAGAATGGATGCAACAACTCTTAGGGTTCTTGCCCTCTTATTTGGAAAAATTAGGAAAATGTGTCCAAGGTTTCCACAATATAGGCATAGATGATTCTCTTTGTGCATTTGCTTTTCTTGTGGGATCAAGGACTGGAATTTGCTATTATCTATTTGCATTGATTCAAGATTGGTTTCTTCTCTAATTGGGTCTCTGATTGGGACTAGGTTCCATTCGCAAGACCTTGACTCTTCTGACTTTTATTGCTTCTTCTCGAACAATATATGATCACACTAGATGGCTTAATCGTTGAGTGTTTTTACCTCACACATAATGAGCATGAGGTCCTTGATGTCATCTCAAAGACCCCATCTGAATTTGTTGATAAAATACTCCTCATGTCAAATGAGGTCACATATTAATTGCCTCAATTTAGATTCATAAGCAGAGGTAGGACAGTTACCTTGTTGTACCTTTTGAAGTTTTGTTTCTGATACTAGATCAGTGTCTAGATCTCCAAATGTGATAGTGAGCTCAAGAAAAGCCTCATAATTATGAAGGATTGGCATATTATTTTCCAAGATTGGGATAAACCATGATAAAGCTTGACCACAAAGCAAAGTCCCAATGAATCTCACCTTAGAAGCATTATCTGGATACCTATTTAGTTGCATATGGATATAGAGCTTTACTTGTTAGAGGAATCCCCTGAAATTTGAACAACCACCATTGAATTTCTCTAGCATGTTGATCTTGGGTTCTCTTGTTGGGGGTTGATAAACATGTTAAAAAATCTGACCACTTCCTTTCTTATTCTGCAAGTCTCGGATTTGGTCTTGCATCTCTTGAAGTGTAGGACGTAGATGCATAGGGTATTCTATTTGAAGTTGTGCTAGTCATTCATTCAAGTCTTGAATTTGTTGTTGGAGGTTTTGAAGGGAGGCCATGATTCTTTCAAGGGTCGCCTCCATGGTGCTCTGTAGGGCTAGAAAGTAGTCCTGCCAAACTATAATGGGAGTACTAGACTATGATTGAGAGACTAGACTAGATTAAATATTTGTTACAATAATTCTAATTACAAAATAATCCCACGTAGGGGCACAAGGTACAATGATAATTTAACAAGATACAAAAAATCCCACAACCCATGACCATAGGTATAGACAATACGACTTGATAGGATATGAAGGATCCCACAATACGTGACCATAGGTATGAATACAAGATATCAAAATTATAAGATCTTCCTCAACGGGAATGAACAAGATACAAGATAGTATTAGACAAGAGCTCATACTATGAGATTACAAGGTGACAAGACAATAGGAGTATAATGAAAGATAAGACAAGACTAGAAATCATAACTAGACAAGAACTAGAATTGGAGATCGAAGTTACTTGGAGGTGTCGACTTCTTGAGCTTCCAAGACTAGCATTAGCAAGATTGAGTAGCTCTATGGTGAGACCCTCCATTTATAGGTGTTCGAGGGTGGCTAAAGATCTTCTAGAATGTTTCGTGATGATATCAACAATGATGCAAGCAATGACATGACATATCTTTTAGATGGTTCTATGATGACGTGGCAAGGGTGGGTTCATATGGTTGACTCGAGGATGTCTTACTAAGGGTGTGTTTGCATGGGGTGTGGATTCTTATGCCATGAGCAAGAATTAATCTGAAACTTTATCATGGCATGTCTATGACACTTTATAGGCTAAAGCAAGCATGTAGCATATAGTCTCACAAGATTGGAGTATATATTGTCAATGTTTGCTTTTATTTTTTTGATGCATGTCACTCACTTTATGCAAGAAAGGGTTGTGTAGGTTTGGTCAACATATCTATCTATGATAACTTTATTATTATAGGTGATAGCGATAATGTGATTAATAATGTCAAGGATATTTTAAATAATGTTAAGGATTTAGGTGAGATAGGGTATTTTCTTAATACTAAGATGATTAGATGTATTGATGGTATATGATTGTCCTAAAGGAAATACGGCTTGGATATGTTATCCAACTATGGTATCATGATATGTAAGCCTCTTTGAATTCCATTGGAGAAAAACTTAAGGTCAAGTATATGATGTTGGGGATGAGATAGAAGAGTATACTATATTTAGGAGAATAGTAGGAACTTTGACCTATATGACAATCACAAGGTCGAACGTGAGATATGTTGTTGGACTAATGAGTTATTTTATATAAGTACCAGGAAAGCCTCATTTGGATGTGGTTAGGCACATATTGAGGTATTTGAAGTTTACCTTGCATTATGAACCTTTTTATGAGGTAGGTAAGAAAGTAAAACCATTTGGTTATATTGATGCATACTCAATTGATAGCATGTGTGATAGAAGATCTAAGAATGGATTTATATCTTCTCCTGGTAATGTGGTAGTCACTTACAATAGCAAAAAGCAACCAATAGTTTCGTTATTAAGTACAAAGGTTGTATATATAGGTTTTGCTATGGAAAGATGTAATGTGGTATGGCTACAAAAGTTCTTGGGTAATTTTGATGTGCAAGTAGATGTCTTGCTCCCACTCACTGTGAAAACATGACCAGCATATAGTTGGCTAGGAACATTTTGTTTTATGCTAGGAAAAAACATATCAAGGTGCATTATCATTTTGTGAGAAGGAATGTACTTGCAAGTGAGATTGACATGGTATATGTCACCATACAAGATGAGGTGGCTAATATTCTCACAAGAGAATTGGGTGAAGAGAATCTTTGATGATTTGGAAGCTTACTTCAACCTATAGAGTTCAATTGAGATTTAAGAGAGGTGTTGACACTACAAGAAAATAAAGGTATACAGATGGACATTAGCAATAGTTTTCAGTGGCATCACTATTTGAGTCACTTATAGCATGAGTATTTTCATTTGTATTAGTGTCATAAATAGTGTTGGTATATCCTAGAAAAAAAACACCAAATGTAGAGTATGGTAGTTTTCTTTACATAAAAAAGAGTCAAGGAGGAAAAAGAGAGGGAGAGAGCACCAACAAAATGAAGGGAGGTTGTGTGTGTATGTGTGTGTGTGTGTGTGTGTGTGTATGTGTATAACTGCTATCCACAAAGGCAAAGATTACCACAAAGGAGAAGAAGAAGTAGAGAAGGAGGCAAGCTGCAAAGGAAAAGAAGAAGAAGACCGTGAAGAAGTGATTCTTCAAGCTTTGAGGTAAGTGCATCCTGTCTTCTCTTTTTTTTTTCCTTTATAGAGAGATGAAAAGAAATAGAGAGAGATAAAGAGATAAAGAGAGAGAAATAGAGAGAGATAAAGAGATAAAGAGAGAGAAATAGAGAGAAGAAGAGAGAAATGTAGAGGGAGGAGGAGGGAGAGAAATAAAGAGAGGGAGGGAGAGAGAAATAGAGATAGAGAGTGGGAGAGAAAATGTATATATAGAGAGAGAAAGAGGGAAATAAGGATAGAAATAGATAGGGAGGAAGAGAGAGAAAGAGAGAGAGTGACCGAGAGTGAGAGAGAGAAATCTAGAGAGGAAAAGAATAGGGTAATATATAGAGAGGCAAGAAGAGAGAAATGGAGATAGAGAGAGAGAAATAGAGTGAGGTGGAGAGAGAAGGAGAGAGTGAGGGAGAGAAGGAGGGATATAGAGGGAGAAGAAAATAAAAAAAGGGATGGGAAAAGAAATAGAGAGGGGGAGGAGACAGAGAAATAGAGGGAGAGGGAGGGATAGAGGAGAGGGGGAGGAGACAGAGAAATAGAGGGAGAGGGAGGGATAGAGAGGGAGAGGGGAGAGAGAGAGAGAAAAAAAGAGGGATGAATAGACATAGAGAGGGGGGAAGAGAAATAGACATAGACATAGAGAGAGGGAGGCAAGGAGGGAGAGAGAGAAATAGAGAGAGAGAGAGAGAGAGAGAGAGAGAGAGAGAGAGAGAGAGAGAGAGAGAGAGAGAGAGAGAGAGAGAGAGAGAGAGAGAGAGAGAGAGAGAGAGAGAGAGAGAGAGAGAGAGAGAGAGAGAGAGAGAGAGGGGAGTGTGTGTGTGTGTGTGCAAGGATGGAAGGAATGGAGATAGGGATATAGAAACAGATGGATGGAACATAGGAGGGAAAGGGATAGAGAGCAAAAAGTAAGGTAAAAGGAGAAATAGAGAGAGGGAGAGGGAGAGAGAAAGAGAGATCTTGAGAGAGAAATAATGAAAGGGAGAGAGAGAGAGAGAGAGAGAGAGAAAGAGAGAGAGAACTGGAGATAGGGAGGGAGAGAGAGAGAGGGAGAGGGAGGGAGAAGAAAAGTAATAGAGAGGGCATCACTGAATTATAGAGAGGGAGAGAGAAATAATGAGAGGGAGGGAGGCAGGTAGAGAGAGTAATGATCGGGAAATCAGTGCAAATAAAGGCACAAAAATGTGCTCACATGGAAACAAATTTTTGTAAAACGATTCATTGCAAATGTACCATCTTGTCAAAATTTGTCTATGAAGCAATGTAAAATGTGTAGTCCAAAGGGTCACAATTTAAAATGTAGAAAGAAAAAGGAAAGGTCAAACACCTTTTGACCCATTCCAAAATTGAAGGGTCTCTAGACCTTAGCCAAGATGTATGCAATTTCAATTTTAATATCAAGAAAAGAAAATGAAGAGGATTGTTGGGTGATTTGAGGAGGTAGGAGGTTGAGTTGGTTACACCCTCTCTCTTTCTTTATCTTCTCTTCTCATGCTTCATTTCTCTCTCTCCCATTTTGGCACACCTCTTGCTCTCTTTCCTTTCATGTGCTTTCTTGCTTTATCTCTTCCATGGAAGAAGGAAAGAGTGAGGATGAAGATGATGGTCATATCTCTTGTATGCCAGATTCTTGTGTATGTTAGCATGGTTTCTTGTTGAGAGGAACACCTTGTAGGTTTTTGAAGGAACATGCATTGTAAATGCCACCATGAGGCCTATTGTCTTGGTAGATTCAATGTTGTTCTTGGGCTTTTCACTTTTGGCAATCCTGCCAGGGGGACTCATGGATGTTTGTGAAGCTTGCAAGAAGTAATGGACTTCTACCATTGCAAATATGAAGCCAAAGAGGAATGACACGGAAGTGGGGCTAATTGTGAATAGGATAGAGAAGAAGATATTGCTAGATAAGTGAAAGGTCAAATCGAAGAGGTCGGGATGCAGCAGTTTTCAGATCTGAAATTCCATGGCCATTACAAGGATCATCTCTACCCCTGTTACTGCCATGTACATGCACTGTCAATTCTATGCTCTCTCTCTCTCTCTCTCTCTCTCTCTCTCTCTCTCTCTCATCTTGCAGTTTTGAGGGTCGAGGTAGCTCTTCTGGGTTGATGGGAGGGAAGGCCTAGCCAATCGTGTGGTGATCCTACATGCGTCGAGCTTGAGGGGTGTTTGTACCATCTTCCTCTATTGCTTGCCTCAATGGAGTAATAATATGAAGCACTAGCGTGCATGCTCTACCAACTGTGGCTCTACCTTGCCCATGGCAACTCATGACCAGGGATGTCAATTTATTCTTCAAAATCATCTCAACCCATCCCTTTGATGATGGAGTGGTTCGTTGTCTCCTCTGCAATAGCGACACACTTATAGCGGTAACGACAGTGGATTGTTGAGTTCATTCATCCTGAACCCCATTGGGATGTGGGAAAGTGAAGGCTACTCCCATCTCCTTCTTCATTGTACCCTTGCTCTCATGCCCTTTATATTCTGCCATTGATGACCCCAGTCTTACCAACTCTAGTGAGGTTTGTTGTGACCTTGTCCTTGAGAGAGAGCAAGGCCATGTTCACCAGCCACCATCGGCCCATCATCCAAGAGACAATAATCAACACTACCAAGATGAACAGCCTCAAAGCTTTCATTTGCATGCAAGAAGGGTTTTGGAGCCCATCACTCCTTTATGTGATCAACTCTCTATTTATGTCTTTGTTTGTAAGCTCTAGGCCTTTTCTTTACTTGAAAGGAGTCTTCTTTCAATTGAACTTAAGTTTACCATTTTAGTGGTCGTGCCAATACCATTAGCATTATCCACTTTGAGTTTTGTGCTTGAGAAGTGATTGTGCTAAGTGGTCTCCGTCTTTCTCATCATCAACTTGATTTTCCATTACAAAGGATTAGGCATGTAAATACCCCTATTTTTACATAATTTTTTTGAACTATAAGGAAACTTAAAAGTGCATATACAATCATCATTAAGAACCTATCAATAGACTCACATCCCAAGTTGCATTTATTTCATGCACTATAAACATAACATTTTTCACCATTTTAAACAAATACTCTGCGTGCACATTTCAAGGTGACATAAATGCTTATTTAAACACACTAAAGCATTACTTAAACACACATATACATAGGCATGTACATGCACAAATAAATGTGCTAGATACTAACTCAAAACAACTAGGAGACTATTGGCATCATAATTCTCAACCAATAGCCCCTAGTTTTCCTTTGTCATTTTCTTCATGTTCATTGTGTATATAAAGTAATCGATCTAAGAAGAACATATGCATAAGTATATGTATTGATATATATGCTAGGTGTGTGTCTAGCCTATCTGTTCACATAAAGAAAGAAAATGAAATATATAATTAAACTAATAAAATCATGAAAGAACATAGAGAAAGACCAACAAATATCCATTATATAAAGAAGTTAAGAAATAAGAAGGGAAAAAGGAGAAACATACATTATTTAGAAATTGAAGAACCTCCCCCACCTTATGATGTGTGCAACCCTCCATAATTTGAGATAGAAGAAAACGCCTCTCTTATTTTTATTTTGTTTGCACATATTCATTAATGAAAAATTTCAATCCCATGTAATAAAGTAATATAGAGAAAGAGTGTCTTATTTTAGTTATTAACTACACTATTACTTGCATCATTGTTTCCACTATTATCTACACTATAATCTCCACATTTTGTGTGCTATTATTTGGATATTTATTTGCATGATGAACTAAACACTTATTTGTGCCATTACCTACACATTTAATAGCACCGTTATCTATGCTACTTTTTTTAAAAAAATAGCTCATCCAAGAACTAGAGGAATCTTGTAGGCCTTTAACAAAGTGATAACTTCCACTATAACTTGCATGTTTCTATGTGCGATAACCTACACATTTATCTCCACTCTAATCATAGTATTCATTTTAACCTATACAATCACCTCGATTAAGAGAAAAACAAAACAAAGAACTAGACAAACACAACTATGAACACAATAGACAGAAACCAAAAAAGGAAAAGGAGGAGGAGGAGGAGAAGGGGAAGTAGAAGAAGAAGAGGAAGAAAAAGGAGAAGGGAAAGAAAAAGAAAATGAACGAGATGATGTATACAAAGAGGAACAGAAGAAGAGAACTAGTCTACATCTAAAAACTAGTCATCTACATATTTTATTTTCTTGTCATCAATTTTAGTTGGCATTTAAACCTAATGATAAGTAGACCCATAAACGCCCTTAATTGAAGAATATTTATAAATATATTTATTTAAACTCTCTGATAATTACACAAATTTTCTTTCTTATAAACACTCAATAAAACTATTTTTTAAACATGTTGATAAATATTCATTTAGATGCACATAGAATTGCATGAGCAGCAATAAGCATACAGAAGTGACTTTCAATGTTAGTGTGGACACATTCAAATTTTGTACATCTAGAAATTCACTTAAGTATGCATTAATTTTTGAAAATTCATGAATTTTTGAAAATTCATGAATTGCAAATAAATTTATGTGAGAATATTTCATGTCATCACAATGTGAGAGGGGTTTTAGTCAAAAGATCGTATCCACCAGTGTCGCACGGAATACGCGTAGGAGTTCATGTAAGTCACTGGCATCGCAAGGATGCTTTGTAAGATGGGAGTTTCTAGTACAAGTCCAAAGCTTAATCAAATCAAAGCATGAACATACACTTTACACCCTTGAGTCCATACTTCAATAATTTATAAAAAATACAAATTATTTAATCATAGGAGAGGTTCTCTTGATGAGATCCAATCCAAAGCAACTCAAACTCTTCATATAAAAATTCAGTAGCATATATCGAAAGACAACTCATCACCCCTATACATCAATGCCATCTACTGGTGACAATTCACAACAAAAAGATTGTCAAAAAGGCCTTTTCAAAGGTAATGGCACAATCCCATGAAGTTTTTCCATGTCAATTATGGTGGCATCCAGTAGCATAAACTACTTGAGATGGTGTAAGTGATGACAATAAGGTCATGAGAGTATGTTGGGAACACAAGTGAGAGATGTTCCACAAGCTAGCTCAAAGTAGAATATTGTATACCTATTGTACATGATGATGACCATCATGACAATGAAGAAGATGATGTTTTGATTGTTGTTGATGATGATTGGGAGCAAAGTGAAGGCACTAAGATCATACTTCACCTTCTTTTGGGCTACTATTGTTCTTAAGTTCAACTGATCTTTTTCTCCATGTTTGTTCAAGAATGAAATATAAGATGGTGGCAAGCTCTCTAATTACAGAATCCACCATGATAGAATATTTGGAATCTCATCATGGCCCGACCTTGCCATACATAATCTTCAAAGATGCGTGGGACGTTGGTGAGCCTTTTCTATACAAGATGAATGATGAGAAAAACATGTTTGATGGAGGTAAGATGACCGATCCAGCTTTTTCAGCCGATATCTAGATCCTCCGAGAAAGCACTTGGCACTGCTAGACAATATTAGCTCCTTCAAGCAAAATTGGCATCGACCTATCTTGCTGATCGCATTTGGAGTGCTTCCCCAGCCAACTCTAATGGCAATTGTCATTCCAGAACAGTGTCTTTCACCCCTCCCTCTCGGACTGGTTACCGCGCCCATATAAACCTTCCAACGAATCTGCAGCACATGGTCCGAAAAGCTTGTAGCTTTTCTTATAAAAGCTAAGGCTTTTAAAATATTTTTCCAAAGCTATTCTCCTTTGTCGCCTTCCTCTCCTGTTGTTCTCCCTGAATGAAAAAGTAGTCATGTATATATTGAATTGATATTGACAAGATAAGGAATATGGTCTTTGTCCAGGGAAATGGCCTAGGACAATACACCAGAGGAATACATGTACAGTGGTACGGTTCCAATCTTCTCCCTGTTGGAATGTTCAAAACAAGGAACATATTCATGTACACATTCTTGCATCCATAGGGTGATTACACAGACTTGCATCAATAGGGTTTGTATCCCTTTAGCATGCCTTTATGATCACCTCCATGTTTATAGCAAAACTTGTACCATTTTACAAAAAGCTACAAGCTAGTGTCCAAGCCTGTAGTGGGGTTGTCTCGAAGAGTAATCTGAGCTTTTGTCACATTTGCATGTGTGAACATAACATCACCTATTTCTGGCATAGGAATAACATCTCTCTTAGTTTTCCTTTTCAAATGTTTCTCCAAGATGCTCACGAAGTCACCCACTTTAACTGGCTAGGTGTTGCCAAGATTAAATATGCAAAATTGGGCCTTCTTCCATTTCTTTCCTTCAGTGCCTATGCTAGGAAGGGCCGTATCCAAAGAAGCTATGTAAACTTTAACTATGCCATCAATAAATGTGAAATCTCTTGCTAATTCTTCACCATGTGGCCCTTTGAAAAATTTTATTGCCTATCCCTCCACTAAGCACAATGTTTCTATACAAGTCCTTGCAAATATTATCATCATACTTCATGATAGCATTATATGTGGTCTTGTGAATACCAAGATTCTCCAATTTCCAAGAGGATTTATAATCTTCTTTGATTCATTCCATGTAGTTCATATGATATCCAAATAGTTTCCTCTCTAAGTATTTAGAAAAGAGAATTCATATAGCATGAAGATTTGATAGAATGTTCAATAAACACTGCTCCACCATAGTGTGAGCCCTTAGATTGTTTCAAATATGTGAGCAATATCTAATTCCTTGATTCTTGTTTTCCTCTCCCAATTGTCAACTTTACATTGTCATCACTTACTACTTTGATTCATGCATTGTGTCCTAATAGAAATATGTTTTGAAATAGAACTTCGTGCTCAATCATTCATGATTTTAAGAAGACATGTAATATCAAATCCATGCTATGCAACCAATCACATGATGCTCACACAAAAATTATGGATGCAGTGAAGAACATTGTCTAGCCTATCTACATGTGCTTGTATGTCATGCAAAATGCAAACAAAAAGACACATACAACGGAAAAAAAATTTCTAATGACTCTAACTAATGAGTTCAAATTCCTTGCGAAAGACTCCGCCCTTAGGTATGCAGTGCTCGACGCGTAGTGTCATGACACCAGGGATCATAGAGAGAAGAAAGTAGAGAATAGGAGATAGAAGAGTGAAAGGTGAGAAGGATCGAAGTTTGCTTGGAAGTGAGCTATGGCGGAGAGCAAGAGCAAGAAGAGAGAGAGACACAAATGGGAACTCCAACAGTCACAATGTGTGACCAGGCCTTCCTTTATTCAAACTGTCACAAAAAGAATAAAGAATAAAGTGATGATGATGTAACATTCCCGTGTTTTCCCCCCATAGGAACTCCCCCCCTTAATTAAAATAATAATAATATTAGTTCAAAATTTTTTAACCCCCTCTCTCTCCCCGCCGACAGCACGTCGAGGAGAGAGAGAGGGAGCGATGTGGTAGTATGGGGGGCATGCAGCCCCCCAGGTGGGAGGGGTGGCGGCCATGCCCACCTCCTCCCCCTCCTATAAAAGGGGAGGCTCCTCCCCCTCCCTCGTCTACAAAGATGCTGCGCCCCCCCGTCCGTTGCGGCACAAAGCGGCCCCCTCCTCCCTCGCATTCAAAAGCGTCCCCCCCTCCATGCTGGTATATGCAGTCGCACCCCCCCTCTGCGTTTGTGGTTGCACTAGGTCCCTCATCTGTAGGCAATAAGCTCCCCACCCTTTTGATTTCGACAGGCCGACAGAAGAGAGAGAGAGAGAGAGAGAGAGAGAGAGAGAGAGAGAGAGAGAGAGAGAGAGAGAGAGAGAAGGTTCTAGAACTTTTCCAACCTTCCCCCCTAAGCCCAATTCATGCACGGGCTCCCTTTTTGTACCTTTGGGAGTATGTCTTCATCATTAAGATATGCTCAGGTGGCATTGGAGTGCTAGAGTTTTGCAATCCCTGCACAAGAAGACGCATCCCATTAAAGCTCTCTACCGAAGTTCGTGTATGCGATGCGACTCCCAATAGGCGCTCCCTATTCGTACATTGTCTCCTGGCCAAGGTTCTTACGGACTTTCTCTCCACAACCATGGACAGAGATTCAGGTCAAGATGCTACCACCCATGCAAACACACTGCCAAGGTTAAACACTAATGTTTCTCCCCACAATCAGGTATTGCTTTGATGTCTTGCTTATCTCATGAGGATAGGGGATCATAATAAAATTCATATTGCATGGTTTGATAGGTAAAGAACCTAGGCATGAATTTAGTTACAATAGTTGTAATAATCATAAGATATTTCATGTTTATGGTCAATGAAATGATAGGTAAATTTGATTAACGAAAATGCATTATAAGATGCCGAAATGTCTGACACAAACACTTGCATGAAGAACATTCTACTAGTTAATAATAGAAGATATTTTTGTATTATACAATGAATGGATTGTCTAAGTTTGCATTTAGAAAGAGCTAGAATCTTGCATTATTTTCATGAAAAGGATTGGAGCCTTGCATCGAAAGAAATAAAAATACTCCCTTATCAAAAAAATGCAATAGCATCCTAAGTTTGCAAACCACTTTTTCATGTGCAAGGATGATAGAGTACATTAAAGTAACAGTTAGATCATGCACGTGTCGATATATCTTAACTTGCACACACAATGGGATTGCACGATAAACATTGTTAGAACAGTAGTTCTAAAAGAAATTCCATTTAGAGATCCTTGTCCAAACTCTAGCCGATAGATGAAGATTAGATAACCTATGGCTAATCAGGTTGGAATCTTGTTAATGTACTCTTGGTGATGTACTAGAAATATGGGTTAACACTTAGTGACCTGTGATATTAGATAGCTACTCTAGGAACTGGGTTGATCTTCTACCCTAAATAGGTAGCCAGGATTAATAAAGGTCAAGATGGAATCACTTAGTTCATTTAAAGGATCTAGAAGGAACTTGTTAAATCGACCTTGCGAAGCCCTAACCTAAAGGGGAGAGCGAACTTTAGGGTAGTTGATTCATGCTAAGCATGTTGCTTGGAACTGTTGAAATGGTTTTAACAAAGGTTGATCTTGTTAAAGATGGATTGTTGACCCAAGTTATGCTTGGTTGTTTGAAAGGTTGTAAAAGTGTTTTGATACATCCAAGTTAAATTCTGGTTGTGCATGCAATGGGATTGCGATGCCTTGAAGCAAGAGGTTGTGCATTCAACTGTTTGTTAATGTGGTTTTGGATGTTAACCCAAGTGGGGTGTGGTTGATGATTTCATGGCCGGGTTTGAGATGATTGATTGCTATGGAAACAAAAGGGATGTTTTCCCTAGTAATTATTATTAAGCTGGTTGCTTCAACTATGGTTGATTTCCTAAAGGGATAATTAAGGAAGGATGGCGCTAGCTACCCCGTGCAAACTACCAAACCCTAAACAAGGGGGTTATGAATCCGCATCGGGAATGTGGACCGAACCCATCGAGAGAGGTCTCTCCGTGGAAATTACTTGGCATAGGAGGACGCTTGGGTGCCAGTGGGGGCTTTGGCCATAAATCCCAATGCCTCCGGGCCCTACACAAGTGTTCTATGTGACTCGAGATGGGATCTCGAGGCCTTGATACTAGTTACAAGGCGGAATCTTGGTAGGATAAACCTTTGGGTTTTATTGCCGGGAGACGGAAGGATTTTTCTACAGAGGCAGAAAGGAACACTTAATTCTCTTGTATGGGCAGGAGACAAACATTAATCTGAAGATAAGTTAAGGAAGTGTTTGATCTTGTTTTATCTTGCTTTCGTGTCAGTGCCCTAAATTACGTAAAGGAGCCTGTGATTAACGGGTTAATTAAGGAAGTTGCTTTTATGTGTCAAACATAGTGTGGTAGGTAATTAGATAACTAAAACAACCCCCGAGGGAAGCGTGGTGGATGTGACCAATGGGTCTATCCTACGGAAGGGTGGTCTCGGTTAGCCGAGAGCTTTCCTCAATGGAATTTATTCGATGTGAATATTAGTTAGACAAGGAACTTAGAACTTGTAAGTTAAAAACCTGATTTATACTGTTTTAGGGGATCGGAATGGGACTATGCCCTACGGGCAAAGAGGTCGAGCGATGCATCCCTCTCATTTCCCATTCCCTTTGAACCAAGTGCGGTATGAGTTTGCTTTGGCCCAGTTGTGTTTGCGCAAAGTGGAGCAGTTGTAGACCGCGACGCTAGAAGGCTGTTAGGAAGACCTGATTACAAGGAACCCGGACTTCAGGTCAGGAACGGCCAGATAAGTTCAGTTGCGGGGCAGACTCGAGAGACCCTAGTTGGAAAACCTCGTGTCATTCCTTGGGAGTGTCGGGCGGCATCTTCTAGATATATCTCTCGATGGAATGCTAAGACGTGTCCCGCGATTTGAGGAGCGGGCATGTTACAGATGACGGGCGCCCGCCACTTGCAGTGTACAGTGGCGGGTACTGTCAGTGTAGTAATACACGGTCCGCTAGGCAGAGGCACCTTTACCCTCAACAACCTCCCACTTAAAGGCGAATCTGCCCCAGTGAGGAGGAAAAAGAAAAAGAAAAGACAATACAATGTACACATGTACAATAGGATGAGAAAAAACGACATCTTATCCAACACCCATCAATCTCCTAAGGAAGGCAAAGCGCTTAGTAGTGAGGCTTTTCGTGAGCAGATCTACAGGATTTTTGTCAGTGGAGATCTTGACAAGGTCAAGAGACTTGTCCTCCACGACCTCACGTATGAAGTAATACCTCACCTCAATGTGTTTCATCTTCGCATGGAAGATCGGATTCTTAACTACCTGAATAGCACTCATAGAATCTGAATGCAGTGTAGGGATAGTATCAATCCCAAGGTCATGAACCAAACGGCCCAACCATATGGCCTCCTTACAAGCCTCATTGGCTGCAACATACTTGTCCCAGTGGTAGAGAGAGTTGTACATTTCTGAACCTTGGACATCCAAGAAACAACACCGCCAGCATAGGTAAAGACATAGTCGAAAGTGGACTTCCTACTATTTGCATGTCCTACATAATCGGAGCTATGTAACCTACAACTCCTGTATCGTGGCTGTCATAGCAAATACACATATATGCTATGCCCTTTAAGTATCTCATGATACCCTTTACGGCATCCTAATGCTTTTTTCCAGGTGTAGCCAGATAATGTATCACAACACCAACTGCAAAGGAAATATCTGGACGAGTGGCTATCATGGCATACATCAAACTAGCCACGACTTATGCATATGGACATCCAATAGGCTTTACGTCCTACATGCGGAAACACTCAAGGACTTTATGAATGTACTCCCTCTGTGAGAGATAGAGTAGTCCCCCTAATGCCTGTCGCACTTAATGCACATACCAAGAATGTGAGAGGCCTATCCCAAATCCTTCATCTCAAAGCTCTTCTTCAACTGAGATTTAAGAGCATCCAGCTATCATGAGCTTTCCCTACTATCATCATATCATCCACATAAAGTACTAAAATAAGCAAGGAGCCATCATGGACTGTCATCGTGTAAAGACATGGATCCAAAGCACTCCTGTTGTTGTAGCCATGTGACTGCATAAAGGCATCAAACTTATGATACCACCCCCTAGGTGCCTACTTCAAGCCATAAATACTTTTCTTCAACTTGCATACGAGGTGCTCCCTGCCACGTTTTGCAAAGCCGTTAGGGTGCTCCATGTATATCTCATCATGCAAATCCCCATGTAAGAATACAGTCTTGACATTCATCTGATACATGTCCAAGTCAAGCTGCGCGACTAAGGCCAAAACCAAGTGTAGGGTGGTCATCTTGACCACAGGAGAGAAAACTTCATCAAAGTTTACTCCATGCTCTTGTTTAAAACCCTTAGTGACAAGTCTTGCCTTATAAGCCAGCTTGGGGTTTCCAGGGGTACTTTTCAGCTTGTACACCCATTTGCATGGCAAAGCCTTTTTGCCCTAAGGCAATGCAACCAAATCCCAAGTTGTATTCTTATGCAAGGAGTCTATCTTAAACTGCATAGCCCTCTTCTAGGAGTGACTGTCACACCTACGCATAGCCTCATCATAGGTGAGAGGCTTTCCTGCATCTATAACCAAGACATAATGTATCGAGGGCTCAAATCTATTAGATGGACGTCTAGCTCTAGTAGACCATCTTACGGCAGGCTTTGCGGCTTGTCCAACACCCTAGCCATGTGTACCAACTGTTGTTGCAAGCTATCCAATTGGCTGTGCAGGAGCATGGGGCTCCTTATGGAATATAACCTTGTGTATCTCTACCACCCTCTCAGGCTGCCTATGTATCTTGTCTTCATCGAAGACCACATCATGACTATGGATGACTTTCCATGCTTGCAGATCCTAGAGGTAGTAACCCATCTTTCCTGCATCCCCATAGCCAAGGAAAATGCATTTAACACTCTTAGGATCCAACTTAGTACACTTGTCTTTGGGCACATGACAGAATGCCTCACATCCAAAGACATGTAGATGCGCATAAGACGAAGGTTTCCCAGTCCATATCTCCTCTAAACCTGGAAATCCAAACCACTAGAAGGTGATCTATTTATGACATGCACAGCTGTACTGATTGCTTTAGTCCAAAAGCTATGTGGTAAGCCTGCATGGCTAAGCATACTGCATACACGCTTTTGGATAGTTCTATTCATGTGCTCAACCAAACCATTCTAGGGTGGGGTATAGGGGGCAGTCAATTAATGCTTAATATCCCTCTCATCACATAGTTACTCAAAAGCACGTGACATATATTCTCCCCCATTGTTAGTCCTAAGGCATTTTAGCCTATGTCCGGTCTGGTTCTCAACCAATGCAAGCTATCTCTGAAACAGAGCCAAGACTTTGGACTTAAGCTTAATGGGGTAAGCCTAGAATTTACGCAAAAAATCGTCAAAGAACGTCACAAAATACTTTACACCACCCATAGGCTGATAGGGCATGGATCCACATACATCCAAATGGACCAATGCTAGGGGCTCACTCATGTGTGTCCTACCAGACTTCTTATGCGTATTTCTAGTTTGTCTGCCATAAAGACAATGCTCACATGAATCAAAACATGCATAGTCAAGGGGCGGTAAGTACTGCAAACCAGAAAGAATTTTCATTCCCTTCAAGGACATATGGCCCAAATGGGCTTGCCAAAGAGATGCATGTGGGATGGAACCCACTGAAAAAACATGGTCAACAGAGGAACCCATCAACTACAAGAGGATAGAGGTTGCTAGCTTTGGCACCTCTAACAAGCACAAGTCTACCACAGGTGATCTTATAGGTAGAATCCCCAAATGAAACATGAAACCCAACATCATCAAGCTGCCCTGCAGACATAAGACTGCATATAAGCACATGTACATGGTGTACATCCTATAACGAAAAAGTACTGCCATAGAGAACTACAACTGGAACTGCAGTCGTACATCCCCAATGCCTACAATAGCAAGTGACTTGTCATCACCCAAGCGAACTGAACCAGAGATAGTGTGGTAGGAATGGAACCACTCATGGCATGGTATAACATGAAATCAAGCACCATAATCAAAAAGCCAACACTACGCAGACATAGAGTGAACATGGGTCAACTATGTAAAGAGAATAAAGCACAATGATGGATAGCTAAAGCTGGTCACATCAGTTGTTGAGTTCAAGATGGAAGTGATTGCACTAGTAGATTTGAGACAAAAGGAAAAGGTTGAGCAAGGCAGCAAGAAGGAGATAGAAGATGAGGCAAAGTAAGTTAGAAAAGAAAGTAATCAATCCTTCAACCTTACCAATCACTAATGACAAGAGCTGAAAGGATAGTGAGATGAGAAGGATGGGCTTAAGGTATGGATATGGCAAAGGGCCTTAAGGTGCATTCAACTCCTATTATTCATTTATGCTAGAGTATGACTCACTAGTGACACTAGAACTAGCTTGCCATGGCTCTAATACCATGTGAGGAAACACAGATCTAGAGCTAGATCAACTATGGTTGACACAAGTCAAGACGCAAGTCAAACACATGATACATTATCAGAATGAGGAGTTGTAACTCAAGTGAATTAGGTTCTAAGATAGATTAGCTTGGACTCATAAACACAATCTTGAGTGACTCAACTTGATAGTCACATTACTTGAAATGAGTGTCAACAAGTACATGCCTTTATAGCTTTTGGATAGTACCATTGTACCTCATTGTGCTTATGGGACTCAATCATTTCTTCCTAGAGCATACATCATATGTCTATCTTCCAGCCTCTGCAGGACATATAACTAGCCTCTTTAGTGAATCATCATTTGCTATTCTCAATAGCTAATGCGGGCTCTTTCATCCCACGTATGTTCCACTAGATTTGATTCCCTCTCTTCTTCATGTGCAAGCTTTGGAGTAGATCCTCAACAATAGAACAAACAAGCACTCATATGAGCTACGACACACACAGACGTGCATGTGGGTTACTTATGCTTGAGAACTACTCATACAATACAAAAAATTAGGATAGAACCAAGCAATTAAATTTTCAAATTGACATTTCAAATTGAACAGCAAACAAAAAGACACACAATGGAAAACAAATTCCTAATGACACTGATTAATGAGTTCAAATTCTTAGCAAAAAAATTGGCCCGCAGATTTGCAGTGGTGGATGCGCAGTGTCACAATAATAGGAAATCCTTTCTTTAGCTCTTTTACTATTTGGGAAGCTTTAGCCAGCTAAACCTTAGGGTTCCTTGCTTCTCCCTGAGTGGTTACTTATTCTCCCTTTGAGTTTTGAAATGTGATTTGGCTCTTTCTGCAATGCATATGGGCATTATTTGGAATTAACCAATCCATTCCTAGTAGACACTCATAAGCCTTGAGGTTCATAATTCGAAAGTTCATTTTGGAAGAATTGCCATCCAAGCTAAATTCTACCTTGCTAGTTTTTTGTGTTGATAGAACTTCTTTGCTGCTTGCTAACTCCATAAGAAAACTAGGTGTAAGAGTAGTGTTTATGCCCAACCTTTTCACACATTTTGGTGATACGAAAGAGTGGGTACTTCCAAAGTCGATTAAAACTCAAAAGGGTTTACCTTGGTAATTTGTTGGGTTTGAATTACTGAGAATTGGCGATTTCGACCCTCCTTATTGAGAGTGGCATGTACTCTGGCTCTTTCCATATTGGATTCCATTGTGGCATCTTTATCATTACTGACCTCCTTTAGATTTATTCCAACAACATTTCCCCTCGGAGAAGTTACTCTATATATATTCTCTACATCACGTGTGTTTAAGTCCTATTTATAAATATCCTTATCTGTGAATTTTTCTTGAATAAAACATAACCCTTTTCTATTCAATTTGTAAATAACACCTTTCTATTACACCCTTCTATATGTAAAAAGTGTATACAAATGGTATTTTTAAAATACTTTTTTTGAACCCACGTGATGCACACATATATTCATGAGTAACTTACCTGAGCCTTTCCCTTGGCATCTTGGGTTTGCCCATGAAACTCACCTTGGCCAAGCTTCAAGCACTTCCTCTTGAAATGTCTTGGTTCCTTGCAATAGAAGCACCTTGGAGCATCATCACTCTTTCTCCTGTGGGTATAAAGTTTCCCATTGCATTTGATTTGGGTTTCTTCGTCATATTTGGTTGGTATTGCCCTTTGGCTCTTTTTGCATAACCTTGAAAGTTTCCCTTAGTTTGACTATTTATGTTTCAAATTTTTGCATTCCTTGGCCTTTTTTCGATCTCTTGAACTATTGAAGTTGCTCGAATCAATGCATCCTATAAATTCGATGGTCTCATTGATTCAATATGCATATTTGGGGGCAGATTTAGAACATTGTAAAATTTGGATACTATTGTCAAACATCTATCGTAGGTGCATATTTTAGAAGTGTTACGAATTTGGAGTAGTAAGCTTCTAGGATTAGGCTTAATTGCTTTAGGTTGAAGATCTCATTCATCTTCTGGGCTTGATATGTGGGCGGAAGATATCTCCTATGCACAATGTCCTTAATCTTATTCGAAGTGATAGCACTTTCGGATGTTCTTTGGTCCTCCCACCACTCTTTCCACCAGAGATGGGTATCTCCCGTGAGTTTTAGTTTAGAGATCATGGCTTGATTTGACGGTGTAGTCCCTACAGTAATGAAATAGTCTTCCATAGACTATATTCATGTTTCTTCTTCAGTTGGAATGTCCCTCCCTTTACCATTAAATTCTAGTGGCTTCTTGTACTGTTTGAGAAGAAATTTCTTCTCTCGAGCTTCTGTAATATTGAGATTCGGGGTGACATTCTAGGGAATTATACAATTTTATGATCAATTTTCTCTCCAACTATATTTAGAAATACTTGCTTAATCTAGCTCATTAATTTAGGAAGGGAATTATGTACTACTTGTCCTTCTGATCGTGATCAAGGTTTATACTCCAAAAGAGAGTTTTAATTTTAATCAGAAAAAAAACTCATCAAGTCAATAGTATCTTTTCACTATTTCTATTTATTAAGGAGACAAACAAATGGAAAAAATTAATTATTTATGTCAATAGGAAGGGGATACATTATTCGAGTAGTTTGGGAGCTCATATTGTTCTTGGAAAAGGTTCTTCTACCACAATCTAGGCATGGCATTGCGCCTGGGTAGTTCACTATATGTATGCCCTCTATATCACGTGCGTTCAAGGCCTATTTATAAACATCCGTATCTGTGAATTTTTTCTTAATAAAACATAACCCTTTTCTGTTCAATTTGTAAGTAACCCCTTTATATGGGACCCTTCTGTATGTTAAGAATGTGTAAAAATGACATTTTAAAAATCTCTTATGTTGAACTCATGTGATACATACATATATTTATGACTGATCTCCCCGGGGCATTGTGATACATCCATCACATAGTAAATAGGATTTTGAGAATAGATATCCAGAAATCTATATTTTAGGGGAAGATCATGTAATCCATCTTTCTCGTAGTTGCGGCAACAACTGGAGTATCCTACAACCATGACTCAATTAGCTAGTATAACCTTTGTAATCTCCTCATAGATGTACTGATATAATTTGACTTGTCACCCTCTAGTGAACATGTTTGAGTTTACTCTGGCCTCATAGAAGAGATAAATCTTCACAACCTTAAGGGTTTCCATCCACCTTAGTCTCTTTAAATTATTCTGGAGGTAAGCAAGACATTTTGCATCAATGTAATAATACCCTCCGCTTAGCATCCATCATCTTTCATAATACAAGGGTGAATGACTGTATATCTGATCTAATATTTGCATCATTTGGTTTCTCTAGCTAAAACTAGAGGAGTGTATTGCTGACATAAACATAGCTTGGAAAATCAAGAATCATTCCCAAGGTTCATATTTTTTTCAAAAATCAAGAACATATATTAACAAGAGAAGATTTTCACTACTTAAGAAAAATATATTTTATGATGTAATTATAACTAGTTTTATTTACTTGCATCATGTCCTATATCAACGTGAACTCTCATACCAATTGTAGCATGCTTGCTCGAGCTTTCCTTAGTGGTACATTCTTAGTAGCCCATCAAGAGATGTCCTAAAAAGCACATTTTGAGATTTTGATGAAAACCCTTGGAGTTTGCTAGCTAGGCTCGCTTGAGTCTACCCTGCAGTGGAAGTTTCGGCCATTCCCATGAGGATCAATCTAAGTCTTTTTGGTCAAATCAAATACTAATGGTTGACTAGTATCAAAGGTTTGAGATTCCATCCCTTATAGGAATTGCTGACTAAAATGGGCTTACATTGCATTGGATTTAAATAGAATGGGAAACGAAGAGAAGTATGGCACTTTAATTCCTTCTGCCTATGGCTCTAAAGCGATGCCAGTCAGGCTTTCTGATCTCTAATGGTTCATCAAAGATGGGATTTTTATTCCTTAGGAAAGCTCTTGGCTTACTGAGACCACCTAACCATAGGTCTAATCCATCCTCTTGCTTCCCTTGAGAGAATATTTTTAATCACCTAGTTACTTACCACCTTAGGTTCAACATATTAAAACAACTTCTTTGAATTATTTCCTGATACAAATTTGTTTCACACCTTTAAATCATGAAAAAAAGGGTAATATTTAATTTCTTCTCAGTAGTTTCTTTTAGAAAAATGACATTTTACAATGTTTTCTATTCAAAGGTATTGTTCTCTCCAATTTTCATTCCTCAACTAGTATTGGAACTTCCATGATACTGTCTAGAAATCACAGGGTGGTTGGGAATTCATAAGAGCCTAAGGAGTTTATGACGAGAGACCCCTGGTATCCTCACCTCCTCTTACTGACTAGAGTTCCCTACAACAAGACCTTTTGTGTCATTTGATTGGTCTATACTCACTAACACGAAACAAAAAGACAAAACCCCTTGGAGTAGGTTTTATTCACGCTAGCCTTGGGAAGGTATAGCACCATTAAGAATACTACCTTAGTCAACGTTCTGTGCTTACCAAAATACTCTTCAGTCATGGATTTATACTCGGTCATCCATCTTTTAGCCTGATAATTTTAGGAAAGATTAGTACCTAACTTACGATCAGAAACATCTTATTTCGAATGCATTATACATAAACTTTTAACAAATTTATTTTCAAGACAAATATTTTCTTTCCAAAAATAATATCATCAAGGCAAAACTTAGTGTAAGTAGCAATACCTACCAATAGTCTTCTCGGATTTCCCCTTTCTCGGGATCTAGTTGGACTGAATCTCAATATGAATTCTATTCTTAAGAATAACTCGGAGTTCCGTGTGTCCTTGCCCACAATTAAAAAAATCTTGGCTAGTTTTATTACAAAAATTATTCTTTCGACAATTCTATCTCAAGGTCTTTTATATACCAAGAATTTGCATTCGTGATTATCCATTAGAGGTTTCATTAAATCAATATAAATAAAAAATATTAATTTTTTTAGGAACACTGTATTTTCCTTGTACTCGCTTAGGTTCATTTTGTACAAAGCCAAGTTACCCCTTGGAATTTGCAGTTAAGAATTCCTTTAAAAGATTATATGCCAAAAATGAATAAAATCCTATTTTATGAATGCAACTTTTGTTGCCAATTCATGGGATGATGGCCTAATAGCTACCTTTATTATAAAAATATAGTACTTGGGGATCCATGACGGGTACCTGGTAGTATTTGCAACTTCATTTCTAATCCCAATACTCACCATTCCATTTGTAGTAATTGTGTCCAAAGAATTATTGGCAACTCCTGCATCCAGGACTTTCATAATTTTATTCTTTGGGGGCATGTTTTTTAATCGCGAGATCATAGGGGGGATCTTTGGCAAGAGAGCTTGGGATCATTGCAATTGGGTTGATGGGGATTTAATTGTTGGGGATTGCTGATCACCAAGATTTTAGAAAAATCAAGAAGAGTCTTGATTCCATAGGTAAGTAGGGTAGAAGGGATGGAGGATTCGATTCCAAGAGCTTGTGGAGCCCCAAGAGGAACACCAAGGAAAAGGGAATTCTCTTGCAAGAAAATCTATCTTGTAACATCAACAAGCTTTTATTTCATTCTTTTGATCATCAAAACAAAGAAAACAACAATTCTTCACGCAGCATCATAGTAGATATCTCCCATGGATTTGATAGAATCAACCATATTCTTCAATATCTTCACAAAATCCATCAATAGAACAAAGAAAGCAAAGGAATACACCATCTTTGAATGAAAATACATCACATAGTATTCATCTTCAATGTCTTCATAGTCTTCTCTCTCAATCTCTCATATACAATCACTCTGTTTTAGTAGAATTGGCTATCTCTGACTCTCTCTCTCTATCTCCATCAATAATACATCATATCCTCACTACAATCTCTCATAATCACCCATAATAATCCTTCTTAGGTTGTGAATGCCCCTCCCAAGAGGTATGTCTGATATGAAGAGGCACCAGAGCCACTATAGTGTCCTTTCGTAGCTCACCACTGTCATTTCACTCCAGTCTTTACTTGAGTCTTCAGCAGCTACTTCTTTCACTTCTTTTAGCTCTTTTGCACTTGTATTCACCTCTTTCCAAGGCTAGAAAACTTTCCCAAGCTACACTCTCATCCATCAGAACGCATACAGAAGCATACAGAAGGTCTACACTTCTTCTTCTGTATCAGCATCTTCAACTATCCAACCAGCAACACCATCACCACAATTCTCCAAAAATGTAGCTCGCACGAAAGTAAATAGAATAGGCAATCACCACAATATTATTACATAAATTAACCCACAACACAAACACTACACACAACACAACCATCTGAATGACTCCTCCAAAAAGAGAGATTTATCATTAAAAATCATCCACCATACATGGCAAAGGTATCAATGAAGAGGATCCCTCTTGAAAGATTGGTGATTTCGAAAACGATCCATGGACAAGGATTCATCTACAAATGTCTTGGGAGGATTCTGAAAAAACTAAAGGCAGCACATCCTTTCCAACAAGACAAGGTATCTGCTAGGCAAACAGAGGGCATGAAAGTACAATACATCCAGTTGCTGGGAATCAACGCTCACATTGACATTCATGCACAACTTTGGAATAGGTTGTGAATCATTATGAGAATGCCTATGCATATACGCCAGGTACCAAGTAAAATGAGCAGTTAAGCGCATAGAAGGATCTGCAGACTGAGAATACTGCTGAGCAAAATGCAGATAATTTTGATAAGCCTGACTAGCACTTATCCATTCTCCTGGGATCAATGGCCAATTGATTTGAGGTCCAGTAAGGGAATCATTTGAACTCCAGCCTCTTCTTCGAAGAATCTTCTGATCAAATCCTGGATACCCACCAACCAACTGAGGAGGATTAGGAATGGAAGTGTTAGGAGACGGAAGGGGGACTAATGAAAGAGGATGAACTGATGGATAGGCAAAATCATAAAAGGAAGAATGGATTAAAGATGGACTGGCTGAAAATTGAGGAGATTCTGTTAAGAAAGGTGTTAAAAGATAAGTAGGAAAAGTTGATAGAATATCAGGGGATGGGGAAGGACAAGGATCAGAAGGTAGAAAAACTCGATCTTCAATAAAAGAACAATGGGTAAAGATAGGAATTTGAGGAGATCCTTAAGGTTGGAAAAGAAGGGGTAAAATGACTTTTGGGTTAGATTGAAAAAGGGAAATATAAGCATCATACCTATGAGCCATATGTTGATAATGAGTTAGGCATGGTAAGGATGGACCTAAAGCTGATCTACGATGATAAGCTTCAAAGAAAGAAGTATCAAATGGAGGTTGGTTGGAGAGATAGACTAAAAGATCCACCCTCAGTTGGTTAGTGTTCTGAGCATGAGCTGAAGCTTTGACCTGTCGGTGATTCAAAATGACAGAATCAACCATAGTGTGCCATGAAAACTCAGGACACTCAGCCACCTTGGAAAAATATCCCTGGAACATCTCATCAATCCTCAACTCCAAATGCCAAACATACAAAGAAGCTTGCAATACCACATCTGTGACATACCAAGCCAGATCTTCCTCATCTGGAATCAGTAAATCACCCCTCAAATACATATAGAACATAAGCATCATATCTGGAGTGACAGAGTCTTCAAAAACCATCCTCGCGACTTCTATCAGCAAATCTGATGACCAGGCCCCACTCCATCCATCCTCTGAAATATGTAAATCCATCGTGGAAAGCTTTATATAGAAGGCCAACTTCTATTGTTGATAATGGACAAAAAAGGAATGATCTGGTGGATCATATTCTTGATACTGCTCAAAAGAAGACCATAGCAAATCCATACGAGATTGCAATATTTCCACCTTGGCTTGAAATAAGGGACATAAGGTAGCCTGTCTCTGAAGAGCTGCCAAGTCTGCAGGGGATAAAAGAGAAACTGGCTGCACAGGACTCTGTGTATTAGACCGAGACTGAGCCAACTGATCTTTGAGTTGTTGGATTTGAGCATTGCTCTGGTCTAAAATAGCTGTGGTGGACTTCAACTTCTCTACTTGGGCAGCTATCTCCTCCTTCATCTCTTGACTCTCCTTCTGTAACTTATCCCTCTCCTCTGTCACAGCAACCACTTGAGACCTAGCTTCTGCCAACTCAGCTTTCAACTTAGAAATTTCAGCTTTTTGAGTATCCACGAGCTTAGTCTGCTGCTCCATTTGCGTACAAAGGTCAGAGAATTTCTCCTGAGCAGAGGCTAACTCAGTATTGGTCTTATTCAGTTCCTCCTTAGACTGCTGAACTTCATCATAAAATGAAGAATATAATTGCTGGATATAGGCAGTCATCGAAAGTTCAATAGAACTCTGGATATCCTTGCACAGGAACGGAATAGCATCTCCTGTTACCAGGCGGTGAACAGAAGGAATATTAAGGTCGAGCATCCCATCTCTATGGGCTCTGAAAAGATTTGGTGTCTGAAGGAATGCAGGCAAGCTGCTGCAAGACTGGGCAGGAATTGTCACTGGAACTGGAGGAATAGGCATTGAATCAGCCACCCTCTTGAGGCGTTTTCTCTGAATGACAAGGGGAGGAGGAGAATCATCATCCTCAATTATCACTTCATCATCTTCATTATGAGGCAGAGGAGGAACTTCTAGAGGATCAACTGGAGGTAAAGGAACTTCCTTTGCAGGGGCAGCATGTAGCAAGAAGACATAGAGGAAGGGCCCAAATGTAACATTAGTCACATTTCCTCGAGTAGCTTGGATAAAATGGTGATCCATCTTGGAGAGGAGGTAGGTACTCCAATCAATGCTTATGCCTTTCAAAATCATTCGTGAAGCTGTAAATAACTCCTTGGAAAGATAATGAGATGGAGATTTCGCAGGCATGAACCTGTCCTGAAGGAATTGGCAAATCTGTTTCCATAAGGGATTGGAAATCATGGAAACAACCACTCCTGACGTGGTAATGACCTTCTTCGGATCAAGAATATCTTGAGTCTGCTTCCGCAACAGCTTCAAAATATCATCATTGGTAAACAACTGTCTGGCAGCAGGGACAGATTCCCCACGATAAGGTAGACCAAGAGCCTTGCCTAGACTCTTCGGTGTCAGAAGAATAGTAGTGCCACGGACTGGACCAGACCTCTTACTGTAAGAGGTTAAAAACTCGTCACAAATGGCAGGATCATTTGGAACCATTGGGAAAGAAAGGCTCACGAACTTGGACAAGCCCGCTTTAGCGACAACGTCTGAATCTAGTATCAAAGAATAATCATGGACAGCCAAAGGAATATACTGAATCAGGGGAGGAGTACGAGAGGGCGCCATTCAGATGGTTACACACACACCACAAACACAGACAAACAAAGAGAATGCCTGCAAAGCAACAGACAAAAACCAAGGATAAGATATCAACCAAAGCGGTAAAACGTGACTCGACCAACTATCCCCAAGCAAACCACAGCCTAGAAAAAATTCGACAAGACCTCTACACATATGCAATCGAAAGCTTCATGCTATGCAACGTGCAAACACCCAAATCCCCGTATCAGGCAATAAAGAAAAAACTACACACCATACCCTTAATCGTAACAAAGAAACTGAACCAAAACATAACAACAACCCACACATATCAAGACCACTACTTTGATAATCAGGTTTGACCATGGAGACATCTCCGAAGACTTCGCGTACCCATCCCACGAAACGAGTTCATTAAAAAGGGGAAATAAGTGCAGTGAGGGGAATTAATTTAATGAAGGGTTCATTTTAATAAATTATTAAGAAATGGGTGAATTTTTATTAAGTGATAAGCCTTATTAAGAAAACGACGGTTCCTTCTTAAAATTTTAATTACCAATTATTAGGTTAGAGCGGTGCTTTAATCCGAATCCTGGACTTCGATACCCAGACTGGGTCTCTAAATGCAAATTCATTTATTAAAAATTAAGGTGATGTGGAGCGCTTTTTTGCCAGCGCGTGCTTTTGTGACGGCTGGTTCATTTTAATTAAAAATATTAAAGTATCTCTTAAGCGCACTTAGCGCGTGCTAAGTGAATGGCTGGTTAATTTTATTATAAAATGGTGTATTTAGCGCGAGCGCGCGTGCCATGGTGGTGTTTAGGGTTCACGTTAAAAATTAACCGTGGATTTTGGGATAGCAGAAAAAATTAAAAATGAAAAATACCTGAAAGTGGGTGTATGTGTATGCAATGATTCGCACGTCTCAATCCCCAAAATGTAGGTCAGCAATCCAAAAAGAAAAACCACGAAATGAAAATAATTGGACACACGACATAGCAAGATTAGTGTATATGAATTTGTTTGGATGACTGATGGCTTATATGTTGGTGTTGTTTTTTTTTCAAAAAAATGTTGTGTATTGTTGATTGTGTATTTTGGTTTTTATGTGTTTTTGTTTGTTGTAATGTTTTTTTTTTCGTGTTTTTGTTGATCTTTGTGGCAAAATTTTGACAATGAAACACATATAAAAATTTTGAAGATTTTCAGCATCAATCCACCACGTGTGACCAAGGTATCTGGATTTTTTCAGATTTTTCAGCTTGTGTTTGGAATTAAAGAGGATTTTTCATGAATTTAGGCATTTAATGAAGCATTTTTGCCATAAAATAATAATGGGATAAATTGGCACAGCATTTTCAACTTAGAAAATATGCCAAAAATAAGCAAAGAAGTTGATGAAATTTTCAAGATTTTTTTTGCAGTTAAATTGGTATTTTTACCAATTTTAATGAATTTTTGCTCATTTTGTATGTATTTTTGAAAGAATTTTTACTTTTAGAATTTTTTGAGATTTTTTTCTGAGATTTTCAGTTTGAGAGAATATTTCAATTGACTGGAGAAATATTGGAAATTTTTTTAAAGAATTTTTTGTAATTTTTTACATTTTAATTGATTTTTAATGAAGTTTTGAATTTTTAAAGATTTTTAGGGTTTTTTCGGGTTTGGAAATTAAAAATTTGGGAATATGTACATGTCAGCTGCGTGTGAACAGCTGGCTGGTGCACACCACCGCACGGACAAGCTAACGCGCGTCCTCGCACGTGAACGGTTGCTAAGCGCGCACGAACCCGTGATCATGAACACGCACGAACAACTCCGCGCGCACACACACCTTACGTGTGACAGGGGATCAAGGGCTTAAGAGGGGTTTCTGCGGGTTTCGTCTTTGTTTTTTGGTTTGTAGGTCTTCGGCGAGGGGTAGGGGAAAGAGGGTGAGAAGGGGGGCTTGGATGGGTGGGGGTGTGTATTGTGGGTGTGAAGGGGGGCTTGTGGGGGTGTGGATGGTTGGGCGTTGGGGGAAGGTGTGAATGGGGGTAATGGGGGGGAAAGGGGTGAACGGGCGGCCGAGGAGGCCCGACAGGAGGGCAGGCGGCGAGAGCTAACGGCGGCTAGGAGGCGTACAAGGCGGGCGTGTGGCGTCTTCGGCAGCGGACAGGGCCAGAGGGGCGGCGTCAGCGGCCGTCGGCGGGAGCATGCACGACCAGGGCAGGGACGCAGGACACGGGACGAAGGAGGGGGCGGATGGCGGCGCCGTGGAGGAGGAGGCGCGAGGCGAGGAGAAGAGGGAGGGGGTGGATGGCGTCCAGGCGAGGGCGGCAGGGGCACAGGGGGTAGGAGAGGAGGGAGGGAGGGAGGAGAAGAGGAGGAGGAGGGAAATGAGGAGGTGGAGGAAGAGGGAGGTGGAGGAAGAATGGAGAGGGAAGGAGAACGAAGGGAGAGGGAGATGGAACGCAGGGAGGAGCGGGAGATGAAGAGAGGTGGTTGGGGGGGGAGGGTCGGGGAGAGAGGAAGGTGGGGGTTGGGGGGGATAGGGGAGGGTGCCCGGGGGGTGGGGGGGGGGGGGGATGAAAGGGTGCCCATGGGAGGGAATGGGATGGGTGCCCATAGGGGGGGTGCCCAGGGGTGGGAATGGGTGGGGGGCGCCCATAGGGGGGTGCCCAGGGGTGGGAATGGGCAGGGTACGCCCATGGGCGGTGCCCATAGGGGGGTGTGGGTGGGAATGGGCGGGGTACGCCCATGGGGGGTGCCCATAGGGGGGGTGCCCAAGGGTGGGAATGGGCGGGGTACGCCCATGGGGGGCGGCCATAGGGGGTGCCCAGGGGTGGGAATGGGAGGGGTACGCCCATGGGGGGGGAATGGGCGGGAGGGCCATAAAAGAAAGGCGTACGCCCATCGCGCACGCGCGCGCGGGGCGGGGTAAAAAAATTTGCTGTGACGGGATCGAAATAGCACCGGGATGGCGGGACGGGGCACGCGGATGCGACCGCGGCACGTGGAGACGCGGGAAATTGAAAAAGGGTGCGTTCACGCACGGGACGAGTCGCGCGAAAACACGTAAAAATAAAAAAAATTTAATATCTCCCAATCCGGGCATCAAAACGAAATGTCGTAAAAACAAAAAGTGGGCAGGATGGCAGGGGGAAGACAGGGAAAAAACGCAACGGGGGTTCTGGGGGGGTAAAGGGCTTTCACATGCAAAAAACGCAAAAAACGGGTCCAAAAACGCCAATGAAAATTAATATCGAAAGATCCGTGCATCAGAATGAGGTGCAAGAAAAATGAAAAATGTGTAGAAAGACGTGCCTGACAATCCGATCACGTCAAAACATAGGTCCGACTGAGAGAAGACGCGTTCACATGGGAAAAACCCAAAAAAGAGACCTGAAAATGAAATCGAAAATTAATATTGGATGAACCGCTTGCCAGAATGTCATGCAGTAAAAAGGAAAAATGTCCGTTGGAAGGGGGGTAAAGGGTTGTCATATCAAAACGCAGTTCCGACGGAAGTAAGAGGGGTTCACATGCAAAAAATACCAAAAAGACACCCAAAAACACATTTAAAAATTAATAATTAAAAATCCAAAAGTCGAAAGAGGGTGGAGGAAAAAGAAAAAAGGTGGAGGGAGGCATGATGGACATGACTGTCAAATCAAATTGGAATTCCGATGCAAACAAGGCAGGTTCACATGGAAAAATGTTAAAAAGACACACGAAAAAGTCTCGAGAAATCGTAAAAATTAATATTGGACAAACCATGCATCGAAAGGATACGGAGTAAAAAGGAAAAATGTCAGGGAGAAAGTGGTTGTCAGGACTATGATGTCAGATCACGGTTCCGAACCAATAAAAACACGTTCACATGGAAAAATGGCTAATGTGCGCAAAATGCTTCAAAAATTAATAACTTGAAAACCGTGCACCAGAACAGGGGTAGGTAAAAAGAAAAAATGGTCAATTCAAAGGGAGGAACAGGTTTATAAGATTGGATGTGGATTTCGATGAACGTAGGATACGTGCACCTGGTAGGACAAAAAAATCAGTGAATGAAGAAAAACTGCAAGGGAACAGCCCCGAGGGTGGGGGAAAAATGGACGAGTGGGTGGGAAGGGACCCCATTAGGGTAAAAGCAAGTCATGGCAGAGAGGCATTAGCAAGTTGAGGCATATGCAGAGCGGTATGCAATGTAGATGCGCAGGGACGCGTCCCCACACTTAAAACCTTAACGGATAGGGTGAACCGAGCAACAGAGACCTAATACCACACAACAGACCAACTGCTAACATCCCCACACTTAAAACATGAACGTCATTGAGAAACAGAAGGTGTAGGGTTAGAAAAACTTGGTCCATATTGGTGAGGATCAAGGTTGATTGTCGAGGGCACGTTCGCTGTCGTTGGCAGCTGCAAGAGGTACCAAGGCATCTTCTCAGCACACGTCCTTTGTGGCAGGGACCATGCAGCAGCACCCAGGGAGGTATCTGGTTGAAGGAATCGCAGGAAATTCGTCGATGGCGAATGTTACACTCAACTCACAATCACTCATATGGAATGAAAGAACAGTCACTCGCCCCAGGACTAATATCACTCGAGGAAGAATGATTGAAACCCATATCTCATACCCGGTTTAGAAATCGACAAGGGGGATGGTGCAGAGGGAGTATGCCAGGGTGCACAGTTGATGGTGCATCAGTGCGTCCAACCCGTCTGGCATAAGTGCAAGGAGGAAGGCAAGGGAGCCTTACAGTGCAGTGGACAGAACAGGGTGACATGCCTTGTGTTGATGACAGTAGAGACCCATCCCGTGGACGCATAGGGAAACGGGAACATACCTGACTCCAAGTGTCGTAACGTCCCTCAATCTCACCTCTCAGTAATTGATTGAAGAAACTCCAGTCACACTCAGCCCACCCTCTATCTCACGCTCTGCTGATAGATATAGGAGGGCAACCATGTCCTGAAACCCATTGATGTAATCCTCACGGTCACTTGTGCAAATGTTGTATGCCTTGTGCGCATTTGATGGTGCAACTGTGCATCCCGCCCCTGCCGGCATATGGTGCGAGAAGGAAGGCCAGGGAGCCTTATGGTGCAGTGCACAGAAACAGATCATGCTTTGTGCATTGAGAAGCCCATCCCGTGCGTGCAACACTCCATTCACACATCTTGCCTCTCATTTGATTTGAAGGGAAAAGACTGGTCACTCGCCCCACCCTCTGTCTCACACTCTGTTGATAGTTACAGAGGGCAACCCATACTCACTTTCCCATCCGGTTAGGATGAAAGCTCACATCACTCGATTGTTTGTCGATGAAGATCGCATCGTCAGTTGTTGAAGAGGCATACCCAGGGAGGCACCCATCAAATCGAACGTTGTGTTGGATAAGAACATGGCGTCTGCTAGAGGACAGTTAGAAACTCTGCAGAAAGACCTAGGACACAGCGTACCAAGGGAGGCAGCTTCAGAACTGGATCCTGGGGATATCAATTGATGAATCCAATTTCTGGACTGCTGGTGGGTATTGCCACCTTTTCCACAGTCAGCTTCCCGCCCAAGGGTGTTTACCACCTTTTCTTGGAACGAGGCCTGCTATGACAGGGAATTTCTTCCTTTTCTCCCATAACAGTTTGGTTTTTCTTGGTTTTTGTTTCTTGTTTTTTTTTTTTCTTTTTCTTGTTTTGTTGTTGTTTGTTTTCTCTCCTATTCCCGAGGGTGTCTCCACCTTTTCTCGAAGAATAGGTCGGCATGATAGGAATCTAAGTCCTTTTCTCCCATGACCGATATGTATATTTTTTTTCTTTTTTTTTTCTTTTGAATTAAGCAAGGGAATGGTAGAAATACCACTTGTCAGAACCCACCTCGCCACTGCCACTGGTGGAAAATAGAGGATAAGAGATCAAGGCTAGAAGGTGGGGCTGAGGGGACAGAGGGTTGTGTCCACTTCATCAGGAGTGGCTGAAGAATGGCTATCAAAAGTAGCATCATAAGAGTGAGAGTGCCACGCCAACAAGAGAAAGGATCAGGTGACCGTGATTGTCAAGATCCCCAAGGAGGGAAGTACTTCTTCAGGCGATATCCATTGATTAGGAAGGGATCATCAGAGGCATCAACGGTTTGCACATGGACAGAGCCATTAGGGTTGACAGCAAGTACCTTATATGGGCCCATCCACCGTTGTTGAAGCTTGCCAGGAAACTTGCCAAATCGTGAATCATAGGCTAGGACCAAATCACCTTCCTTGAACTCCTTGTGCTTGATCAAGCTGTCATGGTAAGCCTTACGTCGAGCTTGCGTGGCTTCCATACACTGTAGAGCCATCCTGTGAGTTTCATCCAAACATTCCAGGTGCAGGAGACGGTGGTGTAGTGAATCATCATCCCCCAAACACTCTTTGATAGCCACTCTCAAAGAGGGCAATTCCAGTTCAACAGGGAAAACAACTTCTGTACCATACACCAGCTGAAAGGGTGTCTGTCCTGTTGCTGCTTTATGGGAGGTTCTGTACGCCCAGAGGGCCTCCGTAAGTCGATCATCCGAGTCATGACGATGCACGGCAATCGACCTTGTCAAGATCGAGTAGAGGATGCGATTGGTGACTTCGACTTGGCCGTTGGCTCTGAGGTAATAAGGAGTGGACTTGCGATGGCGGATCTTATACAGCTCTGTTAATTCTTCCATGACTTTATTAATGAAATGAGTGTCTCTGTCACTTACCAGCTCTATGGGACTGCCAAAACGGGTGATGATATTCTCGTACATGAACAGGGCCACGCTCTTACCATCGTCCCGCTTTAGGGCTTTAGCTTCACACCACTTTGTGACATAATCCGTACATACGAGGATGTATCGGCTCTGTTTCCTTCTGGTGGGAGGATCAATTGGGCCTACGAAGTCGATGCCCCACTTCTCAAAAGGCTTCAAAGGAAGGATAGGTTGCAGTGGCATGGCACTGGTCTTGGTGGGTTTCCCCATTTGCTGACAAGCATCACATCTTTTACAGTAATCATAATTATCCTTATGAATGGTAGGCCACCAGTATCCTGCTAGCAGAGCCTTCCTGGCTGTGGCTTCTCCTGCAAAGTGGCCTCCACATGGCTTGTCATGGCAAGCCTTCAGAAAAATCCCAATCTCATCTCCTGCAATACATCTTCTAAGCACTTCATCTTTGCCTTTCTTGTACAGTGCGCCGCCTAGCAGGGTGTAGGGGGCTGATTCTAACATAAGCTTCTTCCTTTTCCGACTAGAAATACCAGGAGGGTACTGTTGGGTTGCCAGCAGATTGGCAATGTCTGCATACTAGGGGGTTACAATTTCTACCAAGAATAGGGAAGCATCAGGGAGGTCTGGATCATCCTGCTCCTCGTCTGCAATTTGTGGGATACGCGACAGATGATCAGCCAGAACATGGGAACGACCAGGTTTGGTAATTATCTCAAAGTCAAACTCCTAGAATAGAAGGAGCCATCTCATCGTTCGTCCTTTCACATCCGCTTTGTTCATCAGGAAGGACAGGGCCTCATGATCCACATAAAATTTAAAGTGGGTAGACAGCAAATAGTGGCGGAACTTCTCTAGGGCAAACACCATTGCCAAGCACTCAAGCTCTGTCACTGTATAGTTCCATTCCCTATCAGTGACTTTTCGGCTTGCGTAATAGATCGGTTGATCCAGCTTTGAGGAGCCCTTCTGGCAGAGAACTGCACCTAAGCCTTCAATAGATGCATCAGTGTGTACATGAAACTCTTTCGTCCAATCAGGAGGTTGCAGAATGGGTGCCTCAATCAGACACTGCTTCAGAGTGTTAAAGGCTTTGTCACATTCTTCTGTCCAAACAAACTCTGCATCTTTCCTCAGAAGCTTGTGCAAGGAGGTTGCCTTTGTGCGAAATGAGCTATGAACCTTCTGTAGTAACCCACATGGCCTAGGAATCCCCTCAACTATTTGAGGTTGGTGGGTGCTGTCAGAGCTGCGATCTTTTCGATCTTTCCAGGGTCCGTTGATATCCCTTGTGCAGAGACAATGTGGCCCAACAGAACTCTAGAAGAGACCCCAAAGATGCACTTGTCGGGGTTGAGGGAAATCCCATACTCCCGGCATAGGTCAAAGCATTGTTCGAGGTGTCCCCAGTATTCTCGGATCAAACTATAGACACAGAAGTCATCCAAATATACCTCAATAAAGTTGTGCAGATGATTTTGGAATGTGGCCATCATGACTCGCTGGAAAGTAGCAGGGGCATTGCAGAGCCCAAATGGCATCACTCGATAAGCGTAGGTCCCCATTTTGTGGTGAAGGTTGTTTTGGATTGGTCTTCTTCTGCTATCTGCACTTGGTTATATCCACTGAATCCATCTAGAAGGGAATAAAGCTCATGTCCTTCCACTGTGTCCAACTGTTGGTCTGTGAAAGGGATAGGAAAGTGATCCTTATTCGTCTTTGAATTCAACTTGCAGAAATCCACACATATACGAAGCTTGCCATTCTTCTTGGGTACCACCACGATGGGTGAAACCCATTCACTATTTGCCACTGGATAGATGAACTCGGCTTCCAGAAGCTTCAGTAGCTCTGCTTTCACCAATGTGGAATAATTCAGGTTCATTCGCCTCTGTCGTTGCCGTACTGGCTTGGCATCAGGCTCCAAGTCAATATGATGCTAACATATTGTGGGATCCATCCCCTTTAGGTCTTTGCAGGACCATGCAAACACATCCAAATTCTCTTTCAACAAGTTGTACAAGGTTGACAACTCCTCTTCTGGTAGGCTGCTACCCACCTTCAAGTGGCGTTCAGTGCCATCTGCATCCATAAAAGTTAACTGCCTTTCACCTTCTACTTCACGGATGAAGGTCCCGCGGACTGCTTCTGGATACAGATCCGACTCCTTCAAGGGAGTGGTGTCCTCTTCTGATGTCCCACTAGAACCAACTTCTTCTTTTGGTGGAGACTTAGGTTGCCTCTTAAGATGTTGAAATGGGATTAGAGCCATTTCGGGTTTGGTTTCACGATTAATTACCTCTTGGCTTGAAGACTCATCTTTTGACGAAACGTCCAGGAACGTCACATAACAGGGACCCTCTAATGCCTGTTAGAATTGTGAGACTGGTGCTTGTTGGCATGGTGCATCATCATCATCTTTTCTTGGCAAAGGTGGGTGAGGGCGGCATGAGCCACTGCTGAAATACGGCTTGGTCTTCTTAATCCATTTCTTATAAAGATTTTGCATATGAGAAGATCCATTTACCAGACCAAATGGTACCATCACCATCCTGTCCCACAGCATGAGCTCGTCTACTTCTGATGCTTCGGGAACTTCTTCTTCGTATGTATCCTCTTCGGGTGGGATAGATTCTTCCATCTCACTTTCATAACCTTCTTCTTCAATATCATCTCCATCCTCTTCGGTCTCTGTCTCTGTAGGAGCTCTATAAGAGAAGAACAGGTTCTCTGTTTCATCTTCTGCCTCTGTCTTTGGCTCTGCTATAGCCATGTAACAGGGAGAGCAGTACATCCATGCTTCTATCTCACTGTCAGAAGTGATTTCAGAAATCGTTCCTGGTTCAGGCAGGAAGTATTCACCCATTGACAGGGACTTTGCATCTTTTGGGAGTTGGCTTACAGTATCCATTGTTAAGGAACGTGCCACTATTTTCTTGGGAATGATCTGTTTGACAGCATCTTCTTCTACTGATGTTCCATCTGTAGCCTCATTAGGGGAGTCAGAAGATAATTCCAAGGAGGTGAATCCATTTCCTTTTTGAGCACCATATAGCTTCAGCACCACTTTATTGGGTCCTCTACCCAATGTCAAGGTTCCTTTGAACCAATCCGTCCTTGCTCTGGCTTCAAAAAGCCATGGTCTGCCCAGTAATAGGGGGTAGGATGTACCATAAGAGTTTGGCTTCACCACCAGATAGGTTAGCCAATAATATTTTCCAGCCACTGTAGTCTTCACATATGGGAGAATGCCCAAAGGCTCGATTCTGCTCTGATCCGCCAGTCTGATGAGCCATTGGGTTGGTTGCACACCTTGTAGGCCTAGATCCTTCATTGTCACATCCGTCATAATGTTCACTGATGAGCCACCATCAATCAGTGCATTTGCAATAAAGCAGCCTTCTATCCACACGCCAATCTCTGGGGTACCCGGATCTAGGAAGGCATTAGCCACGTCCACTTCTTTTACAGGCTCTGGAGCTTTGTTGGACTTTGTTGTTGTTGAGGGAGCAATTCTTAAGCCACGTCTTCTTGTCAATATACTTTTGAACCTTTTTCGGCAACTGGGAGACAACATCAATAATTGTCGGAATGTGAGGTTTGGTTTAAAGGTATCTAGATCTCTGACCAGATCGTATTCCTTAATAGGATCCACTGGCTTCTCTAACCGGTTCGGGAATGGGGCAACACCCATTTTTATTTTCCTTTTTTCTTTCAACAGGGGCATCATGGGAACTTCTTCTGCCACTTGTGGCACTTCTCCTCTTCTATCTCCCAGACCTCTGGTCATGTCTCTCAAATTGTCTCTGTGACTCTCTGTGGCACTGTAGTGCTCAGTACGGCACTGTTAGGCTCTGTTCTCTTCTGTTCTTCTGTTGGAAGATTGAACTTTACTGTTTTGGCAGGAGGATTATTTTCTTTCTGGATAGGTGGTTCCTTCTTCTTTGCACGCGTGATGGTAGCAACTTCCAATTCCACTAAATTGGAGGTAGGTTCTTGGGCCTTGGCCGGACTATCAGTAGCACTGTTTTTCACTAGGGCTGGGCTTGGATAGTCTTTTGCAGTGTGGCCTTCTCCTTTGCATCGACTGCATAAGGGCTTGTAATCCACTGACCTTCTGGGATTTGGACAATTTGGTGAAATGTGTCCCTTTTCTCCGCATCTGTAACACTCCACTTCTGATCTCTGACCACCGCCAGACTGTCTTCCTCTGTAACTTTGGGATGGAAATCTTCTGGGTCCGAAATTAGGACCAAAATCCCTAGGCTTTGGTCCAATATCCTGTGTTGTCATTTTGGATTTCAACAAGTTGAATCTTGCGTCTTCTTCCTTCCTTCTCCTATCATGCATCTCCTTCAGAGAGCAAATATCCTCTGTATGGTTCTTCCGCAAACAGTAGGAACAGAAAGCTCCAGGGACTGTTGGCTTTCGTGTACATTCAATGGCTAAATGGCCTGCTTGATGACACTTACCACACCAAGTATTTGACCGCATCACATCTCTTCCTGCTCCTGCAACATTGGACATGCTAGCGGTATTCACTTTCAGTGTCTGTAGCTGCTCTGTAATCACATTCATCAACTCCTTTTTGATATTTGCAACTGAGTTGGATAAATAATCCTTCAAGCTTTCTCCTCCAGAGATACTGGCAGTAGGGTTTTGAGGAGTCTCTGTAATCACTGCATAAACAGGTTGGGCTGGTGAAGAGGGGTCTCTGTTCTGATTCTGATTCAGAGCTCCGGTTTTGAACTGTTGGTTGTTGGCTCCAGTTGGTAGGGTTCCACTGTTGCTGCTGATTTGGCATTGGGGAAATTGGTTGGGACCATTGTTATTGTGGTTGAACCATCATTTGAGGCATTGATTGTGGCCATTGTGGATTTGGTGCACTGTACTGTGATACTGGGGGTATTTGTTGGTAGGGGTAGGGGACCGTCCCTGGTGCGTCATTCATCAGGGGGTTGGCTCCACTATGTCGTTAGTGCTCCACAAAGGGATAACAGAAGGCTTCAGTCTCTGGAGGACTCTCTTGCCAACATTTCTTCTACTTCTTCCTTTTCAACGTCCCTGAATTCTGCTTTCATGCCACTGCACAGAGGAAGGTATTCGGTTCTAAAGGTGTCAAAATGCATATGTCTAAGCATTGTGGTGGTGCCATCATCATAGTAATGCCAGCTTCTGATGGTTTCAACAATGTATGTTGTGAAAAACACTCTGTCTACCAACTTCCAATGGGTTGCTAATTGGACAAACAAAAGATTATCAGAACACCAAGCATCCCACGTATCTTGCTGTTGAGCATCCACGAACAAATTCCAACTCTTTTCCTTCTTGTCTTTGTGAACCTCTACAGACATCAGAACCACATAACTCATACCAAAACCATTCCAAACCAACAAAAATCACTCAATAAGCTTCCAAACAATCTCAAACCCTATCAATCAATACTCCATCTCTCCTTACAGAGAGAAAACAGAACAAAACAGAACAAAACAGAAACTATCAGGACCAATCAGAACATATCAGAACATCATCAGAACTTCACATCTCTACTAATAAACATCATGAGCTTAATAAAACTATTCCAACCTATCCAAAACACTCTCAAACTACTTCCAAACCAATCAATCATCTCAAAAAATCAACCATTCAGCTCTCAAAAACAACAAAAATCAGCCAAACAATAGGTCATTTCAATACTCAACAGCTTGTGCAGTATCCTCCTTGTCTTCATGATGAGAATTTCCATTCTTGCGCTTCTCTTGCCCCACTCCCTCTTGCTCTATATTCCTAAGAAGAATCTCTCCTCTCTTGCTCGAATTGGCCTCTGGTTCCTCATGTCTCATATTTATAGCTCAATTGAAGAAGAAGGGTTGTGGCCAAGAAGAAGAGCTCTTTTTGGAGGGTATCTTGGCAAATCAGCAATTTAGAAGATTTCAAGATGCAATCTGATGCTATCGACTTGATCTTTGAGATCTAGAGAGGCTATGAGAGATGCCATGATTGATTCGCTTGGCTCTCAGATGATCTTACTTCAATCCAAGCCTCTCGTTAAGCTGAGATGAGGGAAAGATTGCTAGATTTGACTGATGGAATATAGAAGGAGAAATCAAGATTTTTCATCAGTAAACAAGAACTCCAAATATGGGGGATAAAGGCGTCGTTGTTTTTGAAGAAAAAAGGGGGGGCGGCCTCGCCATTTTCCTCCTCTTCTTCTTTTTCTTCATGCTTTAAAAAAAAAAGCTTTATTGCTTAAATCTTTGTGACCTATCTTGCTTTGCCAAGTTTTAAATGTGTTTGATCAATTTTGACTTACGTCCCATGACTTGCATTTGCACAGTAACTTCTATGAGACAGATGGATACAATTCGTATCAATCTGGGAAAATTTTGGGTTACGATCCTTGGACTATTTTGCTTGAGACTTCCTCTATTTAATGGTTTAGAATTTTTCAAGTATAATTTGTGAGAAGTCGGGAAGATTGAAAATAAAGTTGGGATATAACGAGTGAATATCCTTTGTATCATATACTTGTTGAATCTTTGCATACCATTTTTTATATTGTAAATCCCATAATTACTTATTTCCAATGAAAGCTCACATATTCTCTTTTGAGTTTGCTGATTTTGTGAGAATCTTTATAAGAGCAAAGCATTATTATCCAACTGTAGAGCTTAATAGTTAATGGATGCCACTTATAATCCTCTCTTCTATTGTAGCATATACGAGCATGTATAGCTTTAGATGGTTTCTTAGAAGACATCATGGAATAAGTTTAAGGTGTCAACAAGAGATAATGTTGGAATAGACGTAATGTGCAAAAAGGAGTTTGGAGAATCTCAGGTGCCAAAATAATGAGAGCAATGAGAGAAGTGCACACAAAAAGGGCACAAGCTACAAAAACTTTTGAAAAAATTTTAATCGATATAAAAGATAAAATATTTCTATTTTTGGTGAAACTTTAACGGTCCAAATTTTCAAAAGTTCACATCATGCACTAAAAGCAGAAAAAACTACATAGAAGATTGCATTTGAGGACTCAATGAAGGGTTTGCTTGCTTGAAAGTTGGGATATTTTCAAAGTTGTATTAGTAACTCGATGAAAGAGGTGAATAGAAAGGACAATGTAGGTTCAAGAGATCTAGTAGTGTACTTATAACTAGGCAAAGGTCAAACGAAAGGGGAAAATCTCATAATATGGAAACTTAAGGCGTAAGTCTCACATAAATAAATATGTGGAATGTTTTAATTGGAACAGAAAGAGTCATATCAAGAAGGACTATTTCAAATGGAAAAGTAAGAATAAAGAAAAGAAAAAGTGTGATGAATATGGCAAGAAAGAAGAGAAATTAAAGTAAAAATTTGAAGAGGTCAACACTATAAGTAGTGATGATGACGATGTCCTATACTCATGAGGTTGCACTCTTGATTGTTACTAATGAAAATTATGTGTTAATATTGGATTCTTGATTCAAAGGTATCATTTCATGTTACTTTCTATAAGAATGGTTTGCTACATGTGATGTTGGAAGAAAGGGATGTGTATGTTTGGGAAGGGACTTTCCTTATGTTGAGATGTTTGCAATCACACCTACTTGAGTCTCTTTGTAAGGAGCAATGTTGGCTCAGGACCAGAATCCCATATGCATAGTAGGCGAAGTGCTACCATTCAATTCCTATAAAGCATTGTACTTGCACTCTTTTCTAATGCAATGATAGTATTGTTTTCTTTCCAATGTCTCTATCCACACACAAGATTGTGTTTATGAATCCAAGTGTCAATCTTGGAACCTAATTCACTTGTGTGACAATTTGTCTTCTCAGGGTCAATGTCTTCATGAGTTTATTATTCCTCTTTCAACCTCCGTAGCTTCTGCATTTACCATGCTCTTGATCCCGAATATTTAACATGGTATCAGAGCTCATCTGAGCATGGCTTAGCATGTGTTAGCTCCATTTGACTCTCTTCTCATCTTAGTTTGAGTGCTAAACCCCATCTTCAACTTCATTTACATTCCTACCTACAATGAAGCTTTCATGGCAGCCATAGCTAGCAGCACCTTGTCAACTCTTGAAGCTTTCATATCTCTCTCTAGAGGTCAAATCTCTCTGAACTTCCTTCTAAAGAAGTGTTTCTCTATTCTAGAGCTTCTCCTTGGTACCTCAATCATTGAGATTGGGCAAGTATAGCTTCAACATTGCTCTATTTTAGAGTTGTTGTCATACTCGTGTGTGTGGACATCAACACCTACCAAACTTGGAGAAGCTGGATCTCTAAATATAGAGCATATCTTCGTGAAATATCTTCTTGACATGCCTTTCTCCACTTATGGCAATCCCTCTTGTCCCATAAATCATTGACATTAGTACTCTATACCCTCAGCATTACAAAAAACGTCAAAATCTATCCAAGATTGCGCTTGTTGTCGCCGTCCCCTCTGCGACACGCCTGAATCCACTAGCAATGTTGATCATCATTATGGGGATTTTATAGAGCATAAAGAGAGATTCATTTCCATAAAAAAAGTTTTCAAAATGATCCATTGTAGCTTCTACAATCAGTAAAAAATCAGGGCTAGGTCAAAACCCTAATCTACGAAGCCATAGCCAAACTTTTCTAAAACTCAGAAATCTCATAATTTTCTCTCTCCTACCATTGGAGCAACCCGTTGCCACTCTGTTCTACTATCCGAGCATCAAATCAAGGAGGGGAAGAACTTGGAAAGATTGACAGAAGATCAACGACCCCGAACTAAGAATATTCGAGTTTGACATCAACTCACACATAGCCTTTACATTGTGTGTTTTCACACTATCATTACTTGTGTCTCTTAACACACTATAATCTACCCTTCCACTGATAAAATCTGAGAACTTTGAAGGTGATTTGGTGTTGCTCCATAGAATCTAACATGGGCAAAGACTCTCCAACTGCTCGCTTCAAAGGAGTCAAGTTTCACATCTGGCAAACCCGTATCAAACTCATCTTGATAAAGAAGGGCCTCTGGGCCATTACCATTGGAAAAGAAAAGAAGTGTCGTGATGAGGACCTTGCAGTCACTTGAAAAAAGAATGATTATAAGGCTTAGGCCATTATCAAACTGGAGCTAGAAAACACCTATATCCACCATGTGGATAACAGTGATACTTCGCCTTTTCAGCGATAGCCTCTAGTGTTTTTTGCCATGTTTATGGTGTGCCCACACTTTGCAGGTGTTGCTTTCACTAAAGCCTCTATATGCTTTGTACTTTTGGTTGTGATTGAGGAGGGGTGTTGAGATGTTTTCAATCACACCTACTTCAGTCTCTTTGTAAGGATTGGTGAGGGCTTAGGACTAGAATGCCATATGCACAGTAGGAGAAGTGCTACCATTCAGTTCCTATAAAGCATTGTACTTGCACTCTTTTCTAATGCAATGATAGTACTCTTTTCTTTCCAGTAAGTGTTGATGTCATTGTCCACACACAAGATTGTGTTTATGAGTTCAAGACTCAATCTTGGAACAAACCTAGTTCACTTGTGTGACAATTTGTCTTGTCAGGGTCGATGTCTTCATGACTTTATTCTTCCTCTTTCAACCTCCATAGCTTCTGCATTTTCCATGCTCTAGATCCCACATATTTAACACCTTAGAGCATTGTTGGAGTGGAAAACATACATATGTCATGCAATGGTTGCGTATTCTTTCTAATTGATGTCAATCATGTACCAGACTTAAAGAAAAGCATGATAAGTATTGGAAAGCTCCATGACTATGGTTACCATGTTATATTAATGATCATGCTTGGAAGATATGCAAAGGCACTTGTAGTTGCTAGAGGGGAAAAATCTAGAACTTTCTACTCTTGGCATGTATCTAGTGTGAAAGATCATAATTTTCTGGCCATCAATGAAAAGCCATTTGTATCACTTTGGCATCAACATTTGGGCCATATGCTAGCAATAAAAATAAATATTCATTCTTAATTTTAGTATCTTACATTTTTTAAAACTTCTTTACCTTAAGATATATGTGCATTTCATGGAAGATATACAAAGGGTTGCTTATAGTTGCTAGAGGGCCAAAATCTAGCACTTTATACTCTTTGCATGTATCTAGTTAAGAAGATCACATTTTGTAGGTACTGTGCCTATGATTTTTTTGTGATCATAGGCATAGTTTCACAAAGAAATTGTAGGCACTTTATACTCTTTGTGTGTATGTTGGCTTATGGCTACGATTTGTTTGGAAGGAGCATCTTACATTTTGCCTTTCATCGATTATGAAACTAGGAAAGCATGTGAATTTCCTATTCATATAAGAAGAGAAATGTGTTTGATATATTTCAAAAGTTGTTGGCTAGTATGAAGAATCAACCACATGAAAGAAACAAAAATTCTTGAGTTACGTCTTTAGCATTTGAAGCTAAGAAGAATCATATAAGCAACACTATATAGCCTATTCCATGTCATACATGGCTTGACTAGTTAGGAAATGTTGAGGTGGGAGTGCCATATGCAAGTGGATAGCCTCACATTGTGCACAATAAACAATCGCGACATTTTGAATACACATCTTGAGAAAGTGTTGAGATGATCTATAAGGGTCTCTAGATTGTCTATTGACTATGTCATAGTTATTGATTGTAAAGAATTAAGTTGATGCTATAATTAGCTGGGATGCCACTCATAAGTGGAAGAAGGCAATGTATTCAGAGATGGGATCTTTGGTTAAACATGCTACTTGTTTTGGAGTTAATTCATTTACATCAGGGAAATTATGCCCTACTTTGCAAATGGGTCTATAAAGTGAAATGTCTCCATTTGATGTATTTCTTAACTATAAGGCAAGATTGGTAACCAAGGGATTCAAGCAAAGGATATAGGCTTTGATGAGATCTCATTTCTTGGATTTAGGATTGTCAAAATCCAAGGTTATAGTTTGAAGAAGAAGAAAAAGAAGAAGAAGAAGCTTGAGAGAGCATAACTCAAAGTGTATTGAGATGTATCAAGAGAGAATATTTACATGATTTGGTATGCCCCAATGTGAATATGCATAGATACAAGGTTGACAGAAAAAATCCTCCTAAAGAGGAAAACAAGTGTCTTGGAAATGTTAAGTGTGCTCACATACATTACTATAAGAATATGGTAACAAATCCCCCCTAGGATTATAGTGATGAATAAGAAGGAAGTGCCAAGCCCAAGGCTTTGCAGAAAGCTTTGAACTTCTCACAAGGGAAAGAATCAATGAAAATATTTGAAAGGTTGTTCTATATTTGAAAGAATCATTGCATGCCAACAATGCTCGGTTCCTAGGCTATGTATAAACTTACTCGTTTGCGAGACTAAAAATTGTATGTTAGGTATTTAATATATACTTAAATCAAGTGTTTAACATCTTGTTGATATATAATTACATCAAAGCAGTCTAGTCCGACATCATGAAGGCTCAATTTCAGACATGTCTCCATGGAAGTAGCAATAGGCTTGCAATCCTCAAGACTAAATATTTGAAATAATGTCTCCATATACATTTTTTGATATAAAGTAATGCCTATATTACATTGCTTGAATTGAATTCCCAAATAATGATACAATAGATCCAAATCTAACACATCAAAAGATGAATTCAATTCTACATTAAAATCAACAATATGTATCTCATTAGGAATAATGATGAGAAGCATATCATCAAATAAGTCACAATGATTAGAGACATGTCACTCATGTCTTACATATAAGGTGCTCCTAGCTAGACTATTCTAAAACCCACATGCAGTCAAGTATGTATTTATCTTTTGATACTAAGTCCAAGGTTCAGACTATACAAGGCTTTCCATTTACCCATTTTGTTCCTTTTCCCTTGTTGGACAAGACTAAGATGCTAGAAAGCATACATTTTCTCATATAAATCACATTCAAAAATGTAGATTTGATATCCAACTAATGTATATTTTGACCATTTTGAGCTATTAATACCTAAATGCTACAAATAGTTGTCATATGCTAAGTGGGAGAAAAGGTCTAATCAAAATAAATGCTCTCTTGCTAAGCATATTCTCAAAATCTACTTGGTACCAATGGCCTTCTTGCCACACAATCCATATATTCAATTGGAAGAATCAAAAGATGAACCAAGGTTGGCATGATTTACTAAAAGAGAGAATGCAAGATCAACTTACAATAGGATAAAGATATTCATGAGATCAACTAATTCTATAAGCCCACTTTGAATATGTTGTCATGCCATTTGGTCTCATAATTACTCCAACAATCTTCCAACATCTAACAAATTCTATCTTCCTATGAGTATCTAGATGACTTTGTGAGGTAATATATTTGGATGGCATTCTAATATTTTCAAAGAATTAAAAAGAGCATGAGCATTTTTTCTGGTTAGTTCTTGATAAACTATGTAGAAAGAGCTTGTATGCTAAATTAGAAAGATGCTCCTTTCATAATCTAGAAGTGAAAATCCTTGAATATATTATCTCTCAAAATGGAATCTCAATGGTTGGGAAGATCATGGAATCTCAATGGTGGAGACTATTCTTGAATGGAAAACACCCGATTTAGTTTGAAAGATGCAATATTTATTCAAATTCATAAACTTTTACATAATCTTCATTCAGAATTATTTCAAAATTATTGTGCCACTCACATGATTAATAAAAATTTATAAATTTATGTATAAATCTAATGAAGAGGATTATTTTTAAATGCTTAAGAAACACTTTACTATGGTCTCAATGTTGATGCATATAGATTCATCCAAACCTTTCTTCTTGGAGGATGATGTATTAGATGTTGCTCTTGGTGCTATCCTCTCCCAAGATAGTGATGCTATTTGGTGGATTTTTCATTATACAAAAATCTCAACACAATTAAAATAAATAATGAAATTCACAATAAGGAACTTTGTCTATTATGGACTCTTTTGAAAATGGAAGCATCTTACAGAGGCCCCACACCACAAAATCAAAGTCTTTATAGATCATAGAAATCTTGAATAGATCATAAGTTCTCAAGTTTTGAATCAATGACGAGCAAGATGGAGTATATTCCTTTCTAGATTTGATTTGATCATAATATATTGACCTAGCAAGCAACAAGAAAAATCAGATGCATCATTTCAACACTCTTATCTTACACTTACAAATAGAGATGCAATAGTACATGATCAATAGGATTGTTTTCTCTTGAAACTAGGACAATTCCAACTTTACATAATAATAAGCAAAGCTTTAAAAGATTCAATCTTCTTTCTACAAGTCAAGAAAGCACTTTCCAAGAATTACTTTGCCCAAAATATAAAGAAAAAATGTCAAAAACTGTGTATAAGTATTGAACTCCTTCAAGAAGTTGTAGGCTTGCTCTATAATCAAGACTACTATATATACCACCTAGATTTCTTTAGTTTCATATATTCCAAAAAGGGCATGACCTTCCAACAATAGGATATCTTGGTATTAGTAAAATAGTAGAGATCATCTCTCAAAACTATTGGTGGCCTCAAACATGGAAATTAGCTAAAGAATTTGTGTATATAGGTGATACATGCAATAGAGCCAAAGTCCCTCACTCTCAATCTTATAGGTTGCTTCAACTGGGCTTGTCTATGCTAATCACCCTTGTCACTTATGTAAATGGATTTCATCACTGATATACCATACTCTAACTAGTTCAATTCTATTCTTATGATAGTTGATAGATTTGCAAAGATGGCACCCTTTATCCTCACCTATTAAAAATTTACTATCAAAGGCAGTGCCTAACTTTTTCCTGAATGTATCTACAATTACCATGGGTTATTTAGATGACATTGTGTTGTAGATTTCACAATCTATGAGTGTCGGACTTAACAAAATGCCTATTATTTTAAGCATTTTGAGTCGCATGACTATGGCTACCTCTCATATAACCATTTCACACTCTAAAAACAAACATAGTAAACACACCAATTTACCTTGTTGTAGTCCATACAATAAAATATAGGTCCCATACCAACGTTCAAAGAGACACAATTATTCATGCAAAAAATTTATCCCATCATCACTATAAAATGTTAGTATATACATCTCTATAGATTCCTGCCTATTTACATTACTATATATATATCAACACTTTGTGACAAAGATATAGTAATAGTTATACTATTTTGGGAATCAAATCAAGACAATTGTGCAAGTTATTTTGAATATAAAAAGTAACGATTGTAGAGAAAAGGAAATTTTGATGCTAGCCTTGCCATCCTTCTAACCACATGTGTTGAATAATATTCCATAATTTTATTTTCAAATTGAATACACAATTGTTATCCAAAATATACTTTATGATTTTCCAAGAAGGAGCTCATTGATTCAATTTTCAAATAAGTATAATCAAAAGAAGATATCTCATACAGAACTACATGGAATGATAGGGAGGAGTAATCAAAATGAAAAATATCCATAAATATTGCAAAATGTGAGTCCATACAAATGAAGGAGAAATGTATCTAAAGAAAGCTACATAGAGTTAATAGAAAGAGTCATCATGGAGCATATTAAAAAACCGGGAGAGGTACATTCTCAATCGAATTTTCATAAACTAAAATCCCCTAGAAAAAATTAAGGTAGGTAAGTTTTTTGTAGCTTAATTGTTGTCTGGTTTTTTTAATTTGTTGTTTTCTAGTTGATTTTTTTGTGTTTGTGTAGTCTAATAATTGGTTTTTTCATTTTTTTTCAATTTTTGAGTGTGAAAACTTATAGCCTTAATCGAGATGGGTAGTTTTTCTAGATAGGTTTAAATAGGACTTTGAAGATGTTTGTAGGTCATCTTATGTAGAGGCGGGCTCACACTCAATCGCCAAGACCCACGGACTACTTATTTCTTCAAGCATTTCAAGAAAGCACTAATGGCTATCTCTCACATAGCCAACACGCTATCCCTCTCTACGAGTGTAGCGAGCTTATCTTGATGCCTGATTGAGTTGCTTACTCTCTCAAGCACTCTGATAGCTCCACGACTCTTGATGAAAGCTCAAGCATCCTCAAGCCTCTGTCAAGATTGTGGGAGAGAAGGAAGGAGTCTCGCTTGAAGCTTTCTTGCTTGCACAATGGGGGAAGACACACAAGGGTGGAGGCTGAAAAACAGTTTTCCTCTTCTTAGTTGTGTAAGCCAAAAAGAACTCAAGTACAAAGAAATAGAAGAACCCTCTATATGGGTCTCAAAACCAAACTCAACTAACTAGGGTGGCATACTAACTGAGCCATGAACTAGAGTAGATAAGGATAGCTATCATGTAGCTATTATTCATCGGCGGTGTACCAACCGCGTCTGCAACTGACAAGTCGGTGACATAAATACACAACGGTCACCCTGGCGTATCACGAGTGGAGCTCGATATCTCAACACTCCCCCTCGAGCTCAATCCCAATTCCTGCACACCAAGCAGGTCTCTGAACTTGCGCAGCTTCTCTGCGCCCAATACCTTCGTGAATATGTCAGCTATCTGATCCTCTGTGCTGACATAAACTAGATCAATAAGACCTAGTAAAACCCTCTCTCGCACATAGTGATAATGCACCTCAATGTGCTTTGTTCTAGCATGATAGACTGGGTTATTTGCCAAGTGTATACTACTCATGTTGTCACAATAAATGACAACTGGCCCATCTGTAGACTGATGCATATCATAAAGTAGCTTATGCAACCAAGCTACCTCACATGCAGCCATTGCTGCACCCCTGTACTCAGCCTCTGTGCTCGACAAGGCAACTGTAGGCTGTTTCTTGCTGCTCCAAGTGACTGCAGCACTCCCAAAAGAGAACACATATCCACTGGTAGATCGTCTATCAGAAATACTACCAGCCCAATCAGCATCAGTGTATCCATGCAGCTGTATCTGAACCCCAGTCTCATAAAATAGTCCATACTGCAATGTGGACTTTACATACCTGAGTATGCGTCTAGCCGCATCCAAATGTGGTTTCCTTGGAGCCTGCATAAACTGACTTACCAATCCAACAGCATAGCTCAAATCTGGCCTGGTAATAGTCATATAAATCAAACTTCCTACTATGCGTCTGTACATAGTAGGGTCTTCTAGAAGCTCACCTGCATCTGTGCTCAGCTTCACATTTTGCTCCAAAGGAACTGAAATAGGCTTACAGCCTGTCATCCCATATTTGGACAGCATGTCCAATCCATACTGCCTCTGCAAGAGCTGTATCCCACTTGGTGATCTAATCACCTCAATGCCCAAGAAATAACGCAGCTCTCCCAAATCCTTCATCTCAAACTTCTGCTTCAATAGCATTTTCACATGAAGGATATCTTCATCACTGTCACCTGTCATAATCAAATCATCAACATAAATGACAAGCAGCATAATACCTTTCTCTGTTTTTCTCACATAAAGTGAGAAATCTGCCTTGGAAATCTGAAAGCCAATAGTGACAAGATACTGTCCTATCTTGTCAGACCATGCTCTAGGTGCTTGCTTCAAGCCATACAAGGCTTTCTTCAACCTGCAAACAAACTCAGGATGAACAGCATGCACATAACCTGGTGGCTGCTCCATATAGACCTCTTCTTGCAAATCACCATGCAAGAAGGCATTCTTTACATCCATCTGATGTAAAGACCATCCCTTTGATGCAGCCATAGCAATGACTGCTCTTACAGTTGCCATCCTTGCAACTGGACTGAATGTTTCTTCATAGTCAATGCCATATGTTTGTGCATACCCCTTGACTACTAATCTTGCCTTGTATCTGTTCACAGAACCATCTGCATTGTGCTTCACCTTATAAACCCACTTACAGCCAATTGCATTCTTACCTTTAGGCAAAGATACCAATTCCCATGTAGCGTTTGCTTCCAAGGCATCCATTTCTTCATCCATGGCTTTCTCCCATTTTTCTTTTCCCATGGCTTGCTCAAAAGAAGTGGGTTCTGGTTCCTGTATCACCTTGACCATATATGCATAGTGAATGGCTGTAAATCCATCATATTTCAGCCTATCCACAGGATACCTAACTCTGGTAGACCTGCGCAAAGTGGGTTCACTCCCAGGTGCTCTCAAAACATCCCTGGTCTTCCTTACTCCAGGTGTAACAATAGAAGGAATACCCAACTCATCATCAATGCTCTGTTCTGAGCCACTGGATTCACCATCCACATAAGAGTGACCTGCATTCACATCAAACATGGACTGATCAACCTTCTCTTTTCCTTTTCGTGATACCTGCATACCACTATCTGCATTACTTTGAGAAGATTCTCCTGATCTCAATCTGCCTGTCCATGGTGAAGAATGTGAACCACTACTAGAGGATGCTCCAGGTCCACTAACATTTTGTGACTGCTGCTGTGAATTCTGTGCAGCATTACCATTTTGTGCATCTTCATCATCAATCACATTTACTGGTTTATACCAGCTACTCATCTCATCAAAAACAACATCTCTGCTCACTGTAAACTTACGAGTAGAAGGGTTATAGCATCTATACCCTTTTTGCTGCAGAGAGTAACCAATAAAGATGCACTTCTCAGCTTTTGGATCCAACTTGGATCTCAACTCATCTGGCACATGTACATAGGCAATGCAACCAAAAATTTTCAAATGAGAAATATCTGGTTTCCTACCAGTATACCTCTCCTCTGGAGTCATTCCATGTATTGCTGCAGTGGGAGTCCTGTTCATTATGTAGACTGCTGTAGCAACTGCTTCAGCCCAATAAAAATCTGGCAGGTCTTTTTCATTGAGCATGGCACGAGACACCTCTCCAATATGTCTGTTTTTTCTTTCTGCAATTCCATTTTGCTGTGGGGTATGACTACATGAATATTGCTGCTTTATGCCATGCTCCTGCAAGAACCTTGCAAACTCATTTGAGAGGTACTCTCCCCCTCCATCTGACCTTAGACATTTTATCTGCAAGCCTGTTTCTTTTTCAACCATAGCTTTAAGAGTTTTGAAGTGCCCAAAAACTTCACTTTTCTTTTTCATAAAATACACCCAAACTTTTTTGCTATAGTCATCAATAAAACTGACAAAATAATGACAGCCTCCAAGAGATGCAGCTTTAGTAGTCCACACATCAGAGTGGATTAATTCCAATGGCTTCTTACTCTCTTGAACATGTTTAGGAAATGGTTTCCTTGCCTGTTTTCCAAACTGACAGGCTTCACATACCTTATGCATTTCTGCAACCTTGAACTTAGGCAATCCTGCAACAATGTTTTGGGCCTGCATTGATTTAAGTCGCTGTACATTAACATGACCAATGCGTTTATGCCAGATATCAATATCTGCAACTACACCGGTCCCATGTGCAAACATTGCTGCACTCAATTCAGACATGTCTGCATCCAACGTAAACATTCTGCCCTTCTTCTTTCCTTTTGCTATCAAGCGACCTTTATTTTTCATATCCTCAACAAAGCATCCATGAGGATTAAATCTGACCTGCAAGCCCTGTTCAACCATTTGACCAACTGAAACCAGATTCTTGGTAATATTCGGGACATGAAATACATCGGACAGGTATTTCTTTTTCCCACCCTGCATAGACAAGGGAATTTTTCCAATCTGCACAATAGGATGTGCAGTATCATCACCAGTCTCCACAAATCCTGGTTTTTCCATTTTCCTTGCATCCTCCATCCATTCTGCATGACCTGTCATGTGGTTTGATGCACCTGAGTCAACATACCATACATCATTGCTTTCTTCTGCACTTGTCATAGAATTGTTCATGTGCTGCACCATGAACAAATGCTCATTTCTGTCATCACCCTGTCTACTAGAAGATGCATAATTCCCTTGTTGCAGTTTTCCATTCATGATGTCATTCTGCTTTTTATAGCAGTCTTTAGCCATATGACCCATTTTACCACAATAGTAGCATTCAACATTACTGTTTGCATTTTGGCCTCTTTGCCATCCACCACGACCTCTTTGGCTCCCCCTGCCTCTAGAGTTACCACGTCCTCCTCCATAGGACTGGTTTTCTTGAGTTTGCTGCATATTCTGATTTCTACCACGGCCTCCAAATCGGCCTCCTCTACCTCTGCCTCTACCTCTTCCAGCATTTGAGTAGAAGACAGCTTCTTTTGAAGTTCCTCCTGAAGAAGATGCACCACCATTTCTCTGTTCCTCAGAAATTAGAAGAGCAATCAACTCCTCAAAATCAGGAAATCTTTCACGAACTGAAATGGATGTTCGAAACTGTGCATAATCCTTTCCTAGACCATTCAAGGTCACAGAAACTAAATCATCATCTTCCACTGGTGACCCAATGGAAGCAAGTGCATCTGCAATCTTCTTCACCTTCATATGGTAGTCGTTGATGCTCATATTTTCTCTTTGCACATTGTGCAACTCTTGCTTGAGCTGCATTTTCCTGGCTTGCGTATTTGTGCTATACATCTTTGACAGAGTATCCCATGCCTCCTTTGGCGTACTTGCATCCTGAATATGCACAATCATAGAGTCTGAAATGCTGATAGACAGCCAGTACATAACTTTCCTGGCTCTCTCATGCCATGCTTTGAATGCCTGCATTTGCTGTTGATTGGGAACATCAGGAAGAACTGGTTCTTCTTCATTTCCTGCAACAAATTCCCAATATCCTTTTCCCATAAGGAAATTCGTCATTCTAAACTTCCATGCTTGGAAGTTGTTCTTGTCAAGCTTTTCAGTGACAATCTGTGAAAGAGAATCAGATGCCATTACAGAAGAGTGCAAAAAATTCTGTCACTGCAAAAAACTCTGCTTCACCCTCACAAGGGCAAATCTGCAAAACTGGCGAAAGTGGTATTTGACCACACAGTCACTTCCTAGTGACGATTTTGCATCAATAGGCAATAGGGATGATTCTGTAACTCCCAATGTCTCTGCGCACAAGCATACAATGCAATTTTCACAGTAGCTATTCACCGACTTGTAGAACAGTGGTCGCACAGCATAAAACAGGGCCTTTTCCTGAGTGCGTGCAGAAACTTCCGGCTCCGAAACAGGCCCCGAAATGGCCTCAAATCAAAAAAACAGGGTCGCCAAGAGCTAAAGCTCTTTCCCGTAGCCTATACTGCCCTCTTGCTTCACCGCGAAGGGCGTCTCAACCTGAGACAATGCACTCCTGCACTTTCCGGCTGTGCTACCTGCAGAGATCTGCTCCCAAAACAGAAAATGAAAGCAACACTGCTCCTCTTACCAGAACACCGCGAGCTTGGCTTGCTTTCTTGAGCTCCTTACCACGAACAAGGCTCTGATACCATGTCAAGATTGTGGGAGAGAAGGAAGGAGTCTCGCTTGAAGCTTTCTTGCTTGCACAATGGGGGCAGACACACAAGGGTGGAGGCTGAAAAACAGTTTTCCTCTTCTTAGTTGTGTAAGCCAAAAAGAACTCAAGTACAAAGAAATAGAAGAACCCTCTATATGGGTCTCAAAACCAAACTCAACTAACTAGGGTGGCATACTAACTGAGCCACGAACTAGAGTAGATAAGGATAGCTATCATGTAGCTATTATTCATCGGCGGTGTACCAACCGCGTCTGCAACTGACAAGTCGGTGACATAAATACACAACGGTCACCCTGGCGTATCACGAGTGGAGCTCGATATCTCAACAGCCTCTTCCTCCAAGCTCCATCTTGCATAGCCACACACGAGACAAGAGAAGAGAAGAGAAAAGGAGAAGAAGAGAGGAGATGGTAGAGGGCTTCACCTCCAAGATACCTCACCCTATAACACTCACTCTCACTCCCTCCCTCAAGCACTCACAAGCAAGCAAGAGGAGAGAAGGAGAGAAGAAAAAGAGTCCACTTTGCCACACACCAAAGAATGAGCTCTCATTCACTTTTTGAACTTTATATACATGCCCCAAAATCCTGTGGGCATCCATCTCCTTTTTTACATGAGCGGCCATTGTGGCAAGGTCCTTTCTCCCATTCCCTTCTTCTTGCATATTTCTTTAGTTTATGCATGTCCATCCTTTTACAATTTGCACATGAGGGAGCTTGGCACTCTTTTACAAATTTTTTTTGATGCCTTTCACTTAAAAATGGGTTTTTGCCTTTAGCTTGATTTTAGAGGCCATCCTTGCATCTTTTCTTGTTCTCCATCTTGCTTCTTCCATTGCCTCTATATTTTACCTCTTTTTCTTCCGTCTCGTGTTGGGTTAATATTAACCCCCTCCTAGTATAGTGCCTCTTTTAGTGTGTATACAAGCCCTTGTGGGGGTTAGTGTTGGGTGAATGGTCCCTTGAAATTAAAGACGAGGTTGGGATGGGCCCCTCTTTGCTGTTGGCCATCGAGAGATTTGTTCTTTGAAAATTGAATATCATGTTGGACGAATCCCTACGTGGAGAGAGGTTGATGGGCAGATCCATCTTGAAATTGAATATCGTGTTTGAAGTATCCTCCACGGCCGCCTTCTCTTGCACTGTTCCAAATGAGCTTCTTCATTCACTTTTTGATTAGGGCCACCTTGGTCTGCCTCTATTCGATTTTGCGTGCATGGTGACATTGTCGCATAAGATGGCCCTATTCTTCAGTGAGTGTTGGTTCCAGGGCACTTGTGTTTTGGAGTCGGTGAGGGTTCAACGAGAAAAGGAAAAATATGTGAGTTGATGATGGTGGGGTGTGAGGGGAATGGGGCTTGGGCAAAAATGGATCACTCCGTTAAGGTGGTGGAGGTCGGAAGCGTATTGCATGGATGATGGGGCCTTCAAAGCTGGTGGTTGGAGCCTTTGTTTGCACCTGAAAAGAAAAGAAGGTGCACTATCTGGGGGTGTCTGCTTTGTCGTGTGGTGCATTGTGCTTCTGCGAGTGGAAGTGGGAGTTAGGTCGAGGCCTAGGGGTTGTCTCCTAGTTGAGGACCCACTATGTGCATAAGGAAGTGTGGTGCGAGTAGCTTAGGTTGACATGTCTAACCATAGGTAATTGTTACCTCCCTAGGTATGCTTTGCCCTTGAGGTGTCCTAAGCATGTGTAGTGGGGGATCAAAAAGGGCTAGGGGGTTAGACATGGGCCGATTGACCGAGGCCACTGGACATGCCTAACTTGAGATCTCGTAGGTGCAGTGGCTATGGTCGACATGCAGCTCGTGGTGTCTTAGGTGATATCTCCTTCCATTTCCTTTTTTTTTGGGTTACATAGTTATGACAGAAGCTAGTCTTAGTCTTCCGAGTGAGGCAGAGAGGGAGGCTTAATAGATTTGTTAAGGAATTGGCAGCTTTGGAGATATCCCTTAAGGTCTAGGTGGACCTGAAGGGTGGTGGTGGAGAGGAATGGATGATTGTAGCAGGTGAAGAGGCTATCATTTCATGTCCTCTAGAATAGCTAAGAAAAATGAGGATAGTAGAGCATCTCGCATCATTAGTCGAGCCATCGTGTAACTATCTATAGCATTAGGATCAAAATGGAGGATGGGAAGGAACCCACTTGTAGTTGGAGGCTAGTCGTTTGAAAAAATCTATGCACTCACTCAACCCCCAGGTGTAATACATTTCCATATTCACCAAGATAACCCATCCCTTTTACCCTTTACATTGACATCCCTCTAAGAACTTGTTCCCCCACTTGCTAGAGTTATCATAACCGAGAAGCAATAATGTAGCATACCTAGTACTTAAAGAGTAAACCCAAGGTGATATGGTAAGGCTCTTGATAGGGGTTTTGGCCAAGTTTTGTGGTAGAAATCCAATTTGTAAAAAACCTAAATCACATACCATGCCTTTCATTGATGATCTGCCTATCAAGGGTTGTGAAGGATGAGACTTTAGATGATCATGGATGTAGGTGCTTAGTGGCCACGCATATTAGAGATGTCGAGAGGATTCTTTGTAGGTAGAGGAAGTGAATTTGATATTTTTAGGACTGAAGTCTCTTTTTGGTGCCAGAGAGGTTTTGATTGTTGGACATATGTGTGGTTATTATGGCAGGAGGCCTTTCCCTACAAAAGTTGATGCCATAGAGAAGATTGCGAAGACTTTCTCTTCTACTTCAGAGGTTTGTAGGTTTCTTACAGCTTGTGTATTTTATCTTATTTGGATTCCTCATTTCGCTCATATTGCTGATGATCTCTACCAACTCTTGAGAAAAGGACATCGTTTTTCTTGGGACATGAGACACACTAGAGCTATGCAGAAGCTGAAGATATTGTTGAGAGCTACTCTGACTCTTCAAAAAGAAGATTACAAGTGTGGGAGATCTATTGTACTCACTATTGATACTAGTCCTATCGGCATTGGATGGATTGTTGGCCAGTCTGATGTAGATGGAAATAGGTATGCCATTCTATTTGGGGCGAAAGTCCTGAACGAGCAACAATGCAAGTATACGCAGATTAAGAGGGAGCTCTTGGGAGTTGCCATGGCTCTCAAGAATATAAAGAGTACTTCATTAGTGTTGCTCTGGTAGTAGAGACTCATTGCTTGCCTCTTCTAGGTATGATCATGAGTTTTTCTACTCCAGATGTGGCCATGATTAAGTGGATTGGGTATATAAAATCCATGAATCCTGAGTTCAGCCAGGCACATAGCAGGTAAAGACAACCCAGTAGCTGAAATTCTTTCACAAGCAAGGTATGATGATATGGATTCTTCTTGCACTAATGATGTTGATGATGGGGTTAATCATTCAACCATGCATGCTGATCATACTTGTCATGTATCTGCTTTGGAAAGCTTTGATGAGTCTTTATATATAGGAGAGTATTTGCAGATTGGTCGTTATTTGAGTACCATGTCTAGACACGATGGATGGACTGATGCGAACTTCAAGAAGATTAGGAGAAAAGCTTATGGTTTCTTCTTGCATAGTGGGCTACTTTGAAAGCATCCACAAAAGCGAAGAGGATACCCATTGAGAGTTGTATGTGAGAGAGCTTCACAAGTGTGAATCGTAAGAGAATTTCATGAAAGTCTTTGGGTAGGACATAGAGCTGTTTGGGCAACCGATGACAAGATTAGAGAGCACTAGTAGTGGAGAGGCATGTATAGAGATATCTCACAGTTTGTCAATACATGCACTGATGGTCAATTGTTTTCTTCAGTGAGGCATGGAGCTGAGCTTCACCCTACTCAACCACTATGTATTCACTACAAGTGGATTCTTGATCTGATTAGTATGCATATTGGATTGTGGTAGATGTGTTACATTGTTTTGGCATGAGTGGATCTCAGGAATCAGGTGGAAGGAAGAGTATTGAGGATGAAGACTACTTCAGTGGTTGGTAAGTTTATGTTGGAGGATGTTATTTGCAAGTATGGTTGCATAAGGAAAATTACAGCAAATAGAGGTGAGTGGATGCTAATGAGGCTAGGGATTTTCCCTCTTTTCTTGGTATTAAACTTCCTTTGACTTCAGCATATGATCCACAAGGCAATGGGAAGAGAGAAAGAGGCCATCTATCGATTGTGAAAGCCTTGGCCAAAGCATGCAGTGTGGACAGGCTAGGGAGTGGCCTAGATTGTTGCCTTACGCCTTATGGACTGATCACACTACCCACAGTGTGACCACATGTTATATGCTAGCTAAGTTGATGTTTGGTCAGAAATCAATTATGCCTACAAAGACGTGTACACTCACTTGGAGTGCTTTACCGTGGAAGTATGATGAGATGACTAGATAAGATCTTTTGGCTCTTCATATCGGTCAGTTGGAGAGGAGATCTAAGGATATTGAGAGCTATTTAGAAGCTCAAAGAGGCTATAATTCATAGCAAAGACTGATTTGATAGCAAACACAGATTGAGACCTAGAGATATTGAGGAAGGAGATTGGGTATTGGTCTATGACAGCAGTCTAAACAACTAGTATAGTGCTATCTGTAAGGTTTCAAGACAATGGTTTGGGCCTTATTTGGTGTAGCATGTCCATGACAATGCTATGTATTCCTTAGCAGAGCTTGATGGTATGACCTTGCAAATACTGATTGCAAGAAAAAGAGAATCAAGTTGTTCAAGAGAAGAGATGATATAGCCTATGCAGTTGAGGAGTTGGATGATGAGTTTTATGATGGACTTAAGGCAGGAGATGATGTAGATGAGGATGTGGATATTGCAGATGATTTTGCAAAATATGAGGAGATCTCATTGACCATGGAGCTTTGCAATAATGAGGATGGATAGGTGTGGCCCATCTAGAGGATTGCAAGTTTAGAGGGGGCGGATGTCGTGATGCTGTACGCCCATCACTACGAATCTGAGGGTAGATTTTTTCACTAGGAGTTTCAACTGATTAGATAGTGTCATTAGGAATTTGTTTTTCGTTGTGTGTGTCTTTTTTTTTCATCCAGTTTGAACTTTCAATTTGAAAATTTAATTACTTGGTTCTATCAAAAAAAATTGTATTTGCTGAGTAGTACTAAGGCATAAATAACCTGCGTGTATGTCTGTGCGTGTGATAGCTCATATGAGTGCTTGTTATTCTATTGTTGAGGATCTAGTTCAAAGCTTACACATGAAGAAGATAAGGAGTCAAATCTAGTGGAACATACATGGGATGAAAGAGCCCGCATTAGCAACACCAGCAAAAGTAGTTTGAACTACCGCTCAATTCATCACGAAGATAGCATAGCCTTGTTTGGCATCAATATTGGGTGACATCATGAACATAAGAGGATATGCACAACTTGGACTGAATGAGAATGTTTTTCACGTTTTTTATCAACTATTTTCCAAAGCTTTTAAGCCAAGTGAGGTCACATTCATCAGTGTGCTCATGGCATGCAAACATGCATGTTTAATAGAAAAGGGCCAACTGAACAAAGCATTACTCATTACAAAAAAGTTGTCATTTGAGGTTGATCTTGTGGTGTGGCATATGTTGTTGGGTGCTTGTCAAATGTGGAGCAACATGAAGCTTGCAAGTGAAGTGTTTGAACATGCTATACAGCTAGATCACAAGGGTACTCTAGCATTTGTACATCTGTCTAACGTCTATCTAGAAGCTCGTATCCTAAAAGATGTAGATTAAGTTGAACAAAAACCAAAGGGTTATCTATTTATCTTTGTCTAGATACTGAACATATTCAATTTTTGCAAATCAAAATGATTATTTGACATGCATATAGACGTGTTAGCAGTTAATATCATCAAGGTTACAAAAGATTGGAATCATGTCTAAGTAAAACAACTATCTTAATAATTTTCTTTCCTTCATGTTGCGCAAGTTACAAGAAAGACCTCTCAGAGTGTTGTGATGGCAAGAGGGTGTTGTTTTTATGAGAAAGATGTTCTTCCTACTTTTCCTCTAGTTAGTCCTGACAATTGGATATTTTTGGAGCGCTATTCATCAAGGAAAGAAGGATGATTTTAGAAAATGAATGCCATATTTTGGATAGGAAGCTCGACATGTGTTGTTTCTTTAAAAAGCAATCACAAGTTAATGGAGGGTTCAACAAGATTTGGAGGAAGTAGGGCACCATTAGCATAGATTTCAGTATTTGCATGAGATGTCTTTGTTGCAAGCTTCCGCCAATATTGAAAACGATAGAGAAGTTGCAAGGATTACATATGCTATGCTCTACAGCAACAATTATAGCTGAGGAAGCCGCTGAAGGCAGCAAAAGCGATGCAGAATCACGACTCATTTTGCAATCGAGTTAGCACAATGAGAAGAAGGCACTACATCCTAAGTTATCACAATGAGAAGCGGACTATAGTGATGAATAGACAACGACTGAATTCGAGTGTTTCATGCATAGACGTGGTCTATAAGGATGAACTAGAAGCTGACACAAAGCTAGTGAACGAGGAGTTGGCATGCAAGATAGAGAAGGTGTCCTAGAGGGATCAACTCCATCAGGATTGACCTCGAGACTACCTACTCTTGGATCAGTGTTTGGCAACATGTTCGGGTGGAGATCATCACCAATGACCAAGGCAACCGCACTACCCCTTAGTATGTGGCCTTCATTGACATGGAGTGCCTCATCAAAGAAGCCGTGAAGAACCAACTGGCCATGAATCCCACCCACACTGTCTTTGATGCCAAGTGACTGTGTCGTTCTCTTGTGTACATATTCACGTGCTTGGCTTGGGAGACTCCTATGACTACAAGGCATGTATTCTAGATATACAATTACTAGAAGAGTAAATTCTGTATTGAACGAGAAATTTCTACAATTGTCAAGAGGGTTGATATTAAAGCTATGATTGCTTTCGAGTGGAACACTATCTATGCCTTTTGAAGGAGATTATGATCTTGTCAGTAGGTGTGTTGATCACTAATTGGCAGTTGACTACTGTCATGACAACATCATTCAACGGCCAACAACTTGACTCTGAGATATTTCTTTGCACTTGGAGTGGTTCATGAGAATAGAAACATGTCTATAAGGTGATATTGCAATGTATGGACATCGATGGTGCTGAAGAGAGGCAAGGCAATGAGTGAATAAAGTGTGGCAAGTTGCTTTGGTTACAAGCTACAACAGGATCATCATCTTCTTCATCACTATGCTATTTTGGGTGCATGCCCATTCCAATCATCATCATGCTACTAGTTGTGCTCTCGTGCCTCCAGCTACACTTGATTCTTTGATATATGGTTTGGTTCCATCCAACTCTGCATGCTCAAAGATAACTAAAAGATTTCAAGGACTCTATCTGTGAAGATTGTATTCCTTCTATCCCCACTTCGTCTTACCTTTCTCTCATATGTATTTGATTAAATGTGAAACCTAACCATTCTTCTTAATCCATGTATTTACCTTGAGTCAAGTACTCTTCATTATCCTTTTCTCCCATCTCGCAAAGTGTCCCTTTGACGAGCAACTTTCATAAAATTTCATGTGTATTCCATGTGACATGGTCTATCTAATTAAAGTCAACAAGGCCAAGAAGAATAGAGAAGTCAAGGAGCAACCATCTTGGCTAAAAGAATATGTGGATGTTTTTCTAGAAGACCTGACAGAGCTTCCACTAGCAAGGGAAGTGGATCATGAAATTCAACTCATCCCAGGAATTGCTCTCGTCACCAAGCGGCCCTATCGAATGCCAAATCCTAAAGCCACTAAGCTAAACGAACAACTCAAGCAGCTATTAGACTAGGGATACATCCAGCCAAGTAATTCATCATGGGGAGTCTTGATACTATTTTAGAAAAGGAAAGACGGCATACTCCTCCTTTGTATCGATTGCCGTGGATTAAACCAGGTGATAGTGAAAAATAAATATCCAATTCCTAGGATAAACAAATTGCTTGACCGACTCCAGGGAGTAAAGGTCTTTTCAAAGATCAGTATATTATCAAATAATAATTATGAAGGAAAATATCCCTAAATTTTCTTTTAATACAAGGTACGGTCATTATGAGTTTATTGTGATGTCGTTTGTACTAACAAATGCTCGTGCCACCTTCAATAGGTTGATGTAAGATATTTTTCAACCCTACCTTGAGATCTTTGTCCTCATCTTTTTTGATGATATCTTAACATATTCCAAGAATGAAGAAGATCATGGACCACAGATACCAATAGTTCATGAGACAATGAGAGCCCACAAATTGTATGCTAAAAATAAGAAATGTGCATTCTTCAAAAAGTAGATTGAATATTTAGGATTCATAGTACTATCGGCATATGGCATTTCAGTGGATCCTACCAAGGTCCAAGATGTACAAGATTGGCCAACCCCCAACAAGGGTCAAGGAAGTGTGAAGCTTTCTAGGGCTAACAAGTAGTTATAGGGTCTTCATTAAAGACTATGCCTCAATCGCCACACCTCTCACTGACCTTCTCAAAAAGTAGGTCTCTATTACATGGACATCCTGCTGAACAATCTAGCTTTGAGGAGCGTAAGCAGAGTTTGATAACTGCCTCTATCTTAAGACTAGCTAGCCTAAGCAAAGAATTTTAAGTCATAATTGATGCAAGTTGTTTGGCTTTGGGTTGTGTGCTTATCCAAGAAGGACATCCAGTAGCATATGCTTCAAGAAAATTAAAGACCCAAAAAAGAATCTATGCCACACATGATCTAGATTTACTTGTTGTAATCATACCTTTAAATTATGGAGACATTACCTTCTTGGTAACAGGTTTTCTCTAGTCACTAATCATAAAAGCTGAAAGTGGATTTTTTCTCAATTGGATCTCAATATGAGACAATACTAATGGATTGAGACGTTGCAAGAATTGGACTTTGAGATTAAATATAGACCAGACAAGGAGAATGATGTTGTGAATGACCTAAGCCCGGTGGATACCATGTCGCTAGGCAAACACAATGTGAAAAACCCTAGAGTGCATCACTATCTAGCTTGCATATTAATCTAGATAATCAATGCCATATTAGTCATTAGTGTTAGTGTCCATAGTATGGAGAGTTCCAAAATACAAGATTTTTGGACAAGTCTAGTCCATTTTTGATATTTTTGATATTATTTCTTATAAACATCCTACAAATGTGTAGAAAACTTGTGGAAGAGGGTGACATGCAAAAAGCAAGTGATTTTTTAGCTAGATTTGGGAGATCTAATGCAAAAAGAGGGGCTTTCAAATTCGTGTACGATGCGATTCCAGTTTACAGGCAACAAATAGCACTCCAAAGAATGTGGAGAAGAAGGAGAAATCAAGGACAATTTTAATTAGGTGTCTTGGGGTTTTACCCCCCTTTCGGAGCCAATGGAACCATCATATTTTCCTTATGAGCAACAAAGAAGAAGCTAGTGTTTAGTGTGTGTCTTTTGTCTACCAAGGAGCTATAGGAGATCTAATGCTTGGAGATTACTTCTAAGTGGTCCCAGACAAGGATTTTGTTTATCTTCTTCTTAGGTTCTATCAATACACAATGCTTTGATTCATTGAGATTTGTTTTTATCTCGTGTACCTCTTGTCTATACAGATGGAAAGAAGGAAGATGATGAAGACCGGTTTGTTGAAGAAGTCCAGCTCAAGACAAAAGAGTTTTCTTCTCTTCTATCTCCTATTCTCTACTTCCTTGTCTCTTTGATCCTTGGTGGATATGACCTTTTGATTAAAGCTCCTCCAATAATGTGCAAAAACAAAATATCACAAATAGTGTGAGATTTGGCATAGAGAGTGGTGATTGAAGGGGCAAATTAGTGCCTTCCTATGATATATTTGTTTTATTGAATTTCATGAAGTTACTTGCAAGTTCTTGGGATTATTTGTGAGTCTATTCCTTTATATGATCAATAGGTTGGGACTCGTACCTTCTTTGATATTATATTGCCTTCCAAGTGCTAGATATGGTTCAAAACTATTGAATGGTGTTCTTGGAGTTTTGGAAAACTCTTACTAAGACCATTTGGGACATTGGTAAGCTCCTACACACGTACAGAACTGTTTTCTTATCCCATGCTTGATCATAGTTGACAAGTCTTCTTAGTGTTGTCTTCAAGGTACAACTAACCTATGTGTGAGACTATAGCATTCATGGTTCTAGCATGTTATTGGTTTTTTTGTATGATTGTAATAATTACTTACTATAGCATTTAGGTAGAGTATCAAGAGGGAGCGTTAGAAATATGTATACCACTCTATAAAGTGTATTGTGGTTTCTCTTGTGAGGGTCTACCTTTATATATATATTGTATCTATACATTCTTTTCTTATGAACTAAGTGCATGATCTTTTGATACTATAAGCACACACTCTCTTTATTTAAGGGAAGAGCTTGCTAAGGAGTTGTTAACTGTGGAAAATATTGGACCAACTCTCAATAAACCGAATCAAGTATGAACAAAGCTCTTTCTAATAAATTTGTTTTTTAATCCAAAGTGGAACCTCCTCTTAAGAGTATAGTTTTCCATGAAAAACGATGGCCATAGCTTGAAATGCTCCAAATTAGCTAGTTGGTAACTTTGTAAGGATTCATTCATCACTTAGATTGCCTATTTGATTGAATGCTTTGGGCTTGAAATAGAATATATTTATTAGTAAGGAAAATCTAAATTGGGCTTCTAAAAAATAAAATTAAATTTTAAAGAATTGTGGAATTACAAGAAATTAACTAGGAACCTTTATACCTGATTATTTCTCGACACTCATTGACATAAAATAAACTAGAATAAATTACATATGTCTTGAGAAACCAACCCATTTTCCTCAAGGCTTTGATCTATATCAATTTTCCATTACAATACCTTTGCAATTCTAATCTCAATTAGGCTTGATCATAGGTGAGATGGGTAATGTGCCCTTCAACTCTAACCAAATTTTAATTGCATCAAAATTATGTATTGTGGGAGAAAATGCAATATTCTAATTTTACTATCATATAGTTCCACACCTTTTTGTGAGTTTAGTATGTTTCTTTAAAGGCTAGTTATGTTGAAGTTTTCCACGGAAGTAGAGTTAGTATGTTGATGCTTATTTTAGGACATTTATCTAATGAGAAATAGGATCCTTTTAATCTTTGTTTGCAATGCATATGCATTAGAAATGTGTGGAAGAAGATGCATAATTGGCATAGTACAATTGGTTTCTAATTTTCATAGGCATTGAATCACATTACCATATGGTGGTCAGTTTTAAATTATTGATCAACATAGTTACCTTATAGGAATTGGTGTACCACCAAATAATCTTCAAAGGAGTAAAGATAAGAATTGTGATAAAGTTTGGAAAATTTTGTGATAAGTAATGTTTTATTATTGAGTGAATACCTCATTTAAGCCTAATTTGTTTGTCAACTATTTTCACAAACCATTTCTAAATCAGATTCCCTAATTATGTTGCCTAAAATTTCCTACAATGCTAGATAGAAAATTGAATTCCTAGTTATATGATCTACAAATCTCTTGTTTGAGACGTGGGGAACAACATTCCCTAGTTTTTAATAAACAATATTTGATACATGCATGCCTAGGATTTGCTGCCATGATATGTGGGGAATAGAATTCCCTAGTTATACATAGGAAATCCATATACATGTACATAGGAAAAATTAGAGATTTTCCTACATCCTAAGAGGTTTCCTATGTAGGAACTATTCACAAGTTCCTTGTATAGTGGCTAGTAAACTTGCTCCAACATGATATTGTATTATATGCAACAATAATACACATAGAACTAAGACAAAGGGCTCATACTCCACATGAACATAGTTTCTTCCTTTATTATTTTAATTTTCCATGGTTTGATATACTAATCTAATAGTGCATCATCGACAGATTGTATAATAGATTACATTTATACACTCACTCCCATGCACAATATATCTATCTCTTATATTGTATTTGTTGCACCTTTTCACACCATCAATTTTTGTGTGGGGTTTTCACATTTATTTTTAATTATATTATTATTGGAATGGTCTAACGAGGCTAAGACAGAAGTATACTTTGAGGAATAATCCCCTTGGATCCCATAGAGTGGGTAGGACACCCAAAAGAGTGCAAACCCTAATTCATAATTACTAAACACAAAAGGGGTACAAATCCTAACCCTAAAACAAGGCACTACTCTAGAGAGGTAATCTAGGCGTAAAACTAATGTGTGTCTATAAAAGAGTGGAAGATCTCTATTGTATTTATCCTTTTGGTGCATTCATGATGTAGGAGCTCCGTCAATGTACTCATTCAATCTTTTTATGATATAATCTTATCTCCATAAGAGAGTGACTAAGAGAGAGTATGTGAGAGGTATATTGGGTAAGGGATTGAAGGAAGGTAAAGCCCTTCATCATTTTTGTGCTTTTCTCTTCTTCTCTACTAGCTTCTTAACTCATTCGTGTGCTCAATAGTGGATGTGAAGGAGTGATTACATTATATAGATCTTATTATTTGGGTTGTGGAACCATCTTGGTGCCTTGAATCTTTCGACACTAACATGGGAAGATAAGTTGGTAAGTTTGCTAAAACTCAATGCTAATCTTGTGTTCTTGCTTTCTTAGTTTGGATAGAAGGATACAGGGTTTGATATAGTGTAGTGTTGAGAGACAAGGTGATAGATTGTTGCCGAAGCAAGTTACAACTTCTTAAATAATAGAAGTGCATCCAATTCCTTGACTATTGTGCATTTAGCTTAACATTTTGGTTCCATTACGAGGGCATAGGATAGTGCAACCACTGAGGTTCTCATACTTCTATTGTGTGATGGACTAGAAGGCTTTGTATCGAGTAGTGTTGGATTGGTTAATGGAATTGATTAACTACACTTACATATTGCATGCTTCAAACTGTCCACGGCTAGGTTAGAATAAGGATTGGATTGTGAAGAGAGAACAAGAAGATGTAGAAATATAATAGAGGAAGAAAAACACAAAAAAACTCATTAGTATAGAAGAAAACACAAAAAAAATCTAAATATGAATGCAAAACACGTCTTGAACTCTTTTTGTACTGATCAATTGCATAGCATTGTATGAGCTTTTTACTTATCCTGAATAGTTGATACCTTGTAGATACTTGAGGTCTTGCATTGCCTATCTTGCGCTCTTGTTGGGTAAGAGGAAGATATATGAAGAAGGTGAAAATGAAGAGAGAAAGTATAGAATGAAAAAGGTAAGAAGTAAGTAGAGAAGAAGATAGGTCAAGGGGAGGAGAGAGATATCAATTCCATGCATGACTTGGCCACCCACTTAGCTCAAGCTAAATGTGAGAAGAATTATTCAATAAAAAGGGATAAGGCAATAGAAGAACTGGTGTGGGCATGACAACAATGTTTCACCAACACATTATATGAAGTGTCAAAGCCATGTGAGGAGTGTCGATATAAACCTTCAAATGAAGCTATAACTTACCAAGAAGGCACTCAAGTAGAGTCTACAAACATAAGTACCCTAGCTAGAATACAATATGATGATAGAAGATCAAGTTCTGTAATTGAGGGAAGCTAGAATCTCAACAAAAGACCTAAGGCTAATTGAAATTCTGGCCAGTGGAGAAGCCACTCTAGCTATAGAAGAGCCACCACCATCACCTCCTACACTTGAGATAGATTGGGAGTCAAAAAAACTTGGCGGGATAACATCATAAGAACTAGAAACCATTACAGAAGTGGAAGGGAAACCTACCCTTTTATGAAACATGGTAGAGGCTATTTAAAGGAGAAGATAGAATGTGGAAAGAAGTAGAAGAAGGCTCATTGCCACATGTCAGTCCCTAGTATCAAATGTTCATTTTCCCTAAAGAGAAGGGTGTACTTCAATCAATTGGAATATGGAGATCAATACGTGGGAGCACTAGGAGACCCAAGCATTTCCATTGTAATTTTCTTCTAGTTCTCCACATAGACTTAAAAAGTTTCTATCACTCACAATAATGCAATAGGTAATATAGGGTGTCCTGATAATTGCGGAAGAGATAGCTTGAGAAAAAAAGTCAAGATCTTGGAATGTGGCAGCAAGATCCAATTTACCACACTGGTAGGATAAATTTTACTTTTAGGTTTCAACAAGGACTGTGAAAGCCTGCAACTCCTAACTAGGATGCACAAGGTCTATATTGGAGGAGAACGTGGAGGCATAGGTAGCATTTTGCAATGCATTACCATTTTAAAAGGGGGTATCCCAACTACATACCCTATGCTAGGAGGCATAGGGGTTGACTAGAACTTCAAAAAGCATGTCACATATAACTTCCCTCTAATCTTTAATATTAATGCTAGTAAGCTAAAAACCTCAAGTTCCATGAATGAAACTTGATTCTCTCTTTCAAATAGTTTCTAGATAACTTCTTAGCTTGTCGAGATCTTACTTTCATAAACACATGCAAGTATATACACTAACTTCTCTGACTACTCAATAAAAAGAATATTGTGAAAGAAGAGGGTTTACATCAATTGTTCTTCAAGATAATGTTGAGGGTTGAATTGACTTGTTTTTTGGGCTAATTTTTGTAGTTTCATGGCCTCAATGGTTGATTGTAAGGGTTTATTGAATAATATGTTATGTACTCAAAGTGTATTGAAGTGTTTTTGAATGGATTGCATCTTGAGAAGCTCATAATTGTTTTTGATTGAGTTATGATCTTTTGATTGATTTTGTGGTGTGTCTGTTTGGTTTTGATGGGTCCATTTTGATCTATTTTCTTTTTTATTAAGAGGCCATGATTGAGATGAGTGTTTTAAAGATTTATTGAGAGTAATTTGGATATTTTTCATGGGTTTAATTGGTTCTAGTTTTAGCTATATGATTTTTATGTTTTCTATTGACTTGTAAAGTGTTTTGTAGAGCTATTGTAAATCTTTTATTATATTTTGTTTGCTTTGGTGAGTGTTTTGTTGAATGAATGATTAATATGGTGACACTTTATAATCTTCTAAATAAAATAATGGAAGCTCTTTGAAGCTATAAGAATTAGAAAAGATAACTTATGAACACTTCAGGTAAAAATTGAAGTGAAGTTACAATAGTGAGCTCCCAAAGGTCACTGTAGTCTCTATGGTGACTCTTCATATCAAACATACCTCTTGGGAGGAGCATCCTTGACCAAGAGAGGATTATTGAGTATCATTATTTTTTATTCTCATGTACTATTGAGAGAGATCATATGTGAGAGAGATCTTGTATGAGAGATAGCAAATTTCTATGAAGAAACATTGTATGTAGATCAAAGAGATTGAGTGAAAGACTATGAAGATGATGAAATATGAATACTTTGTGATGAAATCCACTCAAAGTCAATCATTCTTTTGTGTCCTTTTTGTTATTTTATTTTTTCTAAAAATAATATAAGGAATATGTTGAAGATTTTTTGTGATAAATCTATAGGGGATTCACTATATGATGCGTGAAGATTTGTGATTCTTGGTATTCTTTTTCTTCTTCTGGTTGATTAAAGTATGAAGAACATGCTTGTTGGTGTAATAAGATAGATTTTCTTGTATGAATTTCTCCATTTTCTTGATATTTCTCTTGGGCTCCACATAAATTTCTAGAAATCGATGGAAATACTGTGATGGGACTAATTTTTTGAGTCACTCTACTATATGCATATTGTTTTAAACCATTAAAGAATATGAATGCTAGTAGGCTTACTAGTTGCATCGACCCCTTCCTTCCATCCACACCCCTATCCAAAACAATAGTATTAAAGACCTACATCATGAGTAAGACATGTCTAAAAGATCACTACATCTACTCCCTTGGCCAACACCAATGAACCAAAAGGAGCCATAATAAAATTTCCATCAAAGAAATGGCATGAAATTGTAGCATCACTATGAACCACCCACTTCATGATCCACCAACACCATCCACATAATGATATCCATTCTATAGTAGAGGGCCACGTGACTACCACATGTCTAAGAGGGGGGTAATGTTAACCTCCTAAGAAGGCAGCAGAAAAGCTAGATGCAAGAAAAGAAATGCAAATTTTATAGTAAACAAAGAAGGAAAAACTAGAGTGTCTTTCAACTACTTAAATTTTTAAGCAAAAATTTAGTTTGTAAATAAATTTGTGCTCACCTATATGAATATTATAATAATATTATAAGTGAGGCATGAGTAAAAAATAATAGCTCAACAAGTTGCAAAAGATTTATAAAAACTAAAGAGTGTATATAAGGCAAGAGCATAGTAATTTAGGACAACGAGATGGGCTAGTATGCGAAAAAATCAAGGCCATGTATAAAAGAAAAAAATAAAAAGACAAGCTCATTCTTGTGGTGTTGCCTATATGAGAGGGAAAAATGTTGAGAGAGGTTTAGAGGGAGACTATAAGATAGAGTGAGGGATTGGTGTGGAAGAAGCTCTTGCTTCCTCTTCTGCATCCTCTTCTTCTCCTTCTTCTTCTCCTTCTTCTTCTTCTACATATAGCTTGTGTAGTGATTGAGGCTGTGGAGATAAATATTTCTTGAGACACATTCACTAGAAGGATATAGAAGAATAGCGACGACCATTTCTGATGCATATTATCAGCATCACTATTTGCGACGCATATTATTAGATTTTGAGCAAACGGTAAGAAAAGTGTATATCAATCATGCATTGTATTCGCAAACTAATTGAATATCATATACAAGAACATTGGATGTGGCCGTAAAATTTATTATAGGGAGGTGACATCTCATCCCAAGGAGTGCACCTCTTGTGGCCAGTTCGAAGAGTTTGTGGGCATGCGATGGATGGACTGCCTGAGCCAATCCACCACTTGGAGGGTAGTATCCAATCTATACTGTCAATACTAAAGGAGACATGAAGCCTTCCAGAATTTTCAAGTTGAAATTATTCTTACACACAAAGGTGGAGGCTGAAAATAGTTTTCCTCTTCTTAGTTGTGTAAGCCAAAAAGAACTCACGTACAGAGAAATAGAAGAACCCTATATATGGGTCTCAAACCAAACTCAACTAACTAAGGTGGCATACTAACTGAGCCACAAACTAGAGTAGATAAGGATAGCTGTCATCTAGCTATTATTCATGGGCGGTGTACCAACCGCATCTGCAGCTAACAAGTCGGTGACATAAATGCACAACGGTCACCCTGGCATATCACGAGTGGAGCTCTATATCTCAACATGTGGTTCATGATCTTCTTCATCCTTAGAATAAGTTAGGATGTCATCAAAGAATACAAGAACACAATCATTGAGATGAGGTCTGAAAATGTCTTGCATTAATCTGTTGAAGGTAGTTGGGGCATTTGTCAACCCAAATGACATCACAATGAATTCGAGATGACAATATCTTGTGTTGAAGGAAGTTTTAGGAATATCTTCATTCTTTGGATCTTTTCGTTGGAGGTGCTCTTGTTGACATGTACGCTAGATGTGGGAGCCTAGAGAACGGACAGGTTGTCCTGCATAATGTGATCTTGCTTGATTGATCTTCTATCCTGAAATTAATCAAGGTTCTCTATGGTTGCGACTTTGCTTTTGAAAACCCTTCAACAACGCCGAAAGCTTGGAGCATGTAGAGGAGCCAAAATTGGGTAACAATGATGGAAATACAAGAGTCCAATTGAGAATGAGGTTGACTCATCCTTTTGTGGTGACATATCTATTGACCTTCTAGTGTATGCGGAATTGTGTCAGGAGATTGACATGGGACCATAGGGTACTTCATACTTAGAGCATCTACCTACTCAATTTGTTGACGAATCTCTTATAAGGGTACATAAGATATGTGTCTCATGTAATATCATTTTTTGAAGATTTATATTAGTGTGCTTTTCTTGATTTATATTGATTATGCTAACATCGATTTTTGTATGTGTTGATGACCTTTGTCAATATTTAGATTAGCACAATGAGTCGAGGGATGAGTGACGAGGAGCTACAAGAGATCTTCACACATATGTATCTAGATCAGATGGCTCGATTCAGAGATATGGCAGACTAGAAGCTGTCTCGGGCACCATCAAGCCGTTCTATTAGATCTACTTCAGCGCCCTCTGATGCTTCAATTTCTAGTAGGCAAGGTCAACGCTCCAAACTTGGGCCAGATAGAGGGAGTGGTTTTGGGGAATGCTACATAGACCTGGATATAGTGAGTATGCGGTCAGCTCACGATACAAGTTCTACTCCTCGCTCTCATGCAGGTCGGAGAGATTGTGGCTCAGGTGGTTGTTGTGGAGGTACCGACGCAGTGTCTTTGTCTCGTCATGTTTTTGTTTTAAAACTTTTACTCAAAGAAAAATGTGTATAATTTGAATTGAAGATCTTAAGTTAGGAACTAATCCACCTTACATAACAAAGTGGTGCCTCAACAATTAAAACAATAATATCTCTTTCCAAAAAACGTCTAGTTCAACAAAACTCAATATACTTCAACATGAGAATTATTTTGTGAGGCCCCAATTCATGGTGATATATTCCATTCAAACATGTCCTTATCCTTATAATATTTGATTATTTGATGCTCCAAGCCTATAACACATAGAAATATGCTTCAAAATCTCCTTCATAAGCTTATTTATTCACTTCATTAGACTAAAGAGACACCAAGAAAACTAGCCACTTTTCTAATATGTGCTGCGGTCCATCTTTTTTCTTTAGTGGGCCCCATCAAAACACATAGCCACCCTCCAAAAAGATTATGGATATTTGCACTTAGAGATTGATGTTGCCATCAACATGAGGTTTATCACCAAAGAAAAAAACTTTAAGTGGCTCATCATTCATATTCCATCACAAGGGAAGGCACAAGGGAAGCTCACAACCAGTAAGACCTTACTTGGTTCATTTGTTCATCATAGGAACACTATTGCTAGCCTCCATAAATCATCATTTGCACACATCCTTAGTGGTCTAAGGTAGAAGAGAGGCAACTTGATAGTAGTCATGCTCATACAAGCTCTTAAGCTTCATGGCCAAAACACAAGGTAACTTCAGTGTCATGAGTTTTTGTCTTCCACATGTGTTGTAGTCCATAAATTGATGTGTCGTAACCATGATTCTTTTGATGTCTCTCTCTTGAGTCACCCTTACAAGCAATACATCCTTCATGCAAAAACATGCTACCATTCCTTGTCTCATCTCATGGGCCTGGGTCTCCAAAATCAAGCCCCTCGTAGATGATAAGATCCCCTCAATTCACACTAGCATGTCAGGCTTCTCATAAGATGTGGGCTTCAAAATCTTCACACCTTGCAACCCCTAAACAATCAACTCCTTATACACATCGTGTTGTTCATATATATGTGCCACCAATTGTTAATTCACATTGTCTTTAATAGTCGTCCGACAAGCTCTCTATTTTTTCAAAGCTTTTTCTAAATCTTAATAGCCTTAGCTTTTAAAGCTATGATTTCCTACTTTTCTCCATCACATTGTTCTCAATTATTCACTTTAATGAGCAATTTTAAATTGAAAATATAGATTTAAATAAACCAAATGCTCTGGACATGCACTTGTGCATTAGAGTTTGTGTGACATTAGAATATGTCTTTACCAAAATCAATGAATCAAAAGTTGCTTGAAGTTCAACATCCAATGCTTGCCAAGTAGTCTCCACCACATTATGGTATCAATCTCATGGTTTCTAAAAGTCTTCAGTCATGCAAATACAAGTTTCTATAATTCTCCACTTGCTAAATGTTTGAAAAATGAATTCCTTATGTACGATTTGCATACTAATTTGTGCTTGCTCCACTTCACCTAGATGTAGTTTTTGGCTTATTTGGGATAGATTGAGTTGTTGCAAAAATGCCTAACAATGCTTGATTTTCCTATGGTCTTGCTTCTGTCTCTTCTTGTTCTCTAGCAACAAGCCTACCTTGATGTTCTCTTGCATGGCAGCCTAGCTGGATCCTATGGCTTTCCCAATTCCTACATCATGCAATATCCTTCCATGTAGTTGTGTACCAAAAATGTGCTTCACCAACTTCTTTGCTATAAGAATGAACTTATGCACATTTGAGGTGATGGTGGATGCACACAATACTTTTGATAGGGCCTTTAGGATATAGAGAGTTGAGCCCATCCATCGAGGGTGAAGGTGCCATGAACAATGGCTATGTCAACAATGGGGATCCTCACAATGTAATGCCCTATCGAGGCATCCTTTCAAAACCTTTCCCAAAACTTTTGGTGACTTGAGAAATCTTTGATGTCAAGCACAGCCTACATTGATATATATGAAGTTAGCCCAAACTAGTATATAAAGTTAAAAAACAACCTCGGTAATAGAAGTGCATGTACAAAGATAAATGTGAAATCAAGTAATAAAATGTAGCAACCACTCTACACGAAAAGATGTCACCTTTGTGCACCCCATCCATCTAATTCCATCGTTCTTCAAAATTAAAATTGAGAAAGTCCTCTATTATGTCCTTACAAATGAATCCATATTTCTAGGGAAGCCATAGGCATGCTTCCTTCATCCAATGTCCATAATAGAAGTGTATGCACAATGATGAATGTGCAATCAAGTAACAAAATGTAACACTAGAGATCACCACTCTACATGAAAAGATATCTATCACATTTTTACACCCCATCCACCTCATTCCATCCTTTTTCAAAATTGGAATTGAGAAAGTCCTCAATTATGTCCTTACAGATGAACATGGAGGGACATTGATATGTATTAGTGATTTTGAAGATATATGAAAACATGAATTGGTAGAAATCATGAAGACTCATTGATCTTGAAGATCTCCTAAAGCTATGAATATCATGTATGATTTTCATTTTTAATATCTAAAGTTTCCACTTATCCACAATGGGCCATTCTAGAGAATTGAGAGATGGAAAATAAAGTAGTTCAAGAGAACTACATGAATCAACTAATGTAGGCACTATATATATGAACTCATAGAAAGAAATATTGCAATGTAAAAGATATTATGATAACTTTTCAATCATCATTATCTCACCCACATCCACATTCAAAGCTTTCTATGTCGTCCTAGACAAGCTTCCCAATGACTGGTCCTCAATAATATTTGAAGGAAAAATGTCTGAAAGAAGAGAAGAATGAAAAACCTCAAAAACATATAACAAGTTAAGAACATAAAAGCAATGACTTACACTTTGAGGGGAAAATTTTTTGAGTAGGCCCAATAGGGAACTTCAAGTCCTCCTCCCCATACACGTGTTGAATTGATGTAATAAGACTACCATCTCAAGCCTCCTAAAATCTAATTACTCTATCCTTCCAATGATTTTGTAGTATACCATGACGATGAACTAGATGAGACCCTATTACTAAACATTACATGTAGACCCATGAATCCCTCTTAAGTTCTTCTTCCCATTTTCCATGTTCATCCTTTGTATTGTGTACATAGATAGTAGTTATGGAATCATGCAGACGCCTTTGCTGACATGTAGATACCACGAGAATGGTAATGAAAGTAAGCAGGGCTATGTGGCTATGGTTGTGTGAGCATAGAAAGATGACAAATTTTGTGGAATGAAGGAAATAAATTTTCCATGGAAGAAAGAGAAGAAGGGTTCTAGGTAGCTATGGCTAGGAGAATATGGGAGATGTGTGTGATTATACCTATGCTCAGAACAAAGAGTGAGACTGGGTACTATGTGGCTATGGCTAGCAAAATTTGAGGGCTGTTATGGTTGTGTGAGGATAAAAAGATGAGAGGATTTTCTGAATGGGAGATAAGAGAATGACCATAGAAGAAAGAAAGAAGTTGGGTTCTATGTAGCTATGGCTGAGAGAAGTTTGGAACATAGAAAGCTGTGAAGATTTGTGGAATGGAGGTAAAACAAAGACCAAATCAAAAGTATGTCTTGTAAAAAGACACAAAAAAATTAGAAGAGGTTTTGGGGAGAGAATGCCATTTTTGGAGGGATTTTTGTTTTCAAATTTTGAGGACTCACGTTTTTTTATGCCTAGTGGAACCCACCTTAAATAGGGTTGATAAAAAGTAAGGGGGGTAAAAATGGGATATAGGGGACAAGTCTATAACTAGTAAAGACAAGGGGCAAAAGGGAATGGATAAAATGTACACACCACCTCCTCTCCCATTGGCCCACCTCAAATCTCTTGTCATTGGGAGAGTCATTAACTCTTAAGCTAAATGGCTCTTTTTGAGTCCATATTTTCCCTAATGGATAAGGGTCGTCCAGATTCTTGTAGGTAGATTTTGAGAGAAGATGGAAAAATTTGTGCAACACATTTGTCTTGTTGAGTTACTATGAGCAAGTGCATTGCCTTTTTTTAAAAAATTTACTATAGCACAAAAAAGTCCTAAATGTTTTTATTCTTTGTGGCATACTCTTAATTTATTTCAAACAAGGAAACTTTTACCCTAACCCACAAGAACCTTGTTGGTGGTATGTTATGTCTACAACATCTCGAATGAGTCGATTGTATTATAAAAGAAAATTCTATAACGTATACATGGAGATTATGTAGGTAGAGGAGTCACCATTTCAAGGGTTGGAGGATGAGAAGGACTTGTCAAATATGGAGGAGAAAAGCACGGGTAATCCAGAGGAAGAGACTGGAATACAAGAATTCTTCGAGGGTGACCTGAACTCTTTTTACTATTATGGGGATGTATACATAGACTTTTTGGTGTTTGGGAAGCTATACCAAGAGCTTGTCATGGTATCATAGGATCAATCATATTTGTGTCTACATATTATCAAATTCATTGACTATTCACTTATAATGTTATTTAATTAGATATTTTTAACTTACATACTTCTTTGCAAATATATATTATCGTGCTTCACTTTTATCCTGATACTGAATGTGCTGACATAAATTTTTGGCTATGTAGGTTACTATAGACATTCTAGAGAGAAAGATAAGCTAATAGTACATAGATGAGGAGTTGCAAGAGATATTCATACATATGAGTTAGATAGCGCATTTTATAGATATAAGAGACCAATCGATTGGGATCTAGGCATTCTACATATCTACCTTAACACGCTTCAACACGTTGATCTCTAGCACGTAGAGTTGATGCTTTAGGTTGTCTACAAAGGGAGATGGCTCATGAATCCTCTACTCAACCAATGGAGGTGGTGGCTATGCTAGATACCTTGGGAAGCCACAAACATTATCTTCTCCCCATTCTAGAGATGGTTCTAGGCAATGCTATATAGATGCAAAAGTTGTGATTCCATAGTCAGTTTCTACTTTGCGTTCCTATTCATGATGTAGAAAAACAAATGCAGTGTCCCCCTTCTATTAGTTGAATGCACACTTATCACCTCCTAGATTTGCTACACCTATACACACTTTCACTCATTTGACACTAATTTGCTTAGCCATCTATGGGTGATACTCCTATGGGTGCTACTATCAAAGATACTACCCTTGTAGATATACCAAATATATAGGAATCTCCTAGTTATGCGCAGGAGTATATTTGTAATCATTGGAAGAATGTACTAGAGGCTAGCAAGAACTAGTTGATAGCATCCTTGTGTGAAGAATCCTCAGTACATACATTGGGTGATCGGTTCTCCACTAGATACAAGATGAATTGTATGTGTATCTATATGTCACACAAATGGTAAAATACACACAAGGTAGTGAATAGTGGTACACTAAAGTTTGAGTGGTTGGTGTAGGAGGATTGAGAAGACTCAAAGAGGAGGTTTTGCACTCTCTAGGGTGATGGTCACAGTATTTGGAGGATTTTGTAAGTTCTCTATTAGTTACCTTCAATTTCTTATTTCATATAATGCTTGTATTAATGAGCTTGTTTCTAACAATACTACTTTATCATTTTTTCTACAATATTTGATCACAAATCACAAATCCATGGGATTGAAAACTCGATATATAGAAAGACATGGTCTTGATGCACTCACTGAAAGACTACATGCATGCAACTATCAAATAAATCATGCCTCTTTCATGTTTTTACTTTTTAATTTTTGCGATGCATTGTGTACTCTAGATTGATCTTTGGTTTATGTTGTAGAGTTCTTTTGACAATCAGTTACATTGGGATGAACCCCTTGGATGATGACAAGCTCTAGTAGTCACTTGGATTTATGGAGCACATTATTTCACGAGTAGCGATTGAAGATAATTCTGTCACACAACCCAAAAACAAGATAAAAAGAAGTTCCAATTATCTAGTTGACTTTGTCAAGCTTCTACACTCAATGAGAATTTTTTGAAATGTGATAATTAAACATCAATAAAATTGAACAACAATACCTCATGTAGTCTATATTTCAATGAAAACACGCACAATGTAGAACATCTAAATCCTTATACAAGAGGAAGCATAAAAGCTTGACAAAATAACTAGATACAATAGTCATATCTTAAAGAGTTTGTCATTAAATAGTGAGCCTTCAATTTCAGGCTTGCGAAAATCTGACAAAACAAAATTGTGATAGCTTTGTAGTGACCCTCCTCCCTTCTCACATAGAAATAAGAAACAAACTTGGATGAAGGGTCCCTATTTTCTCACACTTTTCCCTTTTATAGTTTCCACTCCACATGTATAAACACTTAAAAAGATTTATGATTTTCATTACATTTGTTTAAGGTAATACCTTCTAACCCTTATGTTTTTTTTCGTAAAATACACATGGTAAAGCTATTTTTAAAATTTCTCGTGATAGAAAGCCAATCTTTAAAAATGGTCCACATGGATTATCGAAAACGGTGAGATATACAACTTTCGTGCTGGATGTTTTTTCCATCCAAGTAACACAGAGAGATATTTTGAAATTTGTGCTACAGAGTAGGTCCTAGAACAACCACATCTTGCATGAAGATCAACCTTTCCAATCTTGGCACTCAAGTCTCTCTCCAAAAAGAAAAGCTCTTGGAGCCTATAAAAAGGGAGGCTCTCTTTGGCTATGGAGGAGGTGAATGAAGCATCACTTTGCATGCATATCCAAGAGGAGAAGAGAAGGAGAAAGTGCTACGGAAGCTCTTTTGAAATCAAGTTCCAAGTGGAGAAGAGAAATTGTGTAGGAGAGAAGGAGAGACTTAAGAAGGATCAAAAGGTGTCAACTTCTATGTTGTGCAAGTGTTAGCCAGTTGTATACCGTGCAAAGAACCGTGATCTTGTTTCCAAGATCTACAAGGTAAGGATTGGTTTATGTGTAACAAAGGAGCTTGCTCCTTGTCAATAATATAACTCCACAAGGGGGAGGGGGGGACTAGCCGATCTTCTAGTCCCTAGTGCGTTGTCAATCTCTCTATCTCCCTCTCTCTCTACATATTTCTTTTCTTTCATCTATTCTCTCTCTACACTAGCATAATATTCACAGTATATCTTTTAAGTATATAAGAAGGTTAATCGTGTATCTTTGATCTTATAATAGTGGGCTTGTTGCAGTGGAAACAATGGAGGCTGCGGCCATTACCTTGGGTAGGAACAAAGTTATTGACATTGTTGGTCCTTGCTTTCTTCCTTTGTCCCCGGTTTTGACCTTGAACTCTCTTTGCTTGGGACCTATATACTCCTTTGTTCTGATTATTATAAGACCAAGTCTTGATATTCCTTGGTCGGGTCTGCACCTCTTGAATTATGGGCGCAGCTCGAATGAGTGCGTCCTGAAGATCTGTTGGGTGCATTGATTTGAGGCGGGTATTTACGATTGGGTTTAATCCAGCACAAAACTTCAACACATGTTGTGTCATATCCATTTGTGGGGCATACTTCAGAAGAGAGACAAACTTTGAGTAGTATGCATCAAGAGTCAGACCCAATTGTTTCAGCTCATAGAACTCATTCATCTTCTACGTGCGATACGCAGGTGGTAAGTATCTTCCTTGCACAGCTTTTTTTAGCTTTTCCCAGGTAACAAATCCTTCCGAGATCCCTTGGTCTCTGCACCATTGCTTCCACCAAAGTCTAGCTTAGCCGGTGAGCTTTAGCTTGGTGAGCATTGCCTGGTTGGCGGGTGCAGTACCCGGCCGCTTCAAAGTAATCTTCCATGGACTCTATCCAAATCTCAGCATCAGCTTGGACAGTCCTTCCTTTGCCGTCAAATTCTGGTGGCTTGATCTGCTTGAGAAGAAACTTCTTCTCCTGAATCACGGCCGTACTTGGTATAGGGGTTGGACTAGGAATCTGTACCTGGGGTCCAAGTACGATACTATGCTGCATTTCTGATGTGCCAAGCCCTAGCTAGTACTTGAGGTGTTTATCGTGTCGACTAGTCATGCCTATACGAATCCTTTGCGGTTTAGGTGATTTAGATAAATTTATCTACTTGTCTTGTGACAAGGGCGATCCTTTCCTAGAGATGCTAACCTTGTTCTAAAGGTATAAACAGATGCTAGATACCACATTTCATGCAAGTATACCATTTGTTACATCTATGTTCTATAAGGTATGCAATACCCCTTTACTTTTCTTACTAAAGTCACGACGAATGATAACTTGCATGAAACCTACTAGGGTTTACATCAAAGAATCATGCCTACAACCCTTTTGTCTAGCTTTATAATTTCATGCTTTGATAAGCCATGCAATCTTTTCTAAATGCAACTTGATGAAATGAAATTTACAAATATGTAACATGCGACCCTTAGATACAACATCGTGAATGAAGTTCATGCAAAATTAAGGCTAGTGTTGACTTAATCCATTTCCAAGCATCTTTTGCATGCAACTTGCAATGTCCATTATTTCATTTTCATGCCATACAACGGACGTTAACAATTCTTTCCATATGAGTCATAACAAGAAAGTTATTGACTAAATGCAAGATACCCTTTTCCTTCATGGCCAATGCACTTAACAATTTCCTCTTTAACCCTAGGCAATATGTGTTTTAGACTTCCACTTTGAAAATGCACGACAAGGCAATTTGTGACTAAGTTCATAGGGCGAGTAAGATTTACATTCATAACTTTGGAGATGCAAACGATCCAATTGCATGACATGCACCAATCCTTATCTATCGTTCAAAGAGATCATTTATCAAATGTACTTTTATCACTACCACATGAATTAACAATAAGCGTAAAATGCATTCTCCCTATGGAATTAAGCATGCTTAAAGCATTTCTTTGTGGAAATAAATTCGTGGAACCTGGGCTTGTGGCTAAACTATTCAGTGAAGGGACTAATATGTCCAAGGAACCCTCTCTATGTGCCCTGAACAAATTGTTACATGTGAGATCAGCAGGGAGGTCACTGCCAGAAGTAGCAAGAATTGTGACTGAAGGAAGAAATGAAGGAGTTTTATCTGCCACACACTTCAAGCGCTTTCGTTGAATGACTAGTGGAGGAGGGGAATCAAGATCCTCTATGTCAATAGGTTCTGACTCTTCTGAAGGTGGTGGGGGAGGTACTAGATTAGATGGAGGAGGTGGAAGCACACCCTTCTTTAGGCCTGAGTATATCAAGAAAGCATACAAGTAGGAACCATAGGTGATATTTGTAACATTCCCTCTGGTTACTTTGACAAAATGTCGGTCCATCTTTGTAAGCAGGTAAGTACTCCAATCAATAGCCACCCCTTTTAACACCATCCTGGAAGCTCTGAAGAGTTCTTTGGACAAATAATGGGATGGTGTTTTTGCAGGCATAAACCTGTCTTGGAGGAACTGGTAGACTAGCTTCCGAAGAGGATCAGTGATCATGGAAAAAGATACTCCTGAAGTGTTTATTACTTTCTTGACATCCAGAATCTCCTTGGTCTGCTTCTCGAACAGCTTGAAAATCTCATCGTTGGAGAATAATTGTCTAGTTGTAACAAAGGGCTCTCCTTTGTAGGGAAGAGACAAAAAACCCTCCAGGTGTCAACACCATGGAAGCACCATGAACCAGGCCTGACTTCTTGTTGTATGATGCAAGGAACTCATCACACAGGGATGGATCATCTGGAATCAGTGGGAATGAAGCAGCCACGAAAGTCGCAAGTCCTACTTTCGCTATAGGCTCAAAGGCCAGTAGGGAAGAATAATCCCTACTGACTAGCGGGACATACTGGATAGGAGGAGCGTGAGGCGCCATTCACATGAAAAAAACACACACCACAAACACAGACAATCACAAAGAATGTCTGTAAAACAACCAAAATGGCTATAAAAAAGGAATCAATCAAAAGGAGGATACACATATAGACGTAGCTAACTAATTTACCACCCCAAATAACCCACATCCTAGAAAAAATTCGTCGTCACCTCTACACATATGCGACCGAAAACTTCATGCGATGCAATAAGCAGTCACCCAAAACCCCGTATCAGGCAAGAAAGAGAAAAAACTGCAAACCGCACCCATAATCGTAGCACATAAACAAACCGCAATACCATAAAAATCTAAATCGGGACCTGACCATAACCTTGACCAACAGTTTCAGCTAAGAGGACTTTACGCGCCCATCCCACGAAGCGTGTTTATTAAAAAGGAAAAAAAAAGTTCAGTGAGGGAAAATGGTTTTAATGAAGGATTCATTTTAATAAATTATTAACAATGGGTGACATTTTATTAGGTTATAAACCTTAATAAGAAAACGATGGTTCCTTTTTAAAATTTTAATTACAATTTATTAGGGTGAAACGGTGCTTTATCAAAACCGAGACTATGATTCTTAGACTGAGGTCTCTAAATGCAAATTCATTAATTAAAAATTAATGGTGATGTGGAGCACTTTTTGCAAGCGTGTGGCTTTTTGTGACGGTTGGTTCATTTTTAATAAAAATTCAGGTGCCTTCTAAGCGTACATAGCGCATGCAAAGTGAACGGCTCGTTGATTTTTAATTAAAAAATTGTGTATTTAGCAAAAATGCACGTGGAAAAGTGTTGGAATATAGTTTATTTTAGCAATTAATTGTGATTAAGGGGTAATGAAAATGAATAAAGCTCACAAAATAAATACCTGGTAGTGTATGCAATAAACTGAAGGCACACGGAGTAGTCTCCCAAATGCAAGGAATCCAGTCAAACAAAAACAAACACCACTGATTGAAAAAAATAAAGCACCTTAGTATTTTTGGGTTTTTGGAATTCTTTGAAAATTTTTTGGATTTATTTTTGAATTTTTACTAATTTTTAATTAATTTTACTCATTTTACATGTAAGTTTTGAATGAATTTTCAGATTTTGAATTTTTTGCAAATTTTTTTAAATTTCCACTTTAAAAAATATTTCAAATAATTTTAACAATGTTGGTAAAATTTTTAAAAATAATTTATAATTTTTTGAATTTTAAATGGATTTTTAAAATTTTTATGTGTTTTATGTATTTTGCGGGTTGGAAAATAAAATGTGGTACCCGAGCTGCATGTGAACAATGGAGGATTACTGGGTGTGAAGAACGGCTGACTGGAATACTCCACTGCATGGACAAGTCGGAAGTGCGTCCTCGCGCGTGAACACCCACTACCACACCCGTACACAGCGGGAAAACAACGAAGGAGAAAGGACAGGAACGGGTGCTAACCGAGTAGGGTAAGTTAATTAGGTTAGCTTAGTCTGAGAAAATTAATTAAGTTAGTTTAGTGAGGTAAATCAATTAGGTTAGTGAGGTTAGGTTCGTTTGTTAAGTGAGATTAGTTAGGTCTGTCTCGTTAATTAGGTTAGTCTGGTTAAGTAGGCCAGGTTAAATTATGTTAGTTAGTGTAAGTAATATAAGTTAATTAATCTAGGGTTAGTCAGGTTAACTATGGTTAGTTAAGTCTAGCTAGGGGTAGTTAGGTCTAACAATGGTTAGGCTAGGCTAACTGTGGTTAGTAAGGGCTAACTATGCTTAGGGAAGTGAGGTCAACTTGGGGGGAGTTAAGTAACTAAGGGTAGGTTAATGAACTAGGGTTAGTTGAAGTAACTATAGTGAGGTTAATTAGCTGGGGGTTAGGGTAGGCTAACTAGGGGTGAGTTAGTCTAACTAGGGGTTAGTTTAGGTTAACTAGGGTAAAGCTAATTTAACTAGGGTTAGATTAGGTTAACTGGGTTAAAGGTAATCTAACTAGGGTTAGATTAATTTACTAAAGTTAGGTGAACTAACGAAGGTTAGTTAAACTGATTAAGGTTAGTTAGACTCACTAACCAGGGGTGCCAGGGGTGGAGGAGGAGGAGGAGGAGGAGGAGGAAAAGCAAGAAGGGGAGGAGAAAGGGGAGGAACAAGAAGGGGGTGTTTGCGGCGGAGGAGGAGGGAGGAAAAGAAAAAAGGGGAGGAGAAAGGTGAGGAAGAAGAAGGGGGTGGTTGCGGCGGAGGAGGAGGAGGGAGAAAGAAGGGGAGGAGGCACATGAGATGGAGCGGGGTGGCAGAGGGGGCGCACAGGGTGGCGACGGTGGCTTCGGGGGTGATGTCGACAACAGGCGGCGATGGCGGTGTCCTCTGCGACGGGAGCCGGTGTCGACAACAGGCAACGATGGCGGCGTCCGCTGCGGCAGGAGGCAACGGAAGGGAGGAGAGGGGAGGAGGTGGTGAGGGAGAAGAAGGCAGGGGAGGAGGAGGAGGAGGAAAATGAGGAGGAAGATGAGAAGGAGGAGGAGGGGAGGAAGAAGAGAAGAAGGGGAGGAAAACAGGTGACGCAGCGGCCTGGAGGCGACAAGTAAGGTAGTTAGGGTTTTTTAAAAAAAAATCTTTTCTTTTCTTTTGTCTTTTCTTTTGTTTTTTCTGTTGTTTGTTGTTTGTTGTTTTTTCTTTTTTCTTTTTTTTCTCTTTGTTTTAATTTTTTTTATTTTTGTTCTCTATTTGTTTCCTTTTCGTTTTTTTCTTTTTTTTGTTTTTCTCTTTTTTTTCTTTTTTTTCTTTTTCTTTTTCTTTGTGTTTGAAAAATTAAAAATTAAAAATAAACGGAAGATTGGTGTGCAAAAAAAAAGCAACCCTGTCCCGTGCGCATGCACGGGCAGGGGTAAAAAAATTTGCAATGATGGGATCAAACGGGGCAGGGATGGCGATGCGCAAACCACAAATGCCACGGCGGCGTCCCGAGGTGCGTAAAACCAGAAATAGCTGCGTTCACGCGCGATACGAGAAACGCGATCACATGAGTTCCGGGGCAAAATCAGGGTGTTCACATGGGAAAATGCAAAAAAATCTCGAAAATACATACGGGCATTAATATCAGAAAATCCACACATCGGAACGAAGTGCAAAAAGAAGGAAAATTGCGCAGAACAATGTGTCCAATAACCTATCATGGAAAAAACACAGTTCTGATCGAGATAGGATGCGTTCACATGGAAAAAAACCCAAAAAATGGACTCGAAAATTAATACGGGAAGAACCGTGTACCAGAATAGAGGATGGTAAAAAGGAAAAATGTCCGAAAGAAAGGGATTCACATGGTTGGTGCCTCAAAACTCAGTTTGGGGGAAATTAGTAAGGGTTCACGTGGAAAAAACACGAAAAACACACCCAAAAACACTTGAAAAATTTAATAGTTAAAAATTCGGCAATCGAAAGAGATACGAGGAAAAATAAAAAGGTTGGGAAAGGCTGGTAGGCACGGCTATTAAATTAAAGTGGAATTCCGATGAAAATAGGGTAAGTTCACATGAAAAAATATGAAAAATAAGCACAAAAAGGGCCCGAAAACCCGCAAAAATTAATAATGGATCAACCGTGCATCAAAATGACACAGAGAAAAAAGAAAAAATGTTTGGGGGAAGGGGTAGGACATGGCTGGCACATCAGATCAGGGTTCTGAAGCAATGAAGATGCGTTCACATGGAAAACCATCCAAGTTACGGGAATTGCTTCAAAAATTAATAATTTGAGAAGCGTTTGTCGTAAGAGGGGTTGGTAAAAAGGAAAAATGGGCAGTTCAAAGGGACGAATAGGGCTATAAGGTTGGATTGGGATTCGGTGAATGTAGGGTGCGTTTACATGGAAAAATCACAAAACAAAGAATAAAGGAAGATGGTCAAGGAACAGCTCCGAGGACAAGGTGAAACTGAAGGGAAGAGTGGGAAAGGGACCCTAGCAGGGTAAAATGAAGTCATGGCATAGATGCATGATCATAACAGGGTATATGCATGGGGATATGCAACATAGACACGTAGGGACGCATCCCCACACTTAGAACCTTAGCAGGAAGGGTAAACCGAACAATCAAGGTTCTAGTACCTCACATCAGACCAACCACGAATGTCCCCACACTTAAGACATAATTGTCACACTGAAAAATAGAAGGTGTAGGGTTAGAAAAACTTGGCCCATATTGCCGAGGAGTAAGGTCGACTATCGAGGTTGCGTCTTGTGTCATTGTTGGCTGCAGGAGGTAACAAGGTGTCTTCATAGCACACGTTCTTCATGGCAGAGACCACCACGCGGTAGCACCTAGGGAGGTAGATGGTTGAAGGAATCACAGGAAATTCGTCGATAACGAGGGATATTGCACATGAGCACTCAAATGGAATGACAGAATAGTCACTCGCCCCATTACGAACATCACTCGAGGAAATACTGATGGGACCCGAAGCTCACTCCAAGTTTAGGTATCGACAAAGGGATGGTGCAGAAAGAGTATGCCAAGGTGCACAATTGATGGTGCGTCCAATCCCTCTGGCATATGTGCAAGTAGGAAGGCCAGGGAACCTTGTAGTGCAGTGTATAGAACAGAATGACATGTCCTATGGTGATGGCAAAAACCCAGCCCATGGGTGCATAGGGGAACAGAAACATACCTGACTCCATTGGTCACAACGTCCCTCAATCCTCACCTCTCGATAATTGATTGAAGAATCACCAGTCACACTCAGCCCACCCTCTATCTCATGCTCTGTTGAAAGATATAGAGGGAAACCCATTCCTGAAACCCATTGATGTAATCCTGATCATCACTTATGTAGAGGTTGTATGTCTTGTGCGCAATTGATGGTGCAACTGTGCATCCCACCCTGTGCCAGCATACAGTGCAAGAAGGAAGGCCAAGGAGCCTTATGGTGCAGTGCATAGGAACAAATCGTGCATTGTGTATTGAGAGGCCCATCCCGTGCATGTAACACTCTGTTCACACATCTCACCTTTCATTTGATTTGAAGGGAAAAATTGGTCACTCACCCCACCCTCTGTCTCACACTTTGTTGATACAGAGGGCAACCCATACTCACATCTCCATTCCGTTAGGATGAAAGCTCGCATCACTCAAGGGTTTGGTGATGAAGATCATGGTGGCTGTTGTTGTCATCAGGATCTTGAAGATGAGGCATACCCAGGGAGGCAGCTGAAGAGGTTCTGCTGGTGAGTTAGCTATCCTGAAATGTGGGGTGTTACCACCTTTTCCACAGTCAGCTTCTGGCCCAAGGGTGTTGCCACCTTTTCTTGGAATGAGGCCTGTTATGACAGGGAATTTATTCCTTTTCTCCCATAACAGTTTTGTTTTTTTTGTTTTTTTTATTTTTTTTGTTTTTTTCATTAAGAAAGAGAATGGTAGAAATACCATATGTCAGGACCAACCTCACCACTGTTGTTGGATCAGACAAGAAGAGAACAAGGTCGGATTGAGATGTTTCTGCGAGGGGTTAGCAGAAACATCTCAACCCAACAGGACCAACCTTACCACCGTTGTTGGATTAGACGAGAAGAGAACAAGGTCGGGTTGAGATGTTTCTGCGAGGGGTTAGCAGAACGAGACTGCCTCATGAGGAGAATCATAAGGGATATCAGAAGCATGACGAGAAGGATAGTGCGACGCCCAAAAGGAAAAGGGTAGGTCAACTGTGATTGTCAAGATCCCCAGGGAGGGAAGTACATCGTCAAGCGATAGCCATTAATCTGAAAGGGATCATCAGAAGCATCAATGGTCTACACCTAAACAAAGCCGTTAGGATTGAAAGCAAGTACCTTGTACGGGCCCATCCACCGTTGTTGAAGCTTGCCAAGAAACTTGCCAAATCTCGAATCATAGGCCAGGACAAGATCACCTTCTTTAAACTCTTTGTGCCTGATGAAACTGCCATGATAGGCCTTGCGTCACGCTTGAGTGGTTTCCATGCACTATAGGGCCATCCACCGTATCTCGTCCAAGCATTCCAAGTGCAGGAGATGGCATCGAAGTGACTCATCATCTCCCAAGGGTTCTTTAACTACCACTCGCAAAGAGGGAAATTCTAGTTCAATAGGAAAGACGGCTTCTATACCATACACTATCTCGAAAGGGGTTTGTCCTGTAGCTGCCTTATGGGATGTTCTGTATGCCTAGAGGCCTCTATAAGTCAATCGTCTCATTCACGACGATGTATGGAAATCCTCCATGTTAGAATCGAACAAAGGATGCGATTGGTGACTTCAACTTGGCCGTTGGCTTTGGGGTAATAAGGATTGGACTTGTGATGGCGGATCTTATACATCTCTGTCAGCTCCTCCATGATTTTGTTAAGAAAATGAGTACCTCTGTCACTTACTAGCCTGAGGGGATTGCCAAAACGAGTGATAATATTCTCTTACATGAACAGGGCTACGCTGTTACCATCGTCCCGCTTCATAGCTTTAGCTTCACACCACTTTGTGACATAGTCCGTACATACTAGAATGTATCTATTCTGCTTCCGTCTGGTGGGTGGATCAATGGGACCCACAAAATCAATCCCCCACTTCTCAAACAGCTTTAGGGGAAGAATGGGTTGCAATGGCATGGCACTTGTTTTGGTGGGTTTCCCCATTCATTGACAAGCATCACATCTCTTACAATAATCATATGCATCCTTGTGGAGGATCGGCCACCAGTTTCCTGCTAGCAGAGTCTTCCTGGCTATCACTCCTCCTACGAAGTTTCCACCACATGGTTTGTCATGGCATGCTTTCAATACTATGCCGATTTCATCCCCTGCAACACATCTTCGCAGCACTTCATCTTTGCCTCTCTTATACAATGCACCGCCTAGCAAGGTGTAGGGGGTTGATTCTAACAGAAGCTTCTTCTTCTCACGGCTTGAGATGCCATGAGGATATTGTTGAGTTTCCAGGAGGTTGGCTAGGTCTGCATACCTGGGAGTGACTATTTCAACTTGAAACAAGGAAGCATCAGGAAGGTCTGGATCATCCTGTTCCTTTTCTTCTGTTTGAGGGATCCATGATAGATGATCGGCTAGGACATGGGAACGGCCAGGCTTAGTGACAATTCAAAATCAAAATCTTGGAATAGGAGTAACCATCTCATCAGCCGTCCTTTAACATATGCTCTGTTCATCAAGAAGGACATGGCTTCATGATCCACATAGAACCTGAAATGCATTGATAGTAGATAGTGTTGAAACTTCTCCAGTGCAAACACCATTGCTAAGCATTCAAGCTCTGTCACTGTGTAGTTTTGTTCCCTATCAGTGACCTTTCCACTTGCATAATATATTGGTTGATCTAATTTAGAGGGGCCCTTTTGACATAGGACAGCACCTAGCCCTTCAACTGATGCATCTGTGTGCACATGGATCTCCTTCATCCAATCAGGAGACTGCAAAATAGGTGCTTGGATAAGGCACTATTTTAGGGTATTAAAGGCCTCTTCACAGTCATCAATCCAAAGGAAATACGCATCTTTCCTTAGGAGCTTGTGCAAAGGGGCTGCCTTGGTTGCAAAATGTGCAATAAATCTTCTGTAATAGCCCACATGGCCAAGAAATCCTCTCAATTTCTTGAGGTTTGTTGGTGTTGTTAAGGTGGTAATCTTCTCAATCTTCACTGGGTCTATTGCAATCCCTTATGCAGAGACAATATGGCCCAAAAGAACTCCTGATGATACGCCAAAAAAACATTTGTCGGGGTTGAGAGAAATCCCATACTCTCGGCATCTGTCAAAACATTGCTTTAGGTGTACCAGTGCTCTTGGATCAAACTATAGACACAAAAGTCATCAAGATACACCTCAATGAAATCATGTAGATGATTCTGGAAGGTAGCCATCATTACTCGTTGGAAGGTGGCAGGAGCATTAAAGAGCCTGAATGGCATCACTCTATAGGCATAGATCCCCCACTCTGTGGTGAAGGTTGTTTTGGATTGGTCCTCTTCTGCGATTTGGACTTGGTTATATCCACTGAATCTATCCAAGAGGGAATACAGCTCATCACCTGCCACTGTGTCCAATAGTTGGTCTGTAAAAGGGATAGGGAAATGATCCTTTTTTGTCTTCGAATTGAGCTTTCGAAAGTCGACACATATTTGAAGTTTTCCGTTCTTCTTAGGTACTACCACAATGGGTGAAACCCATTCACTGTTAGCCACGGGATAAATGAACTCTACTTCAAGAAGTTTCAATAATTCAGCCTTCACCAGAGCAGAGTAATTAGGATTCATACGCCTTTGTCTTTGCCTTACAGGTTTGGCATTGAGCTCTAGGTCAATGTGATGCTGGCATATTGTGGGATCAATCCCCTTTAGATCTTTATATGACCAAGCAAACACGTCTAAGTTCTCTTTGAGTAGGTCTTGCAGGATCACTAGTTCTTCTTCTGGAAGATTGAGGCCCACTTTTAGGAGACGTTCAATACCGTCAGTATCCAAGAATGTTAGTAGAAAATTAAAATCGAACATTTAAGCATAGGCATTATTAGAAATAAAGTCATGCCTCGCATCGGGTAATTTTCATGCTTTCACCTTCCACTTCACGGATAAATGTCCCACGGATTGCTTCTAGGTAGAGGTCTGTGACTCTTTCAAGAGAGTAGTATCCTTGTCTGATGTTCCATTAAAACCAATGTCCTCCTTCTGAATAGATGACTTAAATGGATCTTTTTGAGTTCATATTCTCCCTAATGGATAACGGTCATCTAGATTCTTGTAGATGATTTTGAGAGAAGATGGAGAAATTTGTGCAACACATTTATCTTGTTGAGTTACTATGAGAAAGTGCATTGCCTTTTTTAAAAACATTTACCAGAGCACAAAAAAGTCCCAAATGTTTTTATTCTTTCTGGCATGCTCTTAATTTATTTCAAACAAGAAAACTTCTACCCTAACCCACAACAACCTTGTTGGTGGTATGTTACGTCTAAAACATCTCAAATGAGTCGATTGTATTACAAGAGAAATGTCTATAGTGTATACACGCAGAGTATGTACATAGAGAAGTCACTTTTGCAAGGGTTGGAGGATGAGAAGGACTTGTCAAATATGGAGGAGAGAAGCACGGGTAATCCAGAGGAAGAGATAAGAGTACAAGATTTCTTCGAGGGTGAAGTAGACTCTTTTTACTATTATGGGGATGTATGCATAGACTTTTCAGTGTTTGTGTAGCTATACTAAGAGCTTGTCATGGTATCATAGGACACATATTATCAAATTCATTGACTATTCACTTATAATGATACTTAATTAGATATTTTTTAACTTACATACTTCTTCGCAAATATATATTATTGTGCTTCACTTTTATCCTTATACTGAATGTGCTAACATAAATTTTTGGCTATGTAGGTTACTATAGACATTCTAGAGAGTAGGATAAGCCAATAGCACATAGATGAGGAGTTGCAAGAGATATTCATACATATGAGTTAGATTGTGCATTTTATAGATATAATAGACCAACCAATTGGGATCTAGGCATTTTGCATATCTACCTCAACACGCTTCAACATGTTGATCTCTAGTAGGCAAAGTTGATGCTTTAGGTTGGCTATGAAGGGATGTGGCTCAAGAATCCTTTACTCGACCAATGGAGGTGGTGGCTATGCTAGATACCTTGGGAAACACAAACATTCTCGTCTCCCCATTCTAGAGATGGTTCTAGGGATTGCTATTTATATGCAAAAGTTGTGATTCCACAATTTGTTTCTACTTTACACTCCTATTTATGCTGTAGAGACACAAATGTAGTGTCCCCCTTCTATTAGTTGAGTGCACACTTATCATCTCCTAGATTTGCTACACCTATACACACTTTCACTCCTCTGACACTAGTATTGCTTAGGCGTCTGTGGGTGATACTCCTATGGGTGCTACTCTCAAAGATACTACCCATGTAGGTATATTGAATATATAGGAATCTCCTAGTTACGCCTAGGAGTATATTTGTAATGATTATAAGAATGTACTAGAGGCTAGCAATAACTACCTGATAGCATCCTTGTATGAAGAATTTTCAATACATACATTGGGTGATTGGTTCTCCAATAGATACAAGATGAAATGTATGTGTATCTATATGTCACACAAATAGTCAAATACACAGAATATAGTGAATAGTGGTACACTAAATTTTGAGAGGCTAGAGTAGGAGGATTCAGAAGACTCAAAGAGGAGGTTGTGCACTCTCTAGGGTGATGGTTACAATACTTGGAGGATTTTGTAAGTTCTCTATCAGTTATGTTCAATTTCTTATTTTATATAATGCTTGTATTAGTAATCTTGTTTCTAACAATACTACTTTATCATTTTTGCTACAGTACTCGATCACAAATCACAACCCCATGGGATTGAAAACTCAATATATAGAAAGACATGGTCTTGATGCACTCACTGATAGACTATATGCATGCAGTGGTAAAATAAATCATGCCTCTTTCATGCTTTTACTTTTTAGTTTTTGTGATTCATTGTGTACTCTGGATTGATCTTTGGTTGTTTATGTTGTAGAGTTCTTTTGACAGTCGGTTACATTGGGATTAGATGACAAGCTCTAGTAGTCACCTGGGTTTATGGAGCACATTATTTCATGAGTAGCGATTGAAGATAATTCTCTCACAAAACCCAAAAACAAGATAAAAAGGAGTTCCAATTATCTAGTTGACTTTGTCAAGCTTGTAGAACATCTAAATCCTTATACAAGAGGAAACATACGAGCTTGAAAAAATAACTAGATACAATAGTCATATCTTAAAGAGTTTGTCATTAAATATCAAGTCTTCAATTTGAGGCTTGCGAAAATCTGACAAAAAAAAATCGTGATAGGTTTGTAGTGACCCTCCTCCCTTCTCACATAGAAATAAGAAACAACTTGGATGAAGGGTCCCTATCTTCTCACACTTTTCCCTTTTATAGTTTTCCACTCCACATGTATAAACACTGAAAAAAATTTATGTTTTTCATTACGTATGTTTAAGGTAATACCTTTTAACCCTTACTTTTTTCTTTGCAGGCCACCTTGTAAGTGTCTTCTACTTTAGCTTCAGGTCTTTTGCTATGACACTAGAAAAGGAAAAATAGCTTGTGGAGCAAAAGGTGTTCATTGTGCTTTTTCAATTCTTTCAAGATATCTTGAAAGTCTTAGGCAAGTTGGGCATCTATTACAACTTTATTAGCTGATCCGATCCGACAAATTGCTCTTGACACTAAATTGATTGCTTATTAAGCATTCTCTATTTAGTAAATTTATATCAATAAACTAATGACTCACGTTTCTTTAAGTGTTGATGATGATCTAGCATGGCCATGAGATCAGAGACCACTTAATGGGGTGATCATAGCACTGTGACGGGGATATCTGGTACAGGCATGACAAGTTATGAAGGGGGAAGGAAGTGCCTGCCAAGGGGAGGCCAAGGGTAAGAGTGTACACAAGAACCAAGGAGCTACACATAAATGAAGATGGATTGAGTTCTAAGAAGAGGAAGTGCATTGGCATTGTGTATATGTATTTATGTGTGCATTTGGGGATGCCTGGGAACGTTTACTTGTGTGTAATGAGCATTACATTTATTTGGGATCATCCTCTCCCTTACAAGTCAAGGTTTAAGGTATTTTCTCTCTTAATGAATTAAGAATATAAGTAATTATTTCACTAAGAAAAACGAGAGAGGTAATTCTCTCACTAAGAAAGACAAGAGACATGATCCTCCGCAAGTGAGGAGAGAAGTGATTTTCTCTTTCTAAGGTCTAACATGACATAAGCTTTTGTGGGAAGCCAATCTTAATGTTGAGGCTCAAGGTAATCTAATGAACTCTCCTTACTTATGGCTCAAGGTGGTTGCATGGACCATAAGTTAACAGTAGAGTTTAAAAAGCTACTTTTCTTGAAATAGACATGGTGAATCTATTTTTAAAATATGTCGTGATAGAAAGCTAATCCCTAAAAATGGCACACATGGGTTATTAGAAACGACAAGATCTACAACTTTCATGTTGGATATTTTTTCATCCAAGCAATGCATAGAGAGATACTTTGAAATTTGTGCTGCAGAGTAGGTTCTAGATCAACCACATCTTGCATAAAGATTAACCTTTTCAATCTTAGCACTGAAGTCTATTTTCAAGAAGAGAAGCTCTTGGAGCCTACAAAAAGGGAGGCTCTCCTTGGGTGTGGTGGAGGTGAAGGAAGCATCACTTTGCATGCATCCAAGAGGAGAAGAGAAGGATCAAGTGCTGCGAAGGCTTTGCTGAAATCAATTTCCAAGTGGAGAAGAGAAGGTACAAGTGCTACGCAAGCTCTCCTAAAATCAAGCTCCAGGAGGAGATCCCTACACATATTGTGTACGAAAGAAGGTGCAAGTGCTATGGAAGCTCTACTGAAATCAAGCTCCAAGAGGAGAGCTCTACACATATTGTGTAGGAGAGAAGGAGAGACTCAAGAAGGATCAAAAGGTGCCAACTTCCAAGTTGTGCAAGTTTGAGCCGGTTGTATGGCATGCAAGGAACCGTGATTGTAATATTCCCACCATAACACTTCATAAAACAAATCCGAGCTTGAAATGTTTTAAAATTTACTCATTGAGTTATCACATAAGTGACAGCATCTAATATCAAATCTTGCATTAAATCAATTCTGCAATCCGATATGACAAGACGCCTCAATGAACCCAGCCAACATAAAAGAAAATATGCCTCGTAAATAATATTACGATGGCTTGATCATAATATTTCTCACATTATATTTGATTTAGCATTCTTGATTCCATTTAATGCATCAAAGATCACATTGATTTTTGCAACGGTAAGACAAATTGTAAAAGCCTTAATCGGTAGACAAAGGACGTACAAGAACAAGCATGATATTGAGTAAGTTAAGTATCAAAGAGTATGGCATGACTTTATAAACTAGATAGGTCATGAGGTAACTTGGCCAAAAACTACTAGATGAAGTGTTTTTTGATGAAAAAAGACGCTTTTGAAAAAATAGACAAAAAATCATGACGTTTTTTACGCCGCCTGGAGGGAGAGAAAGCATTTTAAAATCATCCCCATGCCACCATCCAACAGGTAGGCAATCAAAAAGAATTTTTTATCAAGCTTACTTAGCTCTTGACAAGTAGCCAAAAGAATGAGTGACTGCATGCATCCCCCTCATGGCTATAAATACAACCCCTCTCCTTCACAAAGAAAGCAAGAAGGAAGACCTCCTGATGATGGAAAAATTTCTCTACATCTCTTTTTCATTCTAGCTTGAGCCTTGAGGAAGGAAAATACTCCTCTTCTACCTCATTTCCATTTTCTGTACCTCCTGTTACGCCTTTCTTCCATACAACCATATCTGATTTCAGGAGGCATATTTCACGGTGAATTCCGTGAGGTTTTACGGTGGATTCCGTAAACTTTGTTGACCGGGGCTTATACACAAAGTGGATTCTTTGTGCGAGAAGTTGATGGTGGGGATGCCTATCCTTTTCGGGCGTTTCATTAATTTAGTGTGTACATGGGTGATTCCATAGCGGGTGATTCCGCAAAATACATATTAAATTAATAAACGTTTATGAGTTTAGAGTGCGCACTCATAATAAATTAAGGTTAGGATTGATTTCTAACTAGTTGATTTATTTATGTAGTTGAAGACTGCTAGGTATTCACTTTTGTCGGTTTAATTGTATTATTTTACTAACGATTGTGAATGCTTCAGTTGATATGTAGAGATAGCAGTAGTGGCGGAGGAAAGCATTGGAGGATAGCGTGTATTCGAGTTATCACTTATATTTTGATGGGCGTATACCTTAGGCATGGCGCCTATTTATTGAGGCGTTGGATATTTATTTATTATTTTGTATGCGCATGGGCGCACGATTATAATATTTGTATTTGGACATTGTATTGGGTATGCCTGACTCTTTGGGCGCCCACCCATTAGATTTATTTCTATTTTGTGCTAAAGCAAACTCAAAAGCCAAAAGCGCGCTATTTTGTAATTTGGGCTATTATTAGAGCTTGAACATGATTAATACATAAAATACATGCTTTGTGGAGCGCTCACACAAGGCATGGGGAGAGATTGCACCCAATTGGTCTCTTGTTCATGTCGTGCATGCTTTCTACCTTGAGTTTTGTGCAAAAAGTAGAGTTCTTTTGTTCTTGGGGACCTTCCGGCATTCACTACGTGAGCATACAGCGTCCGATCTACGCACCAGTGGTATCAGAGCGAAGCTGAGATTGAGAGCTTCCAATCGCTACCCATCTTGTGCGAAGGCGGAGCTCCTGGAACGATCGAGCTCTACGGTCAGTCTCATTTCAAACGGTCAATACGGGTGGATTCCTAGCGGTCAAGAACCTCTGTTTACAGCCTCTGATCGCGAAGGACCGGCCTGTAACGGCGAAGGACCACTCCTACATCCTCTTCTCCAAGTCATCTTCTTACAGTAAACAGAGATAAGTTTCATAACTTCATAAGCTTAAAAGCTTGAATATAAAGCTTACAAAGCTTAAGAAGCTTAAGAGCTTCAAATTTTTAATTTGATGGCAGCAGGGCGGCCCTTTCCGTGATTCGCGGCGACAGAAAACGGCCCCCCTCTACAATTCGATGATTTTTTATCACTAAGCTTAAAGCTTAGTTACCCAAGTACTAAATCACATAAAGCTCCAAAAAATCTGCAAGTTTCGTAAGTCTACAACTCTACAAGTGCGGCAAGTAACCAGAAGTCAGAACCGACTTGTGTTCAAAACTCCCATAAGGTCTGTTCTTGCGCAGAAGCACCGAACTGCAACGTTGTTCCCTGGAAGGTTCTGTTCGCATACGCAGACTTGCTGAACCAGTTTCAGCACATGCAGAAGGTCAAAATGCAAAATTTTCAAAGATTTCAAATCCCGCAATTGCCAAAGACGAAGACTGTAAAAGCCAAACACAAATATATAAGCCTTGTACACCCGATCTTGAGCTACACTCATCCCGCTAATTGGATTTTGAGACTGTGAGGTCTTTTGAAGTTTTGTAGGATGATAGAACAAAATATGGATGATTTAATGGCTGAAGGCGATCTTCCTGAATCTATGATGGAACAAAAGTTGGATTTAATTATGATGCAGTTGGATGAAGAACGAAGAGCTCGGCAAGCATTGCAAGTTCAATTGGCCAATTTACAAAGATTGACTACCGATAAAGAGGAATCACAATCTGAAGATCTTATCCGACATACCATTGATGCGACTCTCGAAGCTCAATCCATCCACAAAGAAACAAAGATAAGTAAAATAAATTTCAAATTTTGTACTTTCAATGGCACTCGAGATAGAAAAACTAATCTTGCATTCATCAGCCAGTTTGATGATTACTTTCATGAGGAAACATACGCTGTAAAAGATAAAATCAAGTGTGTCACTAATCATTTAGTGGATAGAGCATCTCTTTGGTGGACCATGGTTCGTAAAAGTATAGATTGTCCCACTATCTAGGAGAATTTCAAGACGAAGTTTATGCAGAATTTCCTTCCTCCATAGTTCCATGAAAAAGCCATAAAGCAATGGGATCTTCTTCAGCAAAGAGATCATGAGCCTATACCTCAGTACACCGAATGCTTTTGAAATGCATTACTCCAATTACGCATGCTTGAAGACGTACCTGAAGTGACTCACAAGTGCAAGTATATGTCTGGATTACTTGGGCATTACTACGCTGAAGTCAATATGTTCAAGCCTGCAACTCTTGAAGATGCAATTTCTTTAGCTCATGATACTGAAGACAAGATCCGAGAAAGAGACAAGCGTCCACAACAATTTCAAGCAAATGGTAACTATGGTTCTAAGCAATTCAATTCAAATTTTAGAAGATTCAATCAAGGTCGTTTTCCTTCATCATCTTTCCGTAAGTCTTGGATAAAACCACCTGCTTTGTGTCATCGAATACCAATCAAAACCCTAAGCCATCTTCACAGCCAAATCCCAATATTCCTAGACTTCCTGCCATTGCAAACAATGTATCCAAAGCCAAACCTATAGTGTGTTGCAAATGCCATCAACCTGGACATCTAGCAGCCAATTGCCAATCGAAGAAGCGACCTGTCCATATCAACTATCTTGGAGCAATGGAAAATGAAGAACATGAAGAAATGCGTGACTTTACGGAAGATGATGATGGCATTACTACTCCTTCGGATACTTTACCAGGTATGCCAACTCCACATTCTTTGTTGACAATGAAATGTTTAGTGCATGGAAAAGAAAAGATCATTTTGCATGATGATGGTAGTACACATGATTTTATTTCTGCAAAGTTAGTGAAAGAATTGAAATTACAAACTGTTCCTACGCATTATCGCATTAAAGCAACATTCTTAGGCACAAGGTATAATGGAACACAAGAGGTGCATGACCTAGAAATTCAAATTGGTGAATATACTGAAAGAAGAAATTTTCTAGTTGTACCATTACAATCCAGTGATATTATTTTAGGTATACCTTGGCGTCATCAGCATAATCCTGATATAGATTATTCCACGCATTCAATTAATATTCATTTTCAAGGAAAACATATTACATTGTATGGTATGCATGCATCTAATGCTTTTCCACTGCTTACTCATACTCAAGCTAAACGTGCATTATGCAAAAGTAGTAAATCTTATCTAATTTGGGTGAATGAACTGCAAGCTAAAGAAAATCATATGCACCCTAGGCATAAAGAATTCCTTGCACAATTTAAAGACTGTTTTGTTGAAGATCTACCACCTGGCTTACCTCCTTCATGTCCTGAAGACACAAAATAGATGTAATTCCTGGTACACAACCACCTTGTAAAGCACCATATAGGCATAATCAGATAGAGCAAAAAGAAATTCAAAATCAAGTTGAGGAATTACTAAATAGAGGATTGATTAGACCTAGTAGTTCTCCATTTGGTGCACCTGTTTTGTTGGTAAAGAAGAAGAATAGTACTTATCGTATGTGCATTGATTATCATGCCCTAAATAAGATTATTGTAAAGAATAGATATCCAATTCCTAGAGTCGATGATCTTATGGATAAACTACAGGGTTCTGTCATATTTAGTAAAATAGATCTTAAATTTGGTTATCATAAGGTGAGATTAGATAAGTTTGACATATTCAAGACTGCATTTAGAACACAATTTGGTCATTATGAATTTTTAGTGATGCCTTTTGGATGGACTAATGCACCTGCTACATTTAGTAGAATGATGAATCACATCTTTTTGAAATATCAGCATTGTGTTATTGTATTCTTTGATGATATCTTGGTATTTAGTAAAAATGAGAAAGAACATTATGAACATCTGTCTTTGGTTTTCAAGTTGTTGAAAGATAATCAATTGTATGCTAATCTGGAAAAGAGTGAGTTTTTTCAAACAGAAATTGAATATTTAGGTCATATTGTGTCATCAGATGGTATTAAGGTTGACCCTAAGAAGATAGAAGCAATATTGAACTGGCCAATACCTAAAAATGTGCATGAGTTACGCTCTTTTCTAGGTCTTGCTAGTTTTTACAGGAAATTTGTGCGAAATTTTTCATTACTTACTTTGCCTTTGACTAAAATTTTAAAGAAAGGTATTGTTTATCATTGGTCTGATAATCAACAGAAATCCTTTGATTTATTGAAACATGCATTAACCCATGCTCCTGTATTACAATTACGTGATTTTAATAGACCATTATTTTTAGTAGTTACTGATGCTAGCGGATCTGGAATAGGAGCTGTACTTATGCAAGATAATCATCCCATAGCCTATTCTAGTTGTAAACTGAAACCCTCCAAACTTAAATATTCCACATATGATAAAGAATTATTAGTTGTGGTACAAGCTTTAAGACAATGGAAACATTACTTAATGGGTTTTGAGTTTATGATTAAGACTGATCAACAAAGTATTAGACATTTACTTAGTCAACCTCAAATATGTGACCGATATATCAAATGGGCAGCTTTTATTCAGAGTTTTCATCCCATTATTCAATATCAACCAGGTAAAGAAAATGTAGTGGCCGATGCATTAATTAGAAGACCAACCATTCATAATATCTCTATTATATCATTTGATTCTCTAATTCCTATGAAAAATACTTATCATCAGGACATTACTTTTCATGCTGATTGGAATAACTTAGTTGGAAATAACTGGATTCCTATTGATTCAATGTCTTACAATGATGGATTCATGTTTTATGAAAAAAGATTATGTGTTACAATTCCATTCAGATCTTTTGTTTTGAATGAGATTCATTGTCCTCCATATCAAGGTCATAGAGGTATTATATCTACTTTGCGTACATTGACTGAAGATTTTTATTGGCCACATATGGACACTGATGTATCTAACTTTGTTTCTGAATGTTTGATTTTTCAAAGAGTTAAGAGACATCATGGTAAAAAGTATGGATTACTTATGCCTTTATCTATTTCATCAAGACCATGGGAACAGATTTCTATAGATTTTATTACTGGTTTACCTAATACTTAAGCTAACCATGATATGATTTGGACTGTAGTAGACAGGTTTAGTAAACAAGCATATTTCATTCCATGTAAGAAAACTTTAACAGCATCTCAGGAGCATCTCAAGCAACACAATTGTTTTTGAAAACTATTTTCACTAATCATGGATTACCAAAAGTTATTATTTCTGACCGTGATTCTAGATTTTGTAACAACTTTTGGATTACTTTGTTTGCTAACCTAGGAACAAATATTGATTTTTCATCTGCATTTCATCCTAAAACTAATGGACAAAAAAAAGCCACTAACAGTACTATTTTAGATCTTTTACGTGCTTACACTATTTCTAAACCACAGACATGGGACACACATTTGCATTTACTACAGTTTGCATATAACAATACACCACACACATCTACAAAGAAAGCACCGTTTGAAGTGATTTATGGTTATAGATTGTCTACACCTGTTGCATCTTTATCAAATAGAATTCAAAGTGTTGATGATATTGCTAATATGCACGCTACTATTTTTTGATGAGGTTAAAGACACGATTGCCAAAGCCCAGCAATCGTATACAAAACAAGCCAATAAGAAAAGATAGGCAATGAATTTCAAAGTTGATGACTATGTTTGGTTGAGAATGGAAAACCGTAGATTACAAAGTGTAGATAAACACCCAGTTGTGAAATTAGCACCTAGATTCTATGGACCATTTAAGATGATTCATAAAATTAATGATAATGCATTCAAGTTAGAATTACCACCTCACTGGAAAATTCACAACACATTTCACATTAGTTTATTACGACCCTTTAGAGGCCAAATACCTGTACACCCTGTTTATGAAAACCTGCCTTTATAAGATGAATAGAGTGAAATACTTGAACTTGAAGCTATCTTAGATACTGACTTTGTGACCACTAGAACTGGCCGAAGATATTCTAGATATTTAGTCAAGTTTAAAAACCATCCTATTGAAGAGGCCCAATGGATGCACGCTAGAGACTTAAATGCTCTGTTAGCTCCACATTGAGCTAATAGCAATTGAGGACAATTGCTATTCCACCCCGGGGGTATGATGCCAGGAGGCATATTTAACGGTGGATTCCGTGCCATGGTAGATTCCGTGAGGTTTTACGGTGGATTCCGTAAACTTTGTTGACCGGGGCTTATACACAAAGTGGATTCTTTGTGCGAGAAGTTGATGGGGACGCCTATCCTTTTCGGGCGTTTCATTAATTTAGTGTGTACATGGGTGATTCCATCGCGGGTGATTCTGCAAAATACATATTAAATTAATAAACGTTTATGAGTTTAGAGTACGCACTCATAATAAATTAAGGTTAGGATTGATTTCTAACCAGTTGATTTATTTATGTAGCTAAAGACTGCTAGGTATTCACTTTTGTCGGTTTAATTGTATTATTTTACTAACGATTGTGAATGCTTCAGTTGATGTATAGAGATAGCAGTAGTGGCAGAGGAAAGTATTGGAGGATAGCGTGTATTCGAGTTATCACTTATATTTTGATGGGCGCATACCTTAGGCATGGCACCTATATTTTGTCGCACCTATTTATTGAGGCGTTGGATATTTATTTATTATTTTGTATGCGCATGGATGCACGATTATGATATTTGTATTTGGAAAGTGTATTGGGTATGCCTGACCCTTTGGGCGCCTGCCCATTAGCTTTATTTCTATTTTGTGCTAAAGCAAACTCAAAAGCCAAAAGCGTGCTATTTTGTAATTTGGGCTATTATTTGAGCTTGAAGATGATTAATACATAAAATACATGCTTTGTGGAGCGCTCACACAAGGCATGAGGGGAGATTGCACCCAATTGGTCTCTTGTTCATGTCGTGCATGCTTTCTACCTTGAGTTTTGTGCAAAAAGTAGAGTTCTTTTGTTCTTGGGGACCTTCCGGCATTCACTACGCGAGCATACATCATCCGATCTGCACACCAATATCGTTAAGCAAAACGTTAGCGAAATTTTTCTAGACAACCACCAACTCTCCTTGAGCTAGCACGTTAATTTCGCTTGACATCCATGGCTCCACGAGGTCGTAAAAATTCAAGAAGCCCATTTGAAGCAAAAGAAGCAAGAAATGCCGTTGATGGAGAAAATGATACAGTAGGAATTGGTGAAACCCCCGTTATTACAAACCTGATAGAGGTAACATCTCATTAGTTTGGAAAAAAATAATGTTTTATAAGCTTATCGCTATATGTGGCTTTAAATGATTATAAACGCATTTTCAAGAAGATGCATATGAACTGTCGCTTTAGAAAACTGACATAAGTAATATAATGATAAACTATTCAATGAAAAGACTCTTTCACCTGAAAAAGGATTATATGCATATCATAAAGAAAATATTGTAATTATGGTTTATTTCGTGATATTTATTATTATTTCATTAATGATACGTGTGATTATAATAATTAAAAAAAGGTAGACGTGTTAGGGAAGGAAATATTTTATAAATTTTTCCTGAAAGTGACTATCTCTATTTCATTTTGCAAATGATAAACAGATGTATATGAGTCTTATAATAATTTATAGAAAATCATTTAGATAATATCATGAAATAATCAATGCATTAAATCAACAGAAAATTGTATAGGAAAATATATATTAGACGTGCATAAATTAGGTGCATAGTAATATAATTCGATATCTGAAAGATGAAAGAAAAAATACACTTATGATTTTTACATTGCTTTGAATAAAGTTTTTAGAAAAACAATTAGCATTGCATTTATGACATAGCTAAATGAAAATTGATCTTCCTAGATAATATTGAAAGTTTGACTAATAGTTGGACATTGTCGATTAAACCATAGAATACGAGCAAAATAAAATAAAAATTATTTTCATGCTGAAATCACACACAATGTTAATATTAATGGTTACATTAGTGAGAGTGTCAATATCATGAGTCGAACCACATATGAATCAACAAGAAAACCTGACCTAAAATATTGAGGATGTTGAACTAAAAATAACTATGAAATATTCGAGAACCCTGAAACTATCAGTATCAGAAAATCAAATAAATATTGAAAGTCTATAAGAATGATTTGACATTGATAAGAATTTTGCGATACAAATTCTAATGTCTAAACAGACTTGGAAAAGCATTTGAAATCTTGCTAAGTGTGGGTTAGGGCAGAGCAACACATGAATTGCGTGTCATAGGTATAAATGCTCATATTATTTTTTAGGGTGAAAATACCAAGTTTTCATAAGGATAAAATAGACATCAGATTCACCGTATAACTTGCGGATTAAAAAAAAAGAGTTGCAAGTAGGAAGCGAAACCCTAAGAATAAGGTGGGACCTTAAAAGAGAAACCCTAGAATTGGGTGGGGCTGCTTCCTCTGCTAAAAACACTTGCTACCATTTCTTTTTTTATTTGTGCATATATTGATGGTTGCACAAGAATGATTAATTGTGCTTGTAGCAGTTAGATCTGATTGTAAATATATAATCATGATAATAAGAGGAAAGATCGCGCTATGCCCTCCCCCCATGGCTAGATGCAGAACCATACTCCAACAGGGATTTTTTTGTACCACCACGAGGAGCTTTGGACCGGCCTTGATGGCGAGAGGTCGCTCGGTGAGGAATCCATTAGGAAAGAGGAGGCGAGAGTGCCAAGAGGGCTCTGGCTGTAACTCTCTCGATCGCTCCTAGGAACTACCTAACCCTCACGCGAATCAGGATGGGATCCTGGAGTCCCCAGTACTAGTGAAGGGATGAAAGTCTTGGAGGGTTTACTTTCTTCTGCATAGATATAATGGATTTTTGGATGGACTTTGGTTTTATCTTCTGCATAGGTAGAAGGGGAAAAACATTGTAAATAGCTTTTGCAAAATAATAAATAAATATGTTTTGCCACAAGATTGTTTTTCTTTGTCTTTGTGGTGTGTCGTAAAATTATGCAAAGGAACCTATGATAACCACTACAATAAAAAGGCTCCATAGACGCACTTGTAGACGCAATATTTGAACTATGTTAAAAAATGTCGGGCGCGTTTATTACCGTGTCTATTGCCGCATCTAAATTTTCATATCTAAAAGCATGCTAATGGTGAAACTTACACGCCCATATAGACACGCATATTGACGCTGTCGAAGGGTTTGTGAAAGCAAAGTCGCGTCTTCAGAAGACCTTGATAAATTTCAGGATAAAAGATCAAACAGATGAATAAGCAAGATGAGGAAATAATGTCAAGACTCTGTTTTATTTCTGTCAATAAGAGATTCAAGATTCAAGATGAAGAAACCCGAGCAGCCTCTAGATTGCATAGATCATCTATACATTTCAAAGAAAATTTCCAAGAGTATGGTCTTCATCGATGAGTAAGAAAGTGGATGAACATGGATAATTTTCTGATTCAAGTTCCATCATGATGACTATTTACTGATATTGAGATGGCTTACGGTTAGAAACAGTTTTCAAATTTTCCATTTATATATATAATGTTAGCCTTCAATCTGCCCTGTTCCTGGATTATCGTATGTTGCCTTTCAGTTCTTTTAGCCTGTCAACAAGATAAGCCACCATGCTGCTTGAAGTTGCTTGCCAATTTGGATCCCAATTGTCCTGAACATATGAAGGCTGCAATTCAATTAGATCCTGTGGCATTGGCCATTTTTGGATTGGGATTCTCAGGCCGAGTTAGATCTTCAAAGTTTTGCATTTTATATGGATTTCCACAGCCAGGCAAGGTGCATGTTTCCCTATCTAGAGCTACACAGTCCAAGCAAAGTAAATGTTTACAAAGGGGTAATTATCGGTAAAGAGTCTGCATCTGCAAGGTTTTTCAGATCGTCGACAGCAGAGCTACTTAGGTTTCTAGCAGCATCTGCCAATTCTGTAATAAAGAGGCGTCGATGTGGGGCTGCCAAATCAGCTAGCTTATTGAGCACCTCTAAAACTCGTGAATATGCCAGCTCTGAGAGTCCTTCACGTGCAAGAAGCAAGCAAAGCTTTCGAAGCTCCTCACTCGGTAAGCTCAAAAGAATTGCACATGGATCCAACTTTTCTTCAGAGCCGGAAGTTGATGCTTCAACGCGTTCCTCCTTGGGAATAACATCACTGCTCCTGATTTATTGCAGATGCCTCAATCTTACCAGCACAATTGCTAAGAGCTTGCCACAAAAGCTCAATTGTTGTATTCAAATCCCTTACTATAGACAAGCTTTCCTCGTGGTCTTGATCCATATTACCCTCTTGACTTCTATCTTTGATTGCAGTCCAAGCACTCAAAGCCAGCAACACTCTTAAGATTGCTGTTCCTTCCAATTCTTCTCAGCGCCTTCCATCCTCCAACACTTTCACCATCGTCTTTCCTTCTTCTACGCCTCACAGTCTTTGACTTGTGCACAAATTCTTCTGATGGTTTTTTATGGTAGAGGATTGTCCTTTGCTTACTTTGTAAGCATAGCACCCGAACAGGGCAGGCTAGTCGTAGCAATTGGAGCACAAATATTTGACGTAGTGGAGCGAGAAATGTGTCTCAGGATGGATAGATTGATCATCATGTCGCAGTAGTGCCGGGAGAGGTAATGCGGAGTGTGGCTGACATGACGATAATGCTCTTAATCCCCCCCTTTGTCTTCTCCATCTTCATAAACAGAGCGTCGGTTGTAGCTTCCTCTTCATCATCCTCCAATCAGACAAAACTTCCCCGCCTTTTTTTCTCTCTGATCTTCCTCCGCCCCCAAATTGGCTTCCCTCCCAGAAAAGCGGCTTTTTTTTTTCCCAGAAAAGCTGCAGTAACTTTTCTCACAAGTTTCTTAAATTGACGGACACTTGACAAATCTTCCAGACTGTCATGCTGTAAATCTTCCAGAAAAAAAAACACCATCCTTAGGTTGCAAGTGATCATGCTCAGACTGCTCCATATCCAATGATGCAGTTAAAGCTCCTTTGTAATGCTCCACATCCAGCACTTGATCCTCCGCTGGCTCGTCTTTAGTAGACTGAATATTAAGATCAAGCACAGTGTCATTTGTGAAACTTGAACACTGAAATGAAAACTGTTACCGTTGTTGCATATACATAACTCCAACTTAAGACAATTGTCCAGATTCATCCGTTCCGCTTTTAAGTGCTGCTCCTTCTTTGTAATTCCTCTCTGAGAGTTCCTTACAATGCTTCTCATTAAGACTATTAAAGTTCGCATAAAATCCATTCTTTCGCAACTTTCTAATCAACCCAACATGTGAAAGTGATCTCGAGACAAGATTCCAGCCCTTCTGCATACAAACCACACTTGCCATACATGTCTATCAGCATGTTTTCTATTAAAAAATCTGTTTCTAATCCTGATTTCCTGATCTCAGCATGGATCTCTTGACCTGCTTTTATGGCTCCTCTACTACCACATGCTTTCAAGTAGATAATAAATGTGACAACATTTGCAGAAATACCATCCAGCTGTAGACATTGGAAACATTCCAATATTTCCTCATTGAGACCATGTTCAGCATATCCTACAACCAATGCATCCCATGAAAATAGAATTCCACGATGGCAGCCTTTCAAACATGTTATGTGCTTCTGCCAAGAAGCCACATTTAGCGTACATGTCACCAAGAGCATTACAGATAAGTTCCTCTTGCACCAAACCCCTCTTCACTATACTACACACACAAAACAAAAATGCAAACACGACGACTAAGTATGTACAAAATGTCAACTCCCACACACACAACTTTTGGGTGAATTTCACACCTTGAATGTGCAGCAATACGACATCCACCCCCTCTAATCCTACGCATCCTCTGGATGGGCCAACTACCCATGATCATTGTCGTCAAGATCCACAAACAGATCAATCTCTTCATTATGCATTTCCGGTATATCAACAAGATTATCTGTCATATCATCTGTCTCTTCCATTGGAGTTTCTTCTCGTTGCTCTTCTCTTGCAAATTCTTCCAATGCATAATCTTCATCATCTCTTTTCTTGAAAATCTTGATTCTTTTTCCAGCAATAGGCACTCTAAGCACTGTCCCATCCAATTCTGTCAGCTCATATGTTGCATTATCAAAAACATGTTTGACTATGTACGGCCCAAACCATCTTTTCACCATCTTCCAAAGTGCAGTATGCTGATTTTCAAGGCTACTATCAAAGACTAATACCCAATCTCTCTCTTCTATTGCTCTAGGCCGCAAGCGATGCCTGTTATCAAACCTGTCCTTATTTCTTAGTCTAGCAACCTTCAACCTGTCAATAGCTAGCTGAATATCCTCTGGTCTTCTCTCCAACTGCCGAATCCGAAGAGCTAAGAGCTCTTCTCTCGTCAAATCCTCCTGCCAAGGTAAAACTGACCAAGTCAAAGCACAAGTCTGAGTCGGCATAACAGGTTTCTGACCATACATCAACTCTGCAGGCATATATCCTGTGGTAACACTGTGAGTCATACAATCAGCCCACAAAGCAAATGGTAGAAGTCTCGGCCATTCTCCAATCCGTCCTCTGCATGCTTTGGCTAATGCTTTCACTATCGGCGGATGCCCTCTTTCACTCTTCCTATTTTCCTCTGGATTATATGTTGTAGTTAGAGGCAACTTGATTCCTAGCTGAGAGAAAAACTCCCTAGCTTCATCTGCATCCAATTCACCGCGATCCGCAGTGATCTTACTCACATAGCCATACCTGCAGAAAATTTCTTCCAATAAGAACTTACACACTGCACTAGTGGTCTTTGTTCTCAAAGATTTGCCCTCAACATGATTGGTAAGATCCTCTCTAGCCAAAACAATGTATCTCCTCTGCCATAGACCCATAGGCATAGTAACCAAATCAACTACCCACTTATAATGAATACATAGCGGATAGGTCGGATGAAGCTCATCTCGATGACGCACTACTGAATACATCTGGCAGTCTCTGCAAGTCTCAACAAAGTGAGAAACATCTCTCTACATGCCTTTCCACCAATATTTCTCCTTGATTTTCTCATAAGTAGCCCACACTCCTCTATGACCAGCCCAAGGACTCTCATGAAACTCTCTCATCACCTGTAACTGTGTCTCTCCATCGCAGACAACCCACAAAGGTAATCCGCCTCTTTTCTTCGGATGCTTCCAAAGAAATCCGTCCTTGAGAAAATAACCATAGGCTTTCCTTCTGATCTTCTTGAACTCATCATCTGTCCATTCATCTCTTTTGCTTAGTGTACTAAGGTACTTGCCAATTTGCAACCAATCTCCAACATAGAGTTCTTCTATGAAAGCCACAATATCATAGACATGACAAACATGATCAACCATAGTGGCTGAAATTTCTACATCATCCTCTTCTGCAAGTAGAGTCTCCTCATCATCATATCTGGCTCTAGACAACATATCTGCCACTGGATTATCCTTCCCTGCTATGTGTTTAAATTCCGGATTTAATGACTTGATGTATGCAATCCATCTCAGCATAGCTATATCCGGAGTAGAGCAACTCGTGATCATACCAATCAATGGCAAGCAATCTGTCTCTACCACAACTGAAGCTCCAATAAAGTACTCCTTGTCACATTTGAGAGCCGTAACAATCCCCAGTAACTCCCTCTTGATTGCAGATATCTCCTCTGTCTCTCATTTAGGACTTTCGCCCCAAACCAAATAGCATACCTATTTCCATCTGCATCATCTTGACCCACAGCCCAACCTATGCCAATTGGACTAGTGTCAACTGTCAATACAATAGGCTTCCCACAATTATAATCCGCTTTCCTGAGAGTAGGAGCATTCTGCAATAACATCTTCAATTTCCGCATGGCTCTAGCGTGGCTCTCATCCCAATAGAATTTCTGCCCCTTTCGAAGCAGCTGATATAAACAATCTGCTATGTGTGCAAAATGAGGTATCCAAATCATATAAAACACACAAGCTCCAATGAATCTCCGTACCTCTGAAGTGGTAGAACAATACTCCGCAATCTTGCCTATAGTATTCACCTTATCAGGTGAGGGTTTCCTGCCATAATACCCACACATATGTCCAACAATGACAACCTCATTCACTCCAAAAACATATTTTTGCCCTGAAAGTGTCAAGTTCACTTCTTCTAACCTGGCCAAAATCTTCTCACATGCTGAAATATGATCAGCCACAACGTATCTGCATCCCTGATCATTTAGACTCTCATTCTTCTCTTCTTCTGCACATCCCTTAATGGGCACATCATCCAAGCAAGGCATAGTAAGCTGAGGTATGTAATCTCGAAGGACCTTATGCATGGCATTCATCATATGCGCAACAGAATTAGTGGCACCTTGAGGGAAGGTACACATCCTGACATGCTCAATAGGAGTTCTCATGGTGGTTATGTCCCTGCTTTCCAAAGCCAGCTGAAACTGATCATATCCCGAATACAAATCACCTAAAGAATAGATGGCACATCCAGCAAATGCTTTTGCAAACTCATCCAAACTGGACCTATACCAACATTCCTGATAGTAACTCTGTTCACTGGCTGCATGTCCTGTATAAATCGGAGAGTACCATTTTTCTTTGGAACCATAAACCACCTGTTTGAGTATGGTGCAGATGATGGCTCAAGAATTCCCATCCTGATTTTCTCATTCAATAAATCAATCAGCTTTGGCAGGTGTGCTTTAGGCACTGGAATAGGTCGGAGATTCCATGGAATATGAGGAATAGTAAAGATCACCATAGGAGCAACTATATCAGGATTCACAAATCCAATCTCATGCGGGAAAAAAGCAAATCCCCTTCCATGTCGCTCAAGCATCTCCTGAAAGCATTGCTTCTCTATGGGTAGCAAGAAATCACCATTTCCAATTTTCAATTCAGCAAGAGTCTCTGCTGAAAATTTATGACCAATATGCTCCGGATTTCTCAAAATTGGTTGTTTGGCAGCCCTCTCTATTTGCTGATCACTGTCAGGTGGAAGCGGTACAGCTACCGGCTTCACCTTCTTATCCACAGTTTTGTATTTCGTGTCAACCCTGGCTTCATTATGCTCTTTTGCATTACTCAAATCTTGCTGTAAATCAGCAATTCTGCACTCCAATGGCTGAATATCCTCAGCCCTCTACTCTATGGACTGCATAGGAACAGCCCTAAACTCTGAATGCTGAAATATTTCAGTAGTAAACTCTGTTGGCTGAAAGTTTTCAGCCCTCTGTGTCTCTGAAAGCTGATCATAACCAGCTGGAAACTCTGTTTGCTGAATTTCTTCAGCACTCAACACTTTTTGCTGAGCCACCTCAGCCTCTAACTCAATCTGTGATACAAAATCTGCAATTTCATGAAACATGTCCAGGGATTGCACTAATACATTACTGTGACAACTCTGCATATCAGATTTCAGTATATCTCCCATCTCTGTCATCGTATCTGCACAAATCACACTGTCATACATCCCATCTATGTGCTCATCATCCTCTAAAATTCCTGCATTTTTCAAAATTTTCTCCTTCCTGCATATGTACTGCCTGGCAGCTCTAGGCAACCTAGAAATCTTTTGATAGCTCATCGAACTGTTTGTTGAAATCCCAACAAAACCGGAGAAGAAAACACTGCTGCCAGGAGGCGAGAACTCCAATCTCCTCTGCTCTGTACCACCGTCGTCTCGCGAAACGGCGGTACCTAATGAAAACCCGAATCCCTCACAGTAGGCAAAGGTGCATCTCTGAGAGTATCCCTGTTTCTAACATGGTTCACACACACAGTCATAAACTGAACTGCTCTCATGCCATCTTTATTGCGAATCTGTGCATAAGCAGATCCATCATCCATTACCTTTGTTTCCATGCGCATCTCTGTGATGAATGGCTGTCCAAGAATTATAGGATAAGAGCATGAATCCTGCACAAAGAAATGAAAATCCTCCTCTACATCACCAATAGAAACCCTGACACTAGGACAGGCAGCATACAAATCACCTGCAGTATTATTGGCAACTCTCATACACCACCCATGCTCTACATCCATAGGCCATCTGTTACTCTCATAAACTCCACGAACTATGAGACGAATCTCTGAACCATGATCCACCAATGCAACATAAGGCACCTGTTTCTCTCCAATCTTTACCATTGTCTCTGTAGTTGCCCTAGCCCAATGGCTCCGCGAAAAGTGACTACGCGGTATCAAGACAGGCTCATCAATTTCAGCATAATGCATAGGCTGAACCCTCTTCTCTACCTGTGGAAAAATAGAAGCATTCTCAACAATAACCTCATCCTCATCCTCATCCAACTCCCCAATCAAAACTCCCTGTGTATCAGTGGTAGGCAATGCATGTCTTTTCCTCTTCAAAACCTCCTGAAACTGATCTTGAAACTCTCTTTTTGAGATGCCCAAAATCTCAGAAATAGTGAAAGTCACCTCACTGCCAAGTATCTTGTCATTAAAGATTTCCTTCATGTCCGTAAATGTCTCAATATCGGACATTAATCTAAACCCTGGCTGCTTTCTCTCTCTAGGCTCTTGCCTCTTTTCTCTCTTTTGAGCATCTTCCATCTGTCGATCTGGACCTGGTCTTGAAGACGGTCCTACAGTAGGTGGAGTAACAAACTCACCCCCTCTAGTCTTTTTAGCTGCACTTGGATTTTCTTCATCCCTCTTATGCTTCTCCTCAACAAGTACATCTGCTCCCTGAGACTTAGCCAAATAAGCATAAATAGAGTACCTGTCAACAGGCGAATCCCAACCTGTCTCTGATCTGATGCTAGAGCCTGCACTAGTCAAAACAGTTTGCTGAATTTTTCCCTTGTTTGCAGTCTCCATAGCATAAGTCCATAGTGCTGACTGATTCTCTGATCCCTTCTCAATCTACACTCCATATGCAGAAGCATCACCTCTAGCTGTCACATAAGAAGTACGCGTAGCCATGTCATCCACTAACTTCTTCATTCCACCTTTACCAAAGTTGGTAGCAAGTGGAGCTCCTGTTTTAGTCAACCAAATCTTACCATCTTGTCCCCAATATACCAAATTCTTCCTCCTTGCATCCTGAAAAGATTCACAATCCCTGCAATGCTGATGGTCCGTACTATCGCACCAAATACATCTCCGATCTCTCCTAGGTGCACTAGGAGCACTCCTAGGTGCAGTAGGAGCACTAGAAGAAGTAGTAGGCACAGTTGAAGCAAACTGCTCTTTCAATTTTCCCACCAACTCCGCTTTAACTGACTCCAGTGTCAAATCTGTTATGCCTTTGATTATGTCATCGAGAGGTAGGCACTGATGGAGCGGATGGTTTTGGAGCAGAAGGTGTAGGCATCGGTCGTGGAACATGAGGAATAGGTGGAGTGGAAACAATAGGCACTGGCATAGGCCAAGAAACTGGCTGAGGAGGAGAAGAAATAACAGGGATAGAAGCAGGCATAGGAGCAAATGATGGTGTAGGTGTCATGGAACCATTCTGTAGGCGAGTCTTCCATATCCTCCTCTTGGTCAAAGTTGAGACTACATCCTGGGCATCCTGCCAATCCGTTTTAAGACCCATAGGCTTTGTGCGATCCTCAAGAAGCTCACCCAATTCTTCTTGAAGAGCAGGATCTGCAGCTTGCAAGAAAAGCTCAACTTTTTCAACATCCAATGCTCTTTGTTCAATGGCATCAAGCTGACTATACCTCTCTTAAAATTCCCGAATCAACTCTGAAGCAGCTAGACCTTTGTTTGGCATGTAGACCCACTCTCGGAATGACCGCCGAGTAGCCATACCAAAGTCCTCAAGGAAATATTCTTCTTTCAAGGCCTTCTTAAAATCTTGCCAATGTGTATTTTGAATAAAAAGATCAGTCACTTTTGCCCTCAAAGCGGGTGTGACAAGACGAAGGAAGTACTTACTCATAAGTCCAGCTGGAACTCCAAAAAACCCCATCTTGATCTCATATGTCCTCAAATATGCTGAAACATTATGGCCATCAAAGAGCTTCTTCTCATTCTCAACTGCTTCAATAGCCTTAGTCGCGCTGTTTGTATTCTCCTGCTTCGAATAGAGTTGCCTTTGCTGAGACAACTGCTGTTGATGCAATTGTTGCTGCTGCTGCATATACAATTGTGTCTGCTGATTTTGGAGCTGCATATACATGGACATATTCTGCAAAATCTGCTTTAGATCCTCTGTTGAAGTACTTGGTGCAGCAGTCATTGATGGAGCTGAAGTAGAGGATGCAGCTGGAATTGTGGAAGAGGCTGAAGTATCTCCCATCCTGAAATTTCTGCGACGCTTTCACGTCGGGTTCACCAAAGATGTCGAAGGGTTTGTCAAAGCAAAGTCACGTCTTCAGAAGACCTTGATAAATTTCAGGATAAAAGATCAAACAGATGAATAAGCAAGATGAGGAAATAATGTCAAGACTCTGTTTTATTTCTGTCAATAAGAGATTCAAGATTCAAGATGAAGAAACCCGAGCAGCCTCTGGATTGCATAGATCATCTATACATTTCAAAGAAAATTTCCAAGAGTATGGTCTTCATCGATGAGTAAGAAAGTGGATGAACATGGATAATTTTCTGATTCAAGTTCCATCATGATGACTATTTACTGATATTGAGATGGCTTACGGTTAGAAACAGTTTTCAAATTTTCCATTTTTATATATAATGTTAGCCTTCAATCTGCCCTATTCCTGGATTATCGTCTGTTGCCTTTCAGTTCTTTCAGCCTGTCAACAAGATAAGCCACCATGCTGCTTGAAGTTGCTTGCCAATTTGGATCCCAATTGTCCTGAACATATGAAGGCTGCAATTCAATTAGATCCTGTGGCATTGGCCATTTTTGGATTGGGATTCTCAGGCCGAGTTAGATCTTCAAAGTTTTGCATTTTATATGGATTTCCACAGCCAGGCAAGGTGCATGTTTCCCTATCTAGAGCTACACAGTCCAAGTAAACTAAATGTCTACAAAGGGGTAATTATGGATAAAGAGTCTGCATCTGCAAGGTTTTTCAGATCGTTGATAGCAGAGCTACTTAGGTTTCTAGTAGCATCTGCCAATTCTGTAATAAAGAGGCGTCGATGTGGGGCTGCCAAATCAGCTAGCTTATTGAGCACCTCTGAAACTCGTGAATATGCCAGCTCTAAGAGTCCTTCACGTGCAAGAAGCAAGCAAAGCTTTCGAAGCTCCTCACTCGGTAAGCTCAAAAGAATTGCACAGGGATCCAACTTTTCTTCAGAGCCAAAAGTTGATGCTTCAACTCGTTCCTCCTTGGGAATAACATCACTGCTCCTGATTTACTACAGATGCCTCAATCTTACCAGCACAATTGCTAAGAGCTTGCCACAAAAGCTCAATTGCTGTATTCAAATCCCTTACTATAGACAAGCTTTCCTCATGGTCTTGATCCATATTACCCTCTTGACTTCTATCTTTGATTGCAGTCCAAGCACTCAAAGCCAGCAACACTCTTAAGATTGCTGTTCCTTCCAATTCTTCTCACCGCGTTCCATCCTCCAACACTTTCACCATCGTCTTTCCTTCTTCTGCGCCTCACAGTCTTTGACTTGTGCGCGAATTCTTTTGATGATTTTTTATGGTAGAGGATTGTCATTTGCTTACTTTGTAAGCATAGCACCCGAACAGGTCAGGCTAGTCGTAGCAATTGGAGCACAAATATTTGACGTAGTGGAGCGAGACAATGTGTCTCAGGATGACAGATTGATGATGGTGCAGTAGTGCCGGGAGAGGTAATGAGGAGTGTGGCTGATGTGACGATAATGCTCTTAATCCCCCCCTTTGTCTTCTCCATCTTCATAAACAGAGCGTCGGTTGTAGCTTCCTCTTCATCATCCCCCAATCAGACAAAACTTCCCCGCCTTTTTTTCTCTCTGATCTTCCTCCGCCCCCAAATTGGCTTCCCTCCCAGAAAAGCGGCTTTTTTTTTCCCAGAAAAGCTGCAGTAACTTTTCTCACAAGTTTCTTAAATTGACAGACACTTGACAAATCTTCCGGACTGTCATGCTGTAAATCTTCCAGAAAAAAAAACACCATCCTTAGGTTGCAAGTGATCATGCTCAGACTGCTCCATATCCAATGATGCAGTTAAAGCTCCTTTGTAATGCTCCACCTCCAGCACTTGATCCTCCATTGGCTCGTCTTCAATAGACTGAATATTTAGATCAAGCACAGTGTCATTTGTGAAACTTGAACACTGAAATGAAAACTGTTACCGTTGTTGCATATACATAACTCCAACTTAAGACAATTGTCCAGATTCATCCATTCCGCTTTTAAGTGCTGCTGATGGACCTAAAAATGGACCGGCACTGGCTCATGCACTAGCCGGGCCTCGTCATTACGTACAAGACAATCCCTCGGCCTCACGGCCAGGAGCGTCTATCAAAATCTCTGCCTTCCTAAACATTGCGTTTGTAATATGTTGTAGTCCAACTGATCCTAACCCAATATTACTCCTCAGAGGGAGTCCCTTTCACATAGCCAAATAGGCTCGAATCACATACACATGGGGTTCCTCCTACGGCTGAATGCTGTCAACCCTCTGCGACTCTCCTACACCTTGGGGATTGGCCCCTCGATGCATCGCTCAACATTTAGACATTTCGCACAAAAGTCGCTCAAGGTACCAAATAAGCGTGTCCAGGAATGTACCATTGTCCTTACTTCTCTTTCCCCTAGACCCCACGACTAGCCTACAACATGGGTACCTCACTGCCTCTCATCGTAGGTCAGGTTCCAATAAACCAATTGCAATGCATGTCCAGGAGCTGGTCACTGATATTTTCTAAATTCTTTTCATGCTCTATGCATTTGGTGGATGCCTAGTGCTCAAACATTTAGCAAAACAGTATCGTGCACAAGTGCAAAAACATTCTTTTAATGATTTCCAACTACCGTTCGTGCTTCGTTGCATGGGTCTAGCACCGAGGTGATCCTCGTACTACTAAGCTCTTAATTTTAATTATCATCCGTCCTAAATGCTATGCATAGAAATCAACAACTTTCCCATCATCTCACACGGCATTTAGACATATTTCAACTCCTCTACCCTTCCCCGTTTAAATATTGCATCGTTGGATAGATTTATAGGGTATTTTACCATCATTTTATGTAGAAAAAACGGAAAAAGACACACTAGAACAAGAAGGTGGGGTTGAACTGAGGAAAATCATCATGCTTCAGTCCCCACAAACATTCACAAACATTGTTCTTATTTATCCTTATTTTTTCGAAACCCAAAATGTATTTTTCCCCTATTTTTTAGGGTTTTTTCACCCTTTTCTTGTATTTTCCCTTATTTTTTTGAATTATTTAATTACTAAAAATTCAAAACAGGTTATGGGCTGTGGCCCTTAGTTCCTTCTTGCAGAAAAATGAAAGTTTAGTTGGTGTTCCTATTCACTTTTCCATTTTTATGCCGAAAAACCATCATTTTCCCTTGATTTTTCATGTTTTACGTGTTTTACCATATTATTTTGAACCACATGATGCATATTTTTCTGATTTTCTGATTATGACCAGCAAGAACTCATGAAAAACAGCAACATACACAATTTTTAGCCCACATGAATGACATTTCATCAATCAAAAGCCATAGAATCTCAAATTTCCTTTGAAAATTTTAAATTACCGCTTATTTGCGTGTTTCGGGTTTCATGTCCATGGCTGCAAATCTGGAAATCAGTAGCACTTCATGTCCCGCACAATCACAAATCACCATTTCCAGCCCGTGGAGCAATCCGATCCATGTCGGACAAGCCTCCACCATTCTTTCTTCTTCCTCCTTCTTTCCACATGAACTTGCCTTTAGAAGAGAGAGAGGGAGGAGAGAGAAAGAATGATTTTCTCTCTCCCTCTACAGGCCACCATTCCCCGCGTGGATCGAAGCGATATGGAGCGTGGATCGAATGTGGAAGCCCTCTGCCATTGGATTCATGGCTTGCCTTCAGCCTCCATCCTTGATTTGTGGGGGGGGCGCGTTTTTTTTGGCGGCTGAAAATAACCGCCGCCCCCCCTCCATGACGTTTTTTTTTTAGAAGGGGGGGGTGCCAAAGGTCACCCCCCTCTCTTCACACCCTTTGAAATTTCCTTTTTGGCCCCTTTTTGGGCACCCCGACCAGTTTTTTGGCCACTTCCTCATACGAACTCCGATTGTCGTGCTGTAAATTTCTGGGCGTCCCTCTCGGCATTCCAGACCGGCCTGCAGCTCCCACATCCCGTCCTGACTAACAGAAAAATTACTAAAAATCTGGATGTGTCACTTGGACGCCCGTCGACTGCTTATGCTTAAAATCGTCCTAGATCGAGCCGCCGCCTTTGACAATGAATATTTTTCCCTTGATATTCATAATTTTTTGCTATTTTTAAGCACTTTCCGGCACCAAAATTCCACTCTCATTGGCGACCACGGGATAGGGTGACTTAGCCCGTCGAATCCACGAACATATCTGCACATAAACAACCAAAGAAGCATCAAACTGATACAAAACAAATACATCATAAAACGCAGCACAATGCTTCCCTTACCCCTGGACAGAACCAAGGCATGACATCCACAAAGAGTAGGCCTAGCATCAGCTAATAGAAGATCCGAAGTAAGTCACTAACTAGCTGCTCCAACACAGCCAAACTAAAAAGAACTGTCAAAGAGGTTGCCCTCAATGGTAGTTTGAACTACTTACCAACTAAAGACAACACAACTAGGAGCTCCTACAAGGCGAGGACTCCTATAGCCTGATTAAAGAGTATTTTCTTTCAGTACATGTTTTTTTTAGGGTTTGTATTGGATGAACATACTTGGGCATGTAAAAAGGAGGGAGCTGAGCGTAGTGACCCAAGGAGAACAGGGCATCGGTCTCAGGACCTGTCTCGGCACCCAAGAACCTACCAAGCCCTTGCAAGGCGACACTTAATCCTTTTCTACCGCTCACTTTTATTTTCGCTCCAACCGTCCTTGTTTTGTCAATTTTTTTTTTCCAGCAAGAAGCCACCCCTAGGAAGACAAGGTATCGGCCCCGGGTCTGACTCGTCCCCAGGAACCTACCAAGCCTTCGCAAGGCAATGAGCAACTGCCTATTCATTTCCATTTCTTTTCTTTTCTTTGATAGGGGTTAGAACCCCTTTTTACACACCTTCGTATTTATAGTCATCTTTTAGGATATTCAGGATTTCTTGGCATCATTATGATTATCTTCTGGCAGGCTTCTCTAACTGCCTCACTACTAACAAGAACTCCTAAAACGGCTGCCTAGCAAGCTAGCAGAGCAGGGCCACTAAGACTTCCTTCTAAAACAGGTCTTTCGATGCCTGACAATGTCTTTACAGGAGGCAATGACTACTTCAACCTCCCTCAAACATACTTAGCCTAAACATGGGACTTCATGCCTTGGTTGCCGGTCCCCAACAAAAATGTGTCCCCTCGACAAGTACAAATACACATATAACAGGAAAGAAAGGTACTCAAGTGCAAAGGAGAGATATCACCTAGAGTGGCCAGAAGAAGTTTCCATCGATGCCGCGACAAAGGCTCGCTCCAAGCTTGCCTTCAAACCTGTCTAGCACAGAACTTAAAACAGAAACCCAATTAAACGCACCTGCACTAGACAGGCAAATGGCCCTCTTGGCCTAATGAAATCAAACAATACTACGCATAACATCCTCCTGGAAACCACCATGGTAGACATCAAAGCATACCATTCCCAGGGGAACAGGGCTTCTAGCCCTAAACTAGGTGCATTAAATTATGACCTATCCCTCCTGCGTATATCGCAAGAGGTGTTCGCATCACATGTTGTCGAATCAGTCTATGGGTCCAAGATAATAAAGGCAGATGAGTCTCGCTTACCCTCTGCATCACCCAAATCAACCATCGTCTGCCAAAGAGAGCATGTTCAGAAAGCATACCCCACAAACGACCGGGTCCTGTCTCACCATCAATAGATATATCGGGACAAGGGCCGCAATTAAAGAAGAGGTCTTCTTCATACGCAAAATTAGCCAAAGCATCGGAAAACTGATTCCAATTTCGTGGAATCAGCTGAAAAGACACTCTATCAAATTCGTCTAGCAGGGCTATGGCAGTATGATGGTACATACAAAGGATGGGGTTTCGTACCATGTATGTCCCATTGAGTTGATTTAAAATCAACTGAGAGTCCCCTTTCACCAATAACTGGCAAATACCACCCTTCTTTGCAATATTCAAACCCATAATCAGGGCTTTGTATTCTGCCATATTATTGGTAAAATTCACCTCGAGATTAACAGCTAACTTCATGACAATGCGTCGTCGGGGGTCTCGGATGACAACTCCTACACTTCCTTTTTTGGATGCACCCCTGGATGCCCCATCAAAGTACAAGGTGTACGTCCATAAAGGGTTTACATATCCCGCCATCCTGAACTCTACTCGTAATTATGGTAATCGAAATTCAGCATATTCAATGGGTGGACTGTAGGCTCCATCCCTCCATCATCATTGAATTCAACAGGGATGCTCGTCAAAATTTGTAGGCAGTGATGGCAGAAGACCTTGATCTCCCAAATAAATGTCCCGCCTTCTTGCTCAGTCACCTTGTATCCTTTGCTCCACCAAATGAGCTTTCCCTGATGATACCACTGTTCTAAATATGGGTGTTCTAAATAAGGGATCAGACGACCCATCAACCTTTATCACGATTTCCTTGTAGATATTTGATCAATCCCTCCTAGACCTACAAGGCAGTCATAGTATTAGTGCAATCAGAAATAATAAGGTTTAATCTTATTAAGATTAACCTTATTTTTAAATTCTATCCCCTCAAGGTCAGCTAACAAAACTGTGGACTTATTCTTTCCTATTCTAACGATCCTATAGGGCCCATCCCATTTGGGCTCTAGCTTGCCTGGAAATAATTCACATCGTGCATCATAATACAGAACAAGCTGTCCTTTCTTGAAGGTGTATTTCTTGGCTTTGATGTCGTGTAACTTCTTCATTCGGCGCTTCGCCACTTCTTGGTGCAATAAGCTCTGCAACTTAAGCTCATCTAAATGTGCCAGTGTCGTCAAGCGCTCAAAAAGTGCATCTTCATGGCTCAAAGAATGATTGATGGCAAACCGAATAGTCGGCAGCTCAATCTCTAAAGGCAAGACACACTCCTCCCCATATACTAACTTGAACGGGGTATGGCCAGTGGCTCGTTTGAAAGTCGTATTATAAGCCCACACTGCCACGTATAACTTTTTATCCCAATCCCGCTTCTTTTCCGACACAATTTTGGACAAGATGCCCACAAGCTGCTTGTTGGTGCTTTCAACTTGCCCATTAGCTTGCGGGATATATGGGGTTGTCTTGTTATGCTTGATTTGCCACATCTTTGTCAAACCTTTAATTACCTTATTCAGGAAATGGGTTCCGCGGTCCGACACTAATTCTTTCGGTGGACCAAAACGGCATATTATCTGCTCTAAAAGGAAACTAGCAGTTTCTTTAGCATCATCTTTCCTTGTTGCACGTGCTTCTGACCACTTTGTGAAGTAGTCAGTTGCTACAATGATGTACCTCTTTTGTGTAGTCGATGACGGAGTAATAGGACCCACAAAGTCTATTCCCCACTTCTCAAATGGAAGTATCGCCATAATAGGGGTGAGTGGTCGTTTCCTATTCTCTCAGCTATCATGTCGTTGGCAAATATCGCATCTCTTAACATACGCAAACGCATCCTGGAAGATGGCAGGCCACCAATAACTTGCTCTTAAAGCCTTTTGTGCTGTAAACTGTCCAGCAAAATGGCCACCGCAAGCAGAATCATGGCACTCTTCCAAAATGAATGGCACCTCGTCAGGCATCACACACCGGCGATAGATATCATCAACCCCTTGCCGATATAATGTACCTGCGATCAAGGCAAACTTTAACGCTTGCTGCTTAATTTTCCGTCTCTCAGCTTTAGATAATTCGGATCCCGCCTCTCCCGTCGATAAATAATGCGTTATTGCAGCATACCAGGAGGGAATAGATGCCGTATCTATTTTAAATAACAACTCCATGTCACTACCTTCAGCCATAGATTCTTTCGGCTCCCCAAAGTCCACAAGGCATTCCACGATGCCTTGTAACCTTGGTGGCTTACTCTTGATTTCATAATCAAATTCCTGCAAAGTGATCAACCACTTTGCTAGACGATCAGGCGGCTATAGCTTATTCATCAATAGTCGAAGTCCCTCCGCCTTCGTATAAAGCACGACTTTCTCATAGAGAATATAATGCCTGAATTTCTTGGTCCCAAAGACCATCGCTAGACATAAGCTTCCGACTAGCAAAAGCAATCGGGTGCTACCACTTCTCTTCCCAAATTTGGGCTAAACAGCAACTGATACTATACATGGTGGCTGCCGAAAATATATAGAACACCTCACCTCTTTTAGGTGCTTTTAAAACGGGCGCTCTTGCTAGCTCCTGTTTCACATCCTCGAATGCTACCTTACAAGGGTCACCCCATACAAACGAATAGCTAAAGGACAATAAATTTGTAAGCGGCAACGTTCTTTCTGCTAAGGCATTGATGAATCTACGGTAGTAACCAACCGAAGACAAAAAGCTATGAACTTCCTTCGGAGTGCGTGGTGGACCCATGGCAACTATAACTTTAACCTTCTCGGGGTCTGTCGCAATTCCTACCGAACTAACCACATGACCCAGCAACAGCCCATAAGGCACTCCAAAAACACACTTCCGCGGGTTTAGGGCAATGCAAAATTGTCTACAGCGCTCGAAGCATTTTCTTAAAATGATCAACTGCCTCACTCTCACGGTGGCGGCCCCTAAGTCATCAATAAACACCTTCAACTCTTCAGGGGATATGTCACCGAATGTCTTATCTGCTGTTCGTTGCCACGAACCAGGCGCATTGCATAAACCTAAGGCCATCACATGGTACGCAAAAGTACGAAATACAGTGATAAAAGTTGTTTTCAACTTATCCTCTTCTGCAATTGCCATTTGGTTGTATCCTGCAAAGCAATCCATAAACGAATATATCTCCCTACCCGCTAATTGATCCAAAATCTGGTCAATAAATGGCAACGGGTAGTAGTCCTTAACTGTCTGCTTATTCAGCTCCCTAAAGTTTACACATAAACGGATTTGATTATTTTTCTTCTTTCTGATCACAACTGGCAAACACCATTCCGTGTGTTGCACAGGAAAAATCAAACCCGCTTTTCGAAGCTTCTGTAACTCTTCAAACAGGCCGTCCCTCAGTTCGAAAGGCATACGCCTTACTTTCTGCCGTACAGGACGACTGCCCTCTTTCAACGGAATTGTATGAACAGCAAGACTAGGAGGGATGCCTCTCAACTCATCATAACTCCAGGCAAAGATATCATGGAATTCCTGGATCAAGGCCACATAGTCCTCCCTTTCTGCTGAACTGAGCATAGAGCCTAATTTGATTGGCCGCGAATCACCAAGCGTACCAAGGTCTAGCTCGATAACATCTGCATCTCTTATACGTTCTTGGCCCTCTATCGGCTCATTCAAAGTGATCTGATAGATGTCTTCTATGGTGGATCCCTCTTTGGACTCATCACTCGACGATGTCTCACTGGCAGATAAATCTTCTAATGTCTCCAATTCTGTAGAAGATAGAGGAGCTCTCTCACTCTGCGGGGACTCAGGATAAGCATCAACCACCACACGTTGAGCACCTCTGCCGAATATTAGTCGACCGGCGGGTATATCCACTTGGCAGTCCGCTTGCAAGATCCAAGGTCGTCCGAGTAATACTTGGTAACTTGGACGGCCTGCAAAACGAATCACTCTAAAGTCCAACAGGCATTCTACATTTGCAACAGTGACATGGACCTTAGTAATGCAGCCTTCTGGCTGTCTCAAACTATCATCTGCCATTCTGAGAATTGTGGAGGTATCTTTCTGAATCGCAAGACCCAACCTTTCCATCAGTTCAGAACTCATAATGTTAACAGATGATCCCGTGTCGACAATGGCATAATCTACTAATATCCCATCGACATAGGTTGCAACCCTTGAGCAATGCTTCTCAGCATGCTCGAACCAGTCATTACCAACTCGCGCAATACCCAAAGGTTCTACGATATACCCGGTACGTAAGATCTTTCTAAATTCCTTGCGTACTCCTGGGGAAAGCTTAATAAGTTGTAAAAGATTTACATCCGGCTTGACTTCGCAAAGAGAGCTCGCCAAATCGAATTCATGATAGTTCGATAGAGCTCGCTTTTCACGCCAAACCATCCGCTCTTTAGGTCGCTGAACCGGCTTTATTGCCTCTTTTTTAACTTTCACCTTCTTCTTTGGTGGTTCCTTATCGGCTTTACTTTCTACGGGCTTCAAAGGTCCCCCTTCCATGGCAGGATCCAAAACTTGCGTTCCTTTGTCGCCTTGTTTAGGGTTTCCGTCGACAGGCTTATCCTTGTCGGCTTCTCTACCCTTTTGACCTCTTGTAAGGACAGCTCGCAAATTAGAGGTTTCAGCATCATTAACACGTACAGCCTCGATCAAACTCACCCCACTACCACTTGGTAGCTCCTCCACTGTAGTCTTTGGTCGTTGAAGTATTTGTTTAGGCCCGTCCTCTCGCTGGGAATAATTTCCTTGGGCACGATGATTAACAGGCCCTGGTTGCCGACTACCTCGTTGGAGGGAACTGATCTTACTCCAGCAAGTAGCTGCTAAATGGCCGGATTTCCCACAGATGTCGCACTTAACATTTGGGCAATTCCTTGGATAGTGCTGCCCACCACACCATTTGCAACTAAACCTCGAAGGTGCACCCTCATCTGGGTATCTACTTCCTATCAAATTTTGTTGTTTTTTAAGGAAGTTGACATCAACGACTATTTGCCGATACTACTCCGTAATCATATCGGTATAATGTTTCATCATGTCCTTAACCTCGCCAAGAACATTGGAAGCACTCGACTCATAGCCTTGGTCATTACCATGTCGTTCCATTGGCCTAACAATTCGATTAGGCACTGGTTGTTGAGCCACAGGCATGGTGTTAGAATTGACCGCCTGGCTTCCACCATTTGGAATCATTTGATTGCCCGTAGGCATCGACATGCTAGGGGGAGTTGGTAATAACGGGACATTCTGTATCATGTTTCCTCTCCCATTAGGGTTAGCCATCGCTATCCCTTGGCCACTACTGCCATTGGCCATTGCCAGGTTATTTCCCAATACTAAACCCATGTTCGAATTGCCTCGAGAAGCATAGGCTGCTTGTAGTCAGGATTCCACCTCTTGTGCTCGTGTAATGGCAGTATCTATATCCCCCAAGGGGACACTACTCAACTGCAATTGGATATTAAAGTCCAAACCATGTAGGAAATATTGCAATTGGGCAGCTGCGGGGATAGGAATAGAGGTGTCCAACTTATGGAAAACCTCCTTTATTTTCTTCGCATAAGCACGAATATCCACGTGTGGTTCTTGACGGGTCATGTTAAGTATACGCAACCAATATTGCCCACCCCTTTCAGGGGCAAACTCCCTTCGAAAAGCTCCATAAAATGCATCAATATTCAATATGGTTCCGGCTTCTAAACCATGATACCATATAGCGGCTCTTCCTTTGAGAGTCATATTGAAGAATATCATTAAATGTCCTTCTTCTTGAATGCGACAGTTAAACATCAGCTTTTGAAACTCCCTAATGTGGAGTTCCGCATCTTCCTCAACTAGCCCATTAAAAATGGGTAGTAGGTAGCCTAGAGCCGGCAAATCCGTCGTTCCTGCTGGAATTGCAATAGGCTGCGCCATGACGGGGATTGGATTTGCACTAGGAATAGGGGATGGTGGGGTTACACCTCCCGCACTTGACGTGGACTGGCTTATAGAAGGAAGGGGAGCACTAGAGCTTCCACCTTCTCCTGACTTACTGCTTGTGGCCCCAAGACCACTAGATCCACTCCCTCGTAAGGGTTCAGCACCGCTACGCTTAGGGGAATATCTCCTAAAAATTTCAGCATGTCGCCTAGCTCTTTCGTCTATTTCTTGCTTTTGGATTTCTGCTAGACGATGCTTATCAATAAATAACGGATCAATCTCAGTATCCTTTGGCATAAACTGCTAGTTGGTCCCTAAACAACTAGGATTCGAGAACCGCCACTTTTAAGCGGCTCTCGGCAGACGCACCATTGATGGACCTAAAAACGGGCCGGCACTGGCTCATGCACTAGCCGGGCCTCGTCACTACGTACAAGACAACCCCTCGGCCTCGCGGCTAGGAGTGTCTATCAAAATCTCTGCCTTCCTAAACATTGCGTTTGTAATATGTTGTAGTCCAACTGATCCTAACCCAATATTACTCCTCAGAGGGAGTCCCTTTCACATAGCCAAATAGGCTCGAATCACATACACATGGGGTTCCTCCTACGGCTGAATGCCGTCAACCCTCTGCGACTCTCCTACACCTTGGGGATTGGCCCCTCGATGCGTCGCTCAACATTTAGACATTTCGCACAAAAGTCGCTCAAGGTACCAAATAAGCGTGTCCAGGAATGTACCATTGTCCTTACTTCTCTTTCCCCTAGACCCCACGACTAGCCTACAACATGGGTACCTCACTGCCTCTCATCGTAGGTCAGGTTCCAATAAACCAATTGCAATGCATGTCCAGGAGGTGGTCACTGATATTTTCTAAATTCTTTTCATGCTCTATGCATTTGGTGGATGCCTAGTGCTCAAACATTTAGCAAAACAGTATCGTGCACAAGTGCAAAAATATTCTTTTAATGATTTCCAACTACTGTTCGTGCTTCGTTGCATGGGCCTAGCACCGAGGTGATCCTCGTGCTACTAAGCTCTTAATTTTAATTATCATCCGTCCTAAATGCTATGCATAGAAATCAGCAACTTTCCCATCATCTCACACGGCATTTAGACATATTTCAACTCCTCTACCCTTCCCCATTTAAATATTACATCGTTGGATAGATTTATAGGGTATTTTACCATCATTTTATGTGGAAAAAACGAAAAAAGACACACTAGAACAAGAAGGTGGGGTTGAACTGAGGCAAATCCTCATGCTTCAGTCCCCACAAACATTCACAAACATTGCTCTTATTTATCCTTATTTTTCCGAAATCCAAAATGTATTTTTCCCCTATTTTTAAGGGTTTTTTCACCCTTTTCTTGTATTTTCCCTTATTTTTCTGCATTATTTAATTACTGAAAATTCAAAACAGGTTATGGGCTGTGGCCCTTAGTTCCTTCTTGCAGAAAAATGAAAGTTTAGTTGGTGTTCCTATTCACTTTCCCATTTTTATGTCGAAAAACCATCATTTTCCCTTGATTTTTCATGTTTTACGTGTTTTACCATATTATTTTGAACCACATGATGCATATTTTTCTGATTTTCTGATTATGACCAGCAAGAACTCATGAAAAACAGCAACCTACACAATTTTTAGCCCACATGAATGACATTTCATCAGTCAAAAGCCATAGAATCTCAAATTTCCTTTGAAAATTTTAAATTACCGCTTATTTGCGTGTTTCGGGTTTCATGTCCATGGCTGCAAATCTGGAAATCAGCAGCACTTCATGTCCCGCACAATCACAAATCACCATTTCCAGCCCGTGGAGCAATCCGATCCATGCCGGACAAGCCTCCACCATTCTTTCTTCTTCCTCCTTTTTCCCACATGAACTTGCCTTTAGAAGAGAGAGAGGGAAGAGAGAGAAAGACTGATTTTCTCTCTCCCTCTAAAGGCCACCATTCCCCGCATGGATCGAAGCGATATGGAGCGTGGATCGAATGTGGAAGCCCTTTGCCATTGGATTCATGGCTTGCCTTCAGCCTCCATCCTTGATTTGTGGGGGGGGGGCGCGTTTTTTTCGGCGGCTGAAAACAGCCGCCGCCCCCCCTCCATGACGTTTTTTTTTAGAGGGGGGGGGGGGGTGCCAAAGGTCACCCCCCTCTCTTCACACCCTTTGAAATTTCCTTTTTGGCCCCTTTTTGGACACCCCGGCCAGTTTTTTGGCCACTTCCTCATACGAACTCAGATTGTCGTGCTGTAAATTTCTGGGCATCCCTCTCGGCATTCCGGACCGGCCTGCAGCTCCCACATCCCGTCCTGACTGACATAAAAATTACTAAAAATCTGGATGTGTCACTTGGACGCCCGTCGACTGCTTATGCTTAAAATCGTCCTAGATCGAGCCACCGCCTTTGACAATGAATATTTTTCCCTTGATATTCATAATTTTTTGCTTTTTTTAAGCACTTTCCGGCGCCAAAATTCCGCTCTCAGCTGCTCCTTCTTTGTCATTCCTCTCTGAGAGTTCCTTACAATGCTTCTCATTAAGACTATTAAAGTTCGCATAAAATCCATTCTTTCGCAACTTTCTAATCAACCCAACATGTGAAAGTGATCTCGAGACAAGATTCCAGCCCTTCTGCATACAAACCACACTTGCCATACATGTCTATCAGCATGTTTTCTATTAAAAAATCTGTTTCTAATCTTGATTTCCTAATTTCAGCATGGATCTCTTAACCTGCTTTTATGGCTCCTCTACTACCACATGCTTTCAAGTAGATAATAAATGTGACAACATCTGCAGAAATACCATCCAGCTGTAGACATTGGAAACATTCCAGTATTTCCTCATTGAGACCATGTTCAGCATATCCTACAACCAATGCATTCCATGAAAATAGAATTCCGCGATGGCAGCCTTTCAAACATGTAATGTGCTTCTGCCAAGAAGCCACATTTAGCGTACATGTCACCAAGAGCATTACAGATAAGTTCCTCTTGCACCAAACCCCTCTTCACTATACTACACACACAGAACAAAAATGCAAATACGACGACTAAGTATGTACAAAATATCAACTCCCACACACACAACTTTTGGGTGAATTTCACACCTCGAATGCGCAGCAATACGACATCCACCCCCTCTAATCCTGCGAATCCTCCGGTTGGGCCAACTACCCATGATCATTGTCGTCAAGATCCCCAAACAGATCAATCTCTTCATTATGCATTTCCGGTATATCAACAAGATTATCTGTCATATCATCTGTCTCTTCCATTGGAGTTTCTTCTCGTTGCTCTTCTCTTGCAAATTCTTCCAATGCATAATCTTCATCATCTCTTTTCTTGAAAATCTTGATTCTTTTTCCAGCAATAGGCACTCTAAGCACTGTCCCATCCAATTCTGTCAGCTCATATGTTGCATTATCAAAAACATGTTTGACTATGTACGGCCCAAACCATCTTTTCACCATCTTCCGAAGTGCAGTATGCTGATTTTCAAGGCTACTATCAAAGACTAATACCCAATCTCCCTCTTCTATTGCTCTAGGCCGCAAGCGATGCCTTCTATCAAACCTGTCCTTATTTCTTAGTCTAGCTGTAAAAGTCTGCGTGGGAAATAATAGATCGGGCTTTTGAAAAATTTTTAATTTATTTCCCCCCCTTATCCCTCCAGCCGACTGACGAGCTGGAGGGGGAGGGGAATAGAAGGAGTTATGAAGCTCCTTGGTGGAGCTTGTCAAGGGAGGGAGGGCATGCGTGTCGACACGCAGGAGGAGAAGATCCCCCTCCCTCCACTATTTAAACGAGGAGAGGGGAGGGGCCGAAAAACAGAGAAGGCTGGGGGGGCCGTGAGAAGAACCGAACGCCGCTGCTGGAGATCATGACGCTGTGAGAGAGAGGGGAAGGGACGCTGTTGCTGGCCGCCAGGGCAGTAGATAGGAGTCGCCGTCGAGGGAGGGAGGAGCCGCCTCCAATTCGCCGTCAGGACGGACGGCCATAACCACCCCCCCCAAAGCTTCTGGAAGCTTGGAAGCTTCCAAAGGGGGGGGCCTCTTTAAACCCCCTTCCTATACCCTACTACCCCCTTTGTTTTTTTCCCCGGGTTTAAAATCCCTTAAGCCCCCTTTCATTTCCCCCTCCCTCGTGCTAAAACCCTTTCCCCTGGATTTCAAAAACTTTCACCCCCTCCTTGTACTGTATGAAGCCCTTTTAACCCCCATATCTAAAACCCCTTTCCATGGGTATTAGAACCCCCTCTGCCGGGTTTTAAAAATCCCTTAAGTCCCCTTTCACCCTCGTACTAAAACCCCTTTCCTTTCACTTGGAGTCACTCCCCCCATGAGCACAAAGGCCTTAAGGGTCTTATTACTTCCTTACCTGTGTATAATCCCTAAAAGACCTATTTCCTTGGCTTTGGAATCACCCCCTTCCTGTGGCCTCTTAAACCACTTCTCTCGTGATTACCCCTTAAGCCTTTACCTTGGCATGAAAACCTTTCACCCTCCCCCATGTGTAAGCCCCCATAAGCCCTTTTTCTCCAAGTTTGACCTAAGGGTCCTTAGACCCTTACTTATAATCTTTACGGCTATTATTTTCCCTTAAAACTCTCCTACACCTTGTGTCTTCTCAACACCTTGTTATTTCCGTTCGTGCGAGCTTACAAAGGCCATTAAGCCTTCCCCATGGCTTCAATGGGTCTTAGTTGTAAAAGTTTCTAAAAATACCCTTTTCAATTCCCGAATTCAAGGAGGGAACCTTCCAAAAACTACTTTTGACAAACGGTGCAAGGAGCGACGGTGGAGTTCTAAGGAGAAGTTGTAAAGCTGCTTCCACGTTCGACGGACCACACTTGCGATGCCTCCTAAGAAAGTCCAAGGCATAGCCACGGGAGGGTCATCTCCTGGTATCCATGTGGATATCTCACCTCAAAGCCAGGTTTTCTTCTTGATGTTAATTCGGGTTTTAGTCAATCATGCAAAGAAAAATTGTTAAGGAAATATATATTTGTTCAAGTTATTTTTAACGAAGGAGTTAGCTTATGAATGACAATGTATACAAATTAGCTTTCTTCAAATTGCATCAAGCATTATAAAATTATAGGCAAGATTAACCATTTACTATAGTAATATATTCCTAAAGTGTAGAAATTATATCTTGCACCATTAGTCTTGTTCCTTTCGCAACGAATCATGGTAAAATGGCTAAATTCATGAAAGGCTTCTTTCAATGCTCAAATTACTAGGGAGTTATCTTTGCTAATTGCACATCTTAGCAACTGTTGTTATTTGGCATAAGTTTATCTTTAAAGAAAACGGAAGTTAGATGTTAGGAATTAACAAGTATAAAAATTAGATATACGAACTCATTTGGAAAGAAAATGTAGTGGGGAATTGCTGGATGACACTCTATTAACACTTTTCCCCTGCTATTTGAGGACTTGGAACTAATAAAGTGTGTATGCACAAATTCCTCAGCTAGGCCTTTTGTCCCAAGGAGTATTGTCATCTTTGTATCATCTTGGCATTATGCTATATGCCAAATTAAACTGTATTGATTAGGAAGGTTAATTGTCACAAGGATAGTAAAACCATGACAAGACGAGTGAGATTACCTTCCAAAAGATAACCGAACCAATCTAAACATCGAAACATTCATACCCTAAACACTTGATTACTTTCCTTACCGTAGGGACAATAGATTCATAAAGATAAGAAACTAGGGTTTGTCCATGAGGTTCTTAAATTAAGAAACCCTAAACTTGACATACGTCAGCTTAAGGAATTTAAACAGATTATTCCATCGCCGGACTTGTGCAACATGTATGAAACCATTTTGTGATTGATTCACAAGGAGAAAAGGGAAAAACCCTCTACAAGGACAGCAGATCCTTACGCAAGTTATCTTGCAAAAAGACTTAGTTTTGGATATCCTTATGAATAAGAAAAGTTGTAAAATAGGAACTAGCATATCTAAGGTACCTTAGGGTTAACCAAGTTGGGTATACCCTACACCCGAATATAAGGGATCTTGCCAAGTTTACAAGACATCTTGAGAACGATTGCTGATACACTCAAAAAGGAAAGAACACTTCCTTAGCAGTTTGCCATACAACTGGGTTGATTAATGGAAATGTTTGTGCTTGCTAGAGATTTTAGGGCTCTGTTTGAATTATGAATTATAAATTAAACAAGTACCTATACTTCAGGTTAAAGGCCTGAAGGGAGAGGCAGCTTCAGTTACCCCCGACTACCTGCCTGACCCTAACCAAGGGGGTTGTTGACCGTGCCGGGAACGTGGACCGAACCCGCCGCGAGAGGTCTCTCCGTTGAGTTCTACTTGGAGCAGGAGGACGCTTGGGTGCCAGGGGGGGCTCTGGCCGTAAATTCCTCACCTTCTGGGTCCTGCACAAGAGGCTAACGTGACTCGGGATTGGATCTCGAAGCCCGCATACTAGATGACGGGCGGAAGCTTGGAATAGTGATCCCTGGAGATTACTGGTTAGCCTTCAGGGCAGATTATGGACAAGCCTACGGGCAGAACTTCTTATAATTCAAAGATAAAATGATGAGATGTTAAAAGAACTTGCTTGATATTGTTTTTATATGTCACGTGATAAGATTACGTGAAGGAACCAGTGCTTAACAAGATTAATTAAAGAAGCTGATTGTTATATGTCAAATTAATGTGTTAGATAATTACATAACTAAAACAAACCGAGGAAAGTGCGGAGGATGGACCATGGGTCCGTCCTACGGTTGGGTGGTCCCGGTTAGCCGGGAACTTTTCTCATAAATCTCGAAAGACAGCGGAATGATCATCATCATCAAAAAGAATAACGAGAACGATGACCTAGAGTTACGTCTTACCCGATTTACGTTGTTTTAGGGGAATAGAATGGGACTATGCCTTATGCAGAGAGGTTGAGCTTTGCATCCCTCTCGTTTCCCATTCTCCTTGAACCAAGTGTAGCGTGAATCCGCTTCGGACCTGGCGTTTCTACGTAAAGTAGTTCGCTCGGGTCTGACGCTAGTTGCTGTTAGCTAGTGACCCATTAGGAAAACCCTAATTCCGGTCGATCCTAAGTGGGAAGGGCCAGGATACTTCCGCTACGTGGCAGACGCGGGAAGAACTAGATCGCAAAACCCGTAACATTCAATGGGAGTGTCGGGTGGAGCTTTCTAGACATCCTTTCTGATGGACTGCTAAGACGTGTCCTGGATGATACTAGGGGACACGTTACAATTGGTATCAGAGCCGACCAACAACGGAATTGTTTTTATGAGATCTCAATAAAATGAAATAAAGAAATTGTTACTGTCCAAACATTTCCTCATCTTCAATGCTATCTTGCAGAACTATGAAGCGTGGAACAAGTTTTTGGTGTTTCGGGTCATGTTTATGACTGCAATGCATTCTCCGCTTTATAGACAAAGAATTGGGATGATGAATATCCTGGAGGAGATTTATAATCCATCACCTTTATACATAGAACAAAGATGGATGGGGTCTTCAGGAATCTACTACATAGCTGCCCACCGGTTCGCTTATCTACAGACCAACCTAAAGAGGATCAAGTGGTTGGAAGACTTGAAAGTCATGAAGTTGTTCATTTTTGTGGAAGCTCACATAAATTCGACTTTACATATTCAAGGTTGGAGGGTTGAAATGAACTCATATGTATACAAGGAAGTAACCCGTGTAATCCCAGCCGACAGGATTAAAGTGTTGGGCCGCCATGAGAAGTATGGATTCCAACGAAAAGGGTATTCCGAACTTCCAATGAATTATCGATTCCTAAAACCTTACTATTACACAGTTCCTGTAGACAAATGCAATACAACGTTGTTCTCCCCAAACTGAATGTAATGATTGAATTATCATCACACGAGACGTTGTATAAGGCTACGCCCATGTAAATATAAATAAGGACTTCTTTTATCAATATCTGGTTGTGCATCAGGGTTGTTAAAAAGTTAAGTAGCTTCATGATTTACGAGATAGCTGAACTAAAGATAAGCTAACGTCAATTATCATATAATCACGTTAAGAAAACTTTTATCCAGGCACAACCCCAAGTACAGGTTCCAAACTCGCCCCTACATCAAGTATTGCTGTGACCCAGGAGAAGAAGTTCCTCCTCAAGCAGATAAAGCCACCAGAGTTTGATGGGAGAGGCAGATTCGTCCAGTCTAATGCTGAAATTTGGATTGAATCTATGGAAGATTACTTTGAAGCAGCTGGTACTACACCTACCAATCAGGCCATGCTCGCCAAGTTAAAACTCACCGGCGAAGCTAGACTATGGTGGAAACAATGGTGCAAGGATCAAGGGACTTCAGAGGGGTCCGTTACCTGGGAGATGTTAAAGAAAGCCGTGTAGGGGAGATATTTGCCACCTGCATATCGTACACAGAAGATGAATGAGTTCTACGAGCTAAAACAACTAGGACTCACCCTTGACGCATACTACTCTAAATTTGTCTCACTTTTAAAGTATGCGCCACAAATGGACATGACGCAGCAGGTGTCCAAATTTTGTGCGGGCTTAAATCCACCCGTAAATACCCGTCTCGAATCTATGCGTCCATCAGATCTTCAGGATGCACTCATTCAAGCGGCGCCTATAATTCAGGAGGTGCAAGCTAGACCAAGGGGTAACAAAACTTGGTCCTATAGTGACCCGAATAGAGGAGCATTCAGACCTCAAGTGAAGAGAGTTCAAGGTCACAATCAGGGACAAAGGAAGAAAGCAAGGACAAATAACGTCAACGACTTTGTTCCTACTCAAAGTAATGGCCGAAACCTCCGATGTTTCCACTGCAACGAACCCGGTCACTTCAAGAGGCAATGTCCCAAGCTCAGTGGGGGACATCGTCAAACACCTTTCCAAGGTGCAGGCCGCGGTCAAGGAGCCGCCACCCGTGGAAGAGGAAGAATTGCCTGCATTACCAATAGGCAAAGATGCGAAGCAGAAGAAGAGGAAGATCCGACTATGGAAACAGAATTTGAAAGAGCGACAGTCCATGCCGCTTTACACAAGAAAGGGCCGAATCGCCAGTTCTCGGTGATTCAAACACCGTCGGACTATCAAGGTAAAGGTTTCAAAACCTTGATTGATTGTGGCAGTACACATTCCTTTATCTCACCAGCATGTGCAAAAAGATTAGGAATAGCCACAGTAGAAGCACCTACCCTGCTTGTGGAATTGGCAAACGGTCGTGAGGTAACTTGTACCAGGCAAACTGCTAAGGAAGAATTCTTTCTGGGAGGAAAGAAAACCTCAGTCAAATTCAGAGTCATGAATTTAGGTATCCATGAGTGTCTACTTGGGATGGATTGGCTGAAGCCTAATGAGCCCACATCCACTATGGAAAGGGTCAAGTTTCCTTTCGAAACTCTGAAAGGGAGTTTGTCACAGCTCAAGGTGAGGTAGGAGTGCCAAGAGTCCAGTTAGCCAAAGTATCGCGGATCATAAAAGGAGTCAGAAAAGGATTACCCGTTTACCTAATCAAACTCAACAAGTTAGATCAAAAGCAAGAGTCTCATGAAGGACCTTCTTGGCTAAAGGAATACGCTGACGTATTCCCTGAGGAATTGATTGAACTTCCACCTCCAAGAGAAGTTGATCATGAAATTAGGCTAGTGCCTGGAGCTACGCCAATTGCAAAGAGACCTTATAGAATGTCCATACCGGAAGCTATTGAGTTGAAGGAACAACTCAAGCAACTGTTGGATCAGGGTTACATCCGGCCTAGCAACTCACCGTGGGGAGCTCCAGTACTATTCCAGAAAAAGAAAGATGGGACACTTCGACTATGTATTGATTACCGAGGGTTGAATCAATCAACAGTCAAGAACAAGTATCCTATTCCTAGAATAGATGAGCTTCTGGATCGCCTTCAAGGTGCAAAGATCTTCTCCAAAATTGATCTCAGGTCAGGTTACTATCAAATAAGGATCAAGGAAGAAGATATTCCAAAAACGGCCTTCAATACAAGATATGGGCACTTTGAGTTCTTGGTTATGTCATTCGGGCTTACAAATGCACCTGCCACCTTCAATAGATTAATGCAGGATATTTTTAGACCATATCTTGATGATTTTGTTCTTGTCTTCTTTGATGACACTTTAGTCTATTCTAAACAGGAAGAAGATCATGAACCTCAACTACGGATTGTCCTTGAGACAATGAGGTCTCATAAGCTGTATGCAAAAATGAAGAAGTGTGCATTCTTCAAGCATCAGATTGAATAGCTAGGATTCATAGTATCATCAGAGGGAATATCAGTAGACCCAGCCAAAGTCAGGGATGTGCTTGAATGGCCAATACCAGTATCCGTCAAAGAAATACGTAGCTTTCTTGGCTTGACAGGATGGTATAGGGTCTTTATCAAAAACTATGCTTTGATTGCAGCACCTCTTACAGACTTACTAAAGAAGTAGACTTCTATTACATGGTCAACTCCCGAACAAAATAGCTTCGACAAATTGAAGCAAAGTTTGGTATCAGCACCTATTCTAAAACTTCCTGACCTCAATAAGGAGTTCGAGGTAGTAACTGATGCCAACATTCTTGCCTTGGGGTGTGTACTTATGCAGGAAGGTCATCCAGTAGCATACTCTTCAAGAAAATTGAAGAGTCATGAAAAGAATTATGCCACGCATGATCTGGAATTATTAGCTGTCATCCATGCTCTAAAGCTTTGGAGACACTACCTGTTGGGTAACAAGTTTACTCTAGTAACCGATCATAAGAGTCTCAAATGGATTTTTACCCAGAACGAGCTCAACATGAGGCAACGTCGGTGGATTGAAGTATTGGAGGAGTATGATTTTGAAATCAAGTACCGACCAGGGAAAGAGAAGGTAGTTGCCGATGCACTCAGTCGCAAGGCATTCCTAAATTCCCTAATCTTGCAGAATCCATCAACGGCTAGATCTCTAGCTACAAAGGTATCTATGCCAAGCAACCCTATACTGGAACTAGCTAGAGAGGAACCATGCCATGATTTGGCCTACCAAACAATGATAAAAGAAATATCTACCAAGGAGCAGAATCTGAAGTTACAAGCTAAGTATCAGGAATTTTCCATTGATAATGGACTTGTCTACTACAGAACAAGGTTATGTATACCAACAAGCCAGTCACTTAAGTAGAAGATATTATGGGAAGCTCATGATTCCCCTTTAGCAGGACATCCTGGCTATGCAAAAACTCTTAATGCAGTTAGGAAGAGCTACCATTGGGAGAGGCTCAAAGGTGACGTTCTCAAATATGTCACTGAATGTTTGTCTTGCCAACGTATCAAGGCCGAACATGTCATGATGCCAGGGAAACTGCAACCGCTTGACATTCCCCAAATGAAATGGGAATACATCAGTATGGATTTTGTTGTGGGCTTACCCCAAGTCCAAGGAGGATACAATTCCATTATGGTTGTGGTTGACATGCTTACCAAGGTTGCACACTTGATTCCAATAAAGACAAACTATAAAGCCTCTGACATTGCAAGATTATTTATCAAGGAAATATTCAAGCTACATGGGTTACCTAAAAGAATCATTAGTGATCGAGATTCTCTGATTTGAAACGTCAAGAAAGAGTCTTCAAAGAAGGAGACATGGTCTTCATTCGAGTACGCCCTAAAAAGAGTTCTCTATCCCTAAGAGAATGCAAGAAGCTAAGTCCAAGGTATTGTGGGCCATATAAAATCCTCAAATGCCTAGGACCCAATGCTTATAAATTGCAACTCCTTGAGAACCTAAAGGTTCATAATGTATTCCATATTAGTCTATTAAAAAAATATGTACCCAATCCTAATCATGTACTTAATGACCAACAAATTGTAATGCCTAGCCAAGGAGTCCTTGAACTAAGGCTAGAAAGGATCTTAGATGTTAGGGAAAGACAGTTAAGATCTAGAACCTTGAAAGAATGCCTTGTCCAGTGGAAAGATTATCCCCAAGAGGATGCCACTTGGGTAGATGAAGGCACTCTCAACCATCAATATCCCCAGTTTATTTCAAGATGAGGACATCTCGATTCCTCCAAGGGGGAGAGAATGTAAAAGTCCGCGTGGGAAATAATAGATCGGGCTTTTGAAAATTTTTTAATTTATTTCCCCCCCTTATCCCTCCATCCGACTGATGAGGTGGAGGGGAGGGGAATAGAAGGAGTTATGAAGCTCCTTGGTGGAGCTTGTGGAGGGAGGGAGGGCATGCGTGTCGACACGTAGGAGGAGAAGATCCCCCTCCCTCCACTATTTAAACGAAGAGAGGGGAGGGGCCGAAAAACAGAGAAGACTGGGGGGGCCGTGAGAAGAACCGAACGCCGCTGCCGGAGATCATGACGCTGTGAGAGAGAGGGGAAGGGATGCTGTTGCTGGCCGCCAGGGCAGTAGATAGGAGTCGCCGTCGAGGGAGGGAGGAGCCGCCTCCAATTCGCCGTCAGGACGGACGGCCATAACCAACCCCCCCAAAGCTTCTGGAAGCTTGGAAGCTTCCAAAGGGGGGGGCCTCTTTAAACCCCCTTCATATACCCTACTACCCCCTTTGTTTTTTTCCCCAGGTTTAAAATCCCTTAAGCCCCCTTTCATTTCCCCCTCCCCCGTGCTAAAACCCTTTCCCCTGGATTTCAAAAACTTTCACCCCCTCCTTGTACTGTATGAAGCCCTTTTAACCCCCATATCTAAAACCCCTTTCCATGGGTATTAGAACCCCCTCTGCCGGGTTTTAAAAATCCCTTAAGTCCTCTTTCACCCTCGTACTAAAACCCCTTTCCTTTCACTTGGAGTCACTCCCCCCATGAGCACAAAGGCCTTAAGGGTCTTATTACTTCTTTACCTGTGTATAATCCCTAAAAGACCTATTCCCTTGGCTTTGGAATCAGCCCCTTCCTGTGGCCTCTTAAAACCACTTCTCCCGTGATTACCCCTTAAGCCTTTACCTTGGCATCAAAACCTTTCACCCTCCCCCATGTGTAAGCCCCCATAAGCCCTTTTTCTCCAAGTTTGACCTAAGGGTCCTTAGACCCTTACTTATAATCTTTACGGTTATTATTTTCCCTTAAAACTCTCCTACACCTTGTTTCTTCTCCACACCTTGTTATTTCCGTTCGTGCGAGCTTACAAAGGCCATTAAGCCTTCCCCATGGCTTCAATGGGTCTTAGTTGTAAAAGTTTCTAAAAATACCATTTTCAATTCCCGAATTCAAGGAGGGAACCTTCCAAAAACTATTTTTGACAAACGGTGCAAGGAGCGACGGTGGAGTTCTAAGGAGAAGTTGTAAAGCTGCTTCCACGTTCCACGGACCACACTTGCGATGCCTCCTAAGAAAGTCCAAGGCGTAGCCACGGGAGGGTCATCTCCCGGTATCCATGTGGATATCTCACCTCAAAGCCAGGTTTTCTTCTTGATGTTAATTCGGGTTTTAGTCAATCATGCAAAGAAAAATTGTTAAGGAAATATATATTTGTTCAAGTTATTTTTAACGAAGGAGTTAGCTTATGAATGACAATGTATACAAATTAGCTTTCTTCAAATTGCATCAAGCATTATAAAATTATAGGCAAGATTAACCATTTACTATAGTAATATATTCCTAAAGTGTAGAAATTATATCTTGCACCATTAGTCTTATTCCTTTCGCAACGAATCATGGTAAAATGGCTAAATTCATGAAAGGTTTCTTTCAATGCTCAAATTACTAGGGAGTTATCTTTGCTAATTGCACATCTTAGCAACTGTTGTTATTTGGCATAAGTTCATCTTTAAAGAAAACGGAAGTTAGATGTTAGGAATTAACAAGTATAAAAATTAGATATACGAACTCATTTGGAAAGAAAATGTAGTGGGGAATTGCTGGATGACACTCTATTAACACTTTTCCCCTGCTATTTGAGGACTTGGAACTAATAAAGTGTGTATGCATAAATTCCTCAGCTAGGCCTTTTGTCCCAAGGAGTATTGTCATGTTTGTATCATCTTGGCATTATGCTATATGCCAAATTAAAATGTATTGATTAGGAAGGTTAATTGTCACAAGGATAGTAAAACCATGACAAGACGAGTGAGATTACCTTCCAAAAGATAACCGAACCAATCTAAACATAGAAACATTCATACCCTAAACACTTGATTACTTTCCTTACCGTAGGGACAATAGATTCATAAAGATAAGAAACTAGGGTTTTTCCATGAGGTTCTTAAATTAAGAAACCCTAGACCTGACATACGTCAGCTTAAGGAATTTAAACAGATTATTCCATCGCCGGACTTGCGCAACATGTATGAAACCATTTTGTGATTGATTCACAAGGAGAAAAGGGAAAAACCCTCTACAAGGACAGCAGATCCTTACGCAAGTTATCTTGCAAAAAGACGTAGTTTTGGATATCCTTCTAAATAAGAAAAGTTGTAAAATAGGAACTAGCATATCTAAGGTACCTTAGGGTTAACCAAGTTGGGTATACCCTACACCCGAATATAAGGGATCTTGCCAAGTTTACAAGACATCTTGAGAACGACTGCTGATACACTCAAAAAGGAAAGAACACTTCCTTAGCAGTTTGCCATACAACTGGGTTGATTAATGGAAATGTTTGTGCTTGCTAGAGATTTTAGGGCTCTGTTTGAATTATGAATTATAAATTAAACAAGTACCTATACTTCAGGTTAAAGGCCTGAAGGGAGAGGCAGCTTCAGTTACCCCCGACTGCCTGCCTGACCCTAACCAAGGGGGTTGTTGACCGCACCGGGAACGTGGACCGAACCTGCCACGAGAGGTCTCTCCGTTGAGTTCTACTTGGAGCAGGAGGACGCTTGGGTGCTAGGGGGGGCTCTAGCCGTAAATTCCTCGCCTTCCGGGTCCTGCACAAGAGGCTAACGTGACTCGGGATTGGATCTCAAGGCCTGCATACTAGATGACGGGCGGAAGCTTGGAATAGTGATCCCTGGAGATTACTGGTTAGCCTTCAGGGCAGATTATGGACAAGCCTACGGGCGAAACTTCTTATAATTCAAAGATAAAATGATGAGATGTTTAAAGAACTTGCTTGATATTGTTTTTATATGTCACGTGATAAGATTACGTGAAGGAACCAGTGCTTAACAAGATTAATTAAAGAAGCTGATTGTTATATGTCAAATTAATGTGTTAGATTATTACATAACTAAAACAAACCGAGGAAAGTGCGGAGGATGGACTATGGGTCCGTCCTACGGTTGGGTGGTCCCGGTTAGCCGGGAACTTCTCTCATAAATCTCGAAAGACAGCGGAATGATCATCATCATCAAAAAGAATAACGAGAACGATGACCTAGAGTTACGTCTTACCCGATTTACGTTGTTCTAGGGGAACGGAATGGGACTATGCCTTATGGCAGAGAGGTTGAGCTTTGCATCCCTCTCGTTTCCCATTCTCCTTGAACCAAGTGCAGCGTGAATCCGCTTCAGACCTGGCGTTTCTGCGTAAAGTAGTTCGCTCGGGTTTGACGCTAGTTGCTGTTAGCTAGTGACCCATTAGGAAAACCCTAATTCCGGTCGATCCTAAGTGGGAACGGCCAGGATACTTCCGCTAGGTGGCAGATGCGGGAAGAACTAGATCACAAAACCCGTAACATTCCATGGGAGTGTCGGGTGGAGCTTTCTAGACATCCTTTCCGATGGACTGCTAAGACGTGTCCTGGATGATACTAGGGGACACGTTACACTAGCAACCTTCAACCTGTCAATAGCTAGCTGAGTATCCTTTGGTCTTCTCTCCAACTGCCGAATCCGAAGAGCTAAGAGCTCTTCTCCCGTCAAATCCTCCTGCCAAGGTAAAACTGACCAAGTCAAAGCACAAGTCTCAGTCGGCATAACAGGTTTCTGACCATACATCAACTCTGCAGGCATATATCCTGTGATAACACTGTGAGTCGTACGATCAGTCCACAAAGCAAATGGTAGAAGTCTCGGCCATTCTCCAATCCGTCCTCTGCATGCTTTGGCTAATGCTTTCACTATCGGTGGATGCCCTCTTTCACTCTTCCCATTTCCCTCTGGATTATATGCTGTAGTTAGAGGCAACTTGATTCCTAGCTGAGAGAAAAACTCCCTAGCTTCATCTGCATCCAATTCACCGCGATCCGCAGTGATCTTACTCACACAGCCATACCTGCAGAAAATTTCTTCCAATAAGAACTTACACACTGCACTAGTGGTCTTTGTTCTCAAAGATTTGCCCTCAACATGATTGGTAAGATCCTCTCTAGCCAAAACAATGTATCTTCTCTGCCATAGACCCATAGGCATAGTAACCAAATCAACTACCCACTTATAATGAATACATAGCGGATAGGTCGGATGAAGCTCATCTCGATGACGCACTACTGAATACATCTGGCAATCTCTACAAGTCTCAACAAAGTGAGAAACATCTCTATACATGCCTTTCCACCAATATTTCTCCTTGATTTTCTCATAAGTAGCCCACACTCCTCTATGACCAGCCCAAGGACTCTCATGAAACTCTCTCATCACCTGTAACTGTGTCTCTCCATCGCAGACAACCCGCAAAGGTAATCCGCCTCTTTTCTTCGGATGCTTCCAAAGAAATCCGTCCTTGAGAAAATAACCATAGGCTTTCCTTCTGATCTTCTTGAACTCATCATCTGCCCATTCATCTCTTTTACTTAGTGTACTAAGGTACTTGCCAATTTGCAACCAATCTCCAACATAGAGTTCTTCTATGAAAGCCACAATATCATAGACATGACAAACATGATCAACCATAGTGGCTGAAATTTCTACATCATCCTCTTCTGCAAGTAGAGTCTCCTCATCATCATATCTGGCTCTAGACAACATATCTGCCACTGGATTATCCTTCCTTGCTATGTGTTTAAATTCCGGATTTAATGACTTGATGTATGCAATCCATCTCAGCATAGCTATATTCGGAGTAGAGCAACTCATGATCATACCAATCAATGGCAAGCAATCTGTCTCTACCATAACTGAAGCTCCAATAAAGTACTCCTTGTCACATTTGAGAGCCGTAACAATCCCCAGCAACTCCCTCTTGATTTGCGGATATCTCCTCTATCTCTCATTTAGGACTTTCGCCCCAAACCGAATAGCATACCTATTTCCATCTGCATCATCTTGACCCACAGCCCAACCTATGCCAATTGGACTAGTGTCAACTGTCAATACAATAGACTTCCCACAATTATAATCTGCTTTCCTGAGAGTAGGAGCATTCTGCAATAACTTCTTCAATTTCCGCATGGCTCTAGTGTGGCTCTCATCCCAATAGAATTTCTGCCCCTTTCGAAGCAGCTGATATAAACAATCTGCTATGTGGGCAAAATGAGGTATCCAAATCATATAAAACACACAAGCTCCAATGAATCTCTGTACCTCTGAAGTGGTAGAACAATACTCCGCAATCTTGCCTATAGCATTCACCTTATCAGGTGAGGGTTTCCTGCCATAATACCCACACATATGTCCAACAATGACAACCTCATTCACTCCAAAAACAGATTTTTGCCCTGAAAGTGTCAAGTTCACTTCTTCTAACCTGGCCAAAATCTTCTCACATGCTGAAATATGATCAGCCACAAAGTATCTGCATCCCTGATCATTTAGACTCTCATTCTTCTCTTCTTCTGCACATCCCTTAATGGGCACATCATCCAAGAAATGCATAGTAAGCTGAGGTATGTAATCTCAAAGGACCTTATGCATGGCATTCATCATATGCGCAACAGAATTAGTGGCACCTTGAGGCAAGGTACACATCCTGACAAGCCCAATAGGAGTTCTCATGGTGGTTATGTCCCTGCTTTCCAAAGCCAGCTGAAATTGATCATATCCCGAATACAAATCACCTAAAGAATAGATGGCACGTCTAGCAAATGCTTTTGCAAACTCATCCAAACTAGACCTATACCAACATTCCTGATAGTAACTCTGTTCACTGGCTGCATGTCCTGTATAAATCAGAGAGTACCATTTTTCTTTGGAACCGTAAACCACCTGTTTGAGTATGGTGCAGATGATGGCTCAAGAATTCCCATCCTGATTTTCTCATTCAATAAATCAATCAGCTTTGGCAGGTGTGCTTTAGGCACTGGAATAGGTCGGAGATTCCATGGAATATGAGGAATAGTAAAGATCCCCATAGGAGCAACAATATCAGGATTCACACATCCAATCTCACGCGGGAAAAAAGCAAATCCCCTTCCATGTCGCTCAAGCATCTCTTGAAAGCATTGCTTCTCTATGGGTAGCAAGAAATCACCATTTCCAATTTTCAATTCAGCAAGAGTCTCAGCTGAAAATTTATGACCAATATGCTCCGGATTCCTCAAAATTGGCTGTTTGGCAGTCCTCTCTATTTGCTGATCACTGTTAGGTGGAAGCGGTACAGCTACCGGCTTCACCTTCTTATCCACAGTTTTGTATTTCGTGTCAACCCTGGCTTCATTATGCTCTTCTGCATTACTCAAATCTTGCTGTAAATCAGCAATTCTGCACTCCAATGGCTGAATATCCTCAGCCCTCTGCTCTATGGATTGTATAGGAACAGCCCTAAACTCTGAATGCTGAAATATTTCAGCAGTAAACTCTGTTGGCTGAAAGTTTTCAGCCCTCTGTATCTCTAAAAGCTGATCATAACCAGCTGGAAACTCTGTTTGCTGAATTTCTTCAGCACTCAACACTTTTTGCTGAGCCACCTCAGCCTCTGACTCAATCAGTGACACAAAATCTGCAATTTCATGAAACATGTCCAGGGATTGCACTAATACATTACTGTGACAACTCTGCATATCAGTTTTCAGTATATCTCCCATCTCTGTCATCGTATCTGCACAAATCACACTGTCATACATCCCATCTATGTGCTCATCATCCTCTAAAATTCCTGCATTTTTTAAAATTTTCTCCTTCCTGCATATGTACTGCTTGGCAGCTCTAGGTAACCTAGAAATCTTCTGATAGCTCATCGAACTGTTTGCTGAAATCCCAACAAAACCGAGGAGAAAACACTGCTGCTAGGAGGCGAGAACTCCAATCTTCTCTGCTCTGTACCACCATCGTCTCGCGAAACGGCGGTACCTAATGAAAACCCGAATCCCTCATAGTAGGCAAAGGTGCATCTCTGAGAGTATCCATGTTTCTAACATGGTTCACACACACAGTCATAAACTGAACTGCTCTCATGCCATCTTTACTGCGAATCCGTGCAGAAGCAGATCCATCATCCATTACCTTTGTTTCCATGTGCATCTCTGTGATGAATGGCTGTCCAAGAATTATAGGATAAGAGCATGAATCCTGCACAAAGAAATGAAAATCCTCCTCTACATCACCAATAGAAACCCTGACACTAGGACATGCAGCATACAAATCACCTGCAGTGTTATTGGCAGCTCTCATACGCCACCCATGCTCTACATCCATAGGCCATCTGTTACTCTCCTAAACTCCACGAACTATGAGACGAATCTCTGAACCATGATCCACCAATGCAACATAAGGCACCTGTTTCTCTCCAATATTTACCATTGTCTCTGTAGTTTCCCTAGCCCAATGGCTCCGCGAAAAGTGACTACGCGGTATCAAGACAGGCTCATCAATTTCAACATAATGCATAGGCTGAACCCTCTTCTCTACCTGCGGAAAAACAGAAGCATTCTCAACCATAACCTCATCCTCATCCTCATCCAACTCCCCAGTCAAAACTCCCTGTGTATCAGTGGTAGGCAATGCATGTCTTTTCCTCTTCAAAACCTCCTGAAACTGATCTTGAAACTCTCTTTTTGAGATGCCCAAAATCTCAGAAATAGTGAAAGTCACCTCACTGCCAAGTATCTTGTCATTAAAGATTTTCTTCATGTCCGTAGATGTCTCAATATCGGACATTAATCTAAACCCTGGCTGCTTTCTCTCTCTAGGCTCTTGCCTCTTTTCTCTCTTTTGAGCATCTTCCATCTGTCGATCTGGCCCTGGTCTTGAAGACGATCCTACAGTAGGTGGAGTAACAAACTCACCCCCTCTAGTCTTTTTAGCTGCACTTGGATTTTCTTCATCCCTCTTAGGCTTCTCCTCAACAAGTACATCTGCTCCGTGAGACTTAGCCAAATAAGCATAAATAGAGTACCTGTCAACATGCGAATCCCAACCTGTCTCTGATCTGATGCTAGAGCCTGCACTAGTCAAAACAGTTTGCTGAATTTTTCCCTTGTTTGCAGTCTCCATAGCATAAGTCCATAGTGCTGACTGATTCTCTGATCCCTTCTCAATCTGGACTCCATATGCAGAAGCATCACCTCTAGCTGTCACATAAGAAGTACGCGCAGCCATGTCATCCACTAACTTCTTCATTCCACCTTTACCAAAGTTGATAGCAAGTGGAGCTCCTGTTTCAGTCAACCAAATCTTACCATCTTGTCCCCAATATACCAAATTCTTCCTCCTTGCATCTTGAAAAGATTCACAATCCCTGCAATGCTGATGGTCCGTACTATCGCACCAAATACATCTCCGATCTCTCCTAGGTGCACTAGGAGCAGTCCTAGGTGCAGTAGGAGCACTAGAAGAAGTAGTAGGCGCAGTCGAAGCAAACTGCTCTTTCAATTTTCCCACCAACTCCGCTTTAACTGACTCTAGTGTCAAATCTGTTATGCCTTTGATTATGTCATCGAGAGGTAGGCACCGATGGAGCGGATGGTTTTGGAGCAGAAGGTGTAGGCATCGGTCGTGGAACAGGAGGAATAGGTGGAGTGGAAACAATAGGCACTAGCATAGGCTAAGAAATTGGCTGAGGAGGAGAAGAAATAACAGGGATAGAAGCAGGCATAGGAGCAGATGATGGTGTAGGTGTCATGGAACCATTCTGTAGGCGAGTCTTCCATATCCTCCTCTTGGTCAAAGTCGAGACTCCATCCTGGGTATCCTGTCAATCCGTTTTAAGACCCATAGGCTTCGTGCGATCCTCAAGAAGCTCACCCAATTCTTCTTGAAGAGCAGGATCTGCAGCTTGCAAGAAAAGCTCAAATTTTTCAACATCCAATGCTCTTTGTTCAATGGCATCAAGCTAACTATACCTCTCTTAAAATTCCCGAATCAACTCTGAAGCAGCTAGACCTTTGTTTGGCATGTAGACCCATTCTCGGAATGACTGTCGAGTAGCCATACCAAATTCCTCAAGGAAATATTCTTCTTTCAAGGCCTTCTTAAAATCTTGCCAATGTGTATTTTGAATAAAAAGATCAGTCACTTTTGCCCTCAAAGCGGGTGTGACAAGACGAAGGAAGTACTTACTCATAAGTCCAGCTGGAACTCCAAAAAACCCCATCTTGATCTCATATGTCCTCAAATATGCTGAAACATTACGGCCATCAAACAGCGTCTTCTCATTCTCAACTGCTTCAATAGCCTTAGTCGCGCTGTTTGCATTCTCCTGCTCCGAATAGAGTTGCCTTTGCTGAGACAACTGCTGTTGATGCAATTGTTGCTGCTGCTGCATATACAATTGTGTCTGCTGATTTTGGAGCTGCATATACATGGACATATTCTGCAAGATCTGCTTTAGATCCTCTGTTGAAGTACTTGGTGCAGTAGTCGTTGATGGAGCTGAAGTAGAGGACGCAGCTGGAATCGTGGAAGAGGCTGAAATAGAGGCTGAAGTATCTCCCATCCTGAAATTTCTGCGACGCTTTCACGTCGGGTTCACCAAAGATGTCGAAGGGTTTGTGAAAGCAAAGTCGCGTCTTTAGAAGACCTTGATAAATTTTAGGATAAAAGATCAAACAGATGAATAAGCAAGATGAGGAAATAATGTCAAGACTCTGTTTTATTTCTGTCAATAAGAGATTCAAGATTCAAGATGAAGAAACCCGAGCAGCCTCTGGATTGCATAGATCATCTATATATTTCAAAGAAAATTTCCAAGAGTATGGTCTTCATCGATGAGTAAGAAAGTGGATGAACATGGATAATTTTCTGATTCAAGTTCCATCATGATGACTATTTACTGATATTGAGATGACTTACGGTTAGAAACAGTTTTCAAATTTTCCATTTTTATATATAATGTTAGCCTTCAATCTGCCCTATTCCTGGATTATCATCTGTTGCCTTTCAGTTCTTTCAGCCTGTCAACAAGATAAGCCACCATGCTGCTTGAAGTTGCTTGCCAATTTGGATCCCAATTGTCCTGAACATATGAAGGCTGCAATTCAATTAGATCCTGTGGCATTGGCCATTTTTGGATTGGGATTCTCAGGCCGAGTTAGATCTTCAAAGTTTTGCATTTTATATGGATTTCCACAGCCAGGCAAGATGCATGTTTCCCTATCCAGAGCTACACAGTCCAAGCAAAGTAAATGTTTACAAAGGGGTAATTATCGATAAAGAGTCTGCATCTGCAAGGTTTTTCAGATCGTCGATAGCAGAGCTACTTAGGTTTCTAGCAGCATCTGCCAATTTTGTAATAAAGAGGCGTCGATGTGGGGCTACCAAATCAGCTAGCTTATTGAGCACCTCTGAAACTCGTGAATATGCCAGCTCTGAGAGTCCTTCACGTGCAAGAAGCAAGCAAAGCTTTCGAAGCTCCTCACTCGGTAAGCTCAAAAGAATTGCACATGGATCCAAATTTTCTTCAGAGCCAGAAGTTGATGCTTCAACGCGTTCCTCCTTGGGAATAACATCAATGCTCCTGATTTACTGCAGATGCCTCAATCTTACCAGCACAATTGCTAAGAGCTTGCCACAAAAGCTCAATTGCTGTATTCAAATCCCTTACTATAGACAAGCTTTCCTCATGGTCTTGATCCATATTACCCTCTTGATTTCTATCTTTGATTGTAGTCCAAGCACTCAAAGCTAGCAACACTCTTAAGATTGCTGTTCCTTCCAATTCTTCTCACCGCCTTCCATCCTCCAACACTTTCATCATCGTCTTTCCTTCTTCTGCGCCTCACAGTCTTTGACTTGTGCGCAAATTCTTTTGATGATTTTTTATGGTAGAGGATTGTCCTTTGCTTACTTTGTAAGCATAGCACCCGAACAGGTCAGGCTAGTCGTAGCAATTGGAGCACAAATATTTGACGTAGTGGAGCGAGACAATGTGTCTCAGGATGACAGATTGATGATGGCGCAGTAGTGCCGAGAGAGGTAATGAGGAGTGTGGCTGATGTGACGATAATGCTCTTAATCCCCCCCTTTTTCTTCTCCATCTTCATAAATAGAGCATCGGTTGTAGCTTCCTCTTCATCATCCCCCAATCAGACAAAACTTCCCCGCCTTTTTTTCTCTCTGATCTTCCTCCGCCCCCAAATTGGCTTCCCTCCCAGAAAAACAGCTTTTTTTTTCCCGGAAAAGCTGCAGTAACTTTTCTCACAAGTTTCATAAATTGACGGACACTTGACAAATCTTCCGGACTGTCATGCTGTAAATCTTCCAGAAAAAAAAACACCATCCTTAGGTTGGAAGTGATCATGCTCAGACTGCTCCATATCCAATGATGCAATTAAAGCTCCTTTGTAATGCTCCACATCCAGCACTTGATCCTCCGCTGGCTCGTCT